>NW_008335437.1:89718-206511 GCF_000622305.1 Nannospalax galili
GTGTGTGTGTGTGAATTCTGGATATTCTGGCCTCAGGTTAGGGATGCCAAAGGTAGAAAACCACCAAGCCCATCCTCCTAGCTTCCACACCACAGTCCCTGCGAGGAGACTTGTGGTCCTGCTGAATATCTTCCTGCTTCCAGAACCACTTGACACTCTGCGTTTCCAGTTCAGACAGAATCATCTCTGAAATGCTTCCTTTGCAGCAACCATTGCCTTAAGTGCCTTACCTCGGTTATCTGAGTCGGTGCTCTGCAGGGCAGATGTTCTTGGCCTCTGGTGACGTATTGCACAAATAAAATATGAGAAGGAAGGTCTGAAAAAGAGAAAAGGTCCTTGGCAGACTCAGGCTCAAGTACTTAAACTCGGTGTCTCTGTCCTAGTCTGGCTTTTCTGTGTTTCCAAACATAGTTTCTGGAGGGCCTCCTTTGCTAACATCATTATGAACTGTGGAATGTAGTCTTATAATTTAGAAACCTTATAGAAGAAGCTCTTCGTCCCAGCCTTTGTTGGTTGTTTGCTTGTTTACTATTTATGATGGGGTCTCATTCTGTAGCCTAAACTGGCCTGGAACTTGCTCTGTCATCCAAGCTGGCCTCAGACTCGTGATCCTCCTGCCCCAGTCTCCATAGTGCTGAGATTACAGCATGAGTCACCTCTACTTTTCAAGGACAGACCTTGATGGAGGTCCATGGAATCCAGCTAAGTTCACATACCACTAATTTACAACTGACCTAATTCTCCAGGCTTAGAGAATAATAGACTACTTCGATTGGCTAGGCTGAATCTCCTGCCTGCATAGGGCATGATTTGGAGAGGCAAGGGCATAGCCCGTAGCCAAGCATCATGCCAGTAGGAGGCTATAAAACAGAACCCTTGCAGGCAAAAGCTCCAGATCAACCCAAGTCATACTTAGAGCTAATTCTCTCACTGCTAAGCTATCTTCCTTTATCGCCTAAGGATAATTATTTTCTCCTTTGGGTAGAGACTGTGCTGGCCAGGGTGGGAGATGGGGAGATTTCAGGGCACTGAGTTGTCTCACTTGCCTGGGCACAGAAGGGGGCTTGCAGCTGAGTCCAATAGGAACGAGAAAAAGTAAGTTCCATTGGCTGACTCCCTCCCACCCCTTCTGATTCATCACCCTCTCTGGTTCACTTCTCAAACGTCCCACAACTTTACCTTTGAGTTCACTGTGGCTACTTAATGCATTTTAACTTTTATTAGTCTCCTGATGTCTCTTTTAAGCTATCATCTTCTTTCCTGCAAAAGTGCTTGGATTCCACATTTTCTAATTAAAACACACTCATTTATTGTCTTACTAACCAGCGCTCTTTATGAGGGCTTTTGATGAGAAAGTTAACACAAAGCATCTCGATGAATTTCCCATCCCCTGGAAATGGGGGGGGGGGAGAAGTAGTTTTACCTGTAGAAAGTTGAATTACTTTGAAGCATTTTTGGTTTTTCTTTTTAATAAAACCATGAATGGAAAACATTTAACTCTACCTCGACCTCATGATATTCTCAGAAATGTGTTTTATCCTCCTTGTGAAAATCTTCGGTAGGATGTTTTGCAGGGGTCAGTCAACTCCCTAATGGATCACAATAGAAGCTAAGTCAAAATAGCTCAGCATTTAATTAGATAAAAACTTTCATCATGAAATGCAACATGGCCTAATGTTAACAGTCGTACACTCCTTGATGTCTACATCCCTGTGAATTAATTCAGCATTGCTGGAAGTAATAAGGCACCACGGGGTAAAGGAAGACAGCACATATACACTGCAACTCACTGAGAATTTCATAATAGTAGTGTGTGTTGTGTTGGCATGGGTAGGCAAGCAGGATAGGGAGGTCATATTCAGTATGTGTCTGAGTTACTTGGGTCTCTGAGCTCTCTCCATTGTTCCTTTTGCATTTGGAGATATAAAAACAATGCTGAGATGGGGGCCTCCTTGGGTCCTGCCTGTAGTGTGCATCTTCAAAATTACATGCTATTCTGTTCAGGAGAAAGGGTAGAATGCAGCCGTTTTCACAGAGCTAAAGCTAATAGGCTGTTTCTGACAGAGAAAGGAATTGGAATAGAGGGTGGAATGGAGATGGTGTTGGAGATGGAGATGGGGATGAGATGGAGAAGAGAATAAGAATGGAGATGGGATGAAGTTTGGAAGAACATGAATAAATAAGAATGAGGTGGGATAGGCGTGGGGATGGAGATGAGAGTGGATAGAGATAGGGGTGGGGAGGGAGATGGGAATGTTCATGGAGATGAGGATGTGCATAGAGATGGATGGGGATGGAGATGAGGGTGTGCATAGAGACAGGGATGGGGATAGAGATGACGGTGGGCATAGAGACGGGTGGGGATGGAGATGGAGATGGAAATGGGAACAAGGCTGGAAATGGGGGCATAGGTGGAGACAGGAATGGGGATAGGAATGGGAATGAGGATGGGTTAGGGGGTGGATCTGGTGATGAGTGGGAATGGAGAAAAAGGCAGACAGGAAGAGAGACTGATGAGGAGGATTTAGAAACATGCGGGTGCCCTCTTCAAAGAGGCTAGTACCTTGATTCTTGTGAGTGTGCCCAAAGACAGGCAAGGAGAAGGAGTTGGCTAAAACTGAGCCCTGGTCATTTAAAAGGAATAGGCAACACTTGGCAGCATGGGGACAGCATTTCTAGCCCAGAGCTTGTTTTGTAGGTCAGATTAGCATACTCAAATGTCTGATTTACTGACGAAGAGAGGGCAATCCCCCAGATACCATAGGGCCAAGACCTCCCACTCTAACTGTCCAAGGGAGGCCAGAAGGAGCTCTCCCCAGCATCCCTCACAATGCCCTACATTACTGGTGGACTTAGGTGCCTATTCTCACACACGGATTCTTTATCTCTACTTCCTCCTGTGAAAGAAAGGTCAAGAATTTAAATTAGAACACATCACAACAAATTTCCAGTTATTTTATTACAAAATGTACATATTCTTTTAGTAAAAATGTTCAGTAATTAGAAAGATGGAAAGTACAAAGAAATAATCTCTGCTTCTCAATGTCTATTTTCCAGGAAATACCACTTGAAGGTTTATTATGTCAAGCTTCCAACAATGTTTATAAATGTCTGAGCATATATTCCTAATAGAAATGAAATCATATACATACCATTTAGTGAGTTTCATTTTAACTTAATGAGATATTGTGGAGATCTTTTCAGGTAATTTCATGTATATCCACTTCACTCGCTCTTCTTTAAGTCCATGTAATATCCCATAGTGCCATAATTTGTTTAACCAATATCTTCTTGATGGACATTTAGATTGCTTTCAGATTTTTGCCATTACAAAGAAAACTGCAGTGAACAGTCTTGTGTATGTACCTTTCTTTGCATACTTATATGATTATGTTCAAGAGTTAAATTCCGGGAAGTGAAATTGCTAGATCAAAGGGTATAGATAATGTGCATTTTGAGGCTCAATAGATGGTGCCAAATTGTGCCCATCTCAATTCAAATGTTATGATCTCTCTTTAATGAGCTTCATTTCTTTGATGGGTTTAAAATACGAATCCCCAAATTTATGGTGCTGCTATTGGAGTTAGGGTACAGGATGAAAGGGGTGTTTTTGTGTGTGTTAAGGAAGAAGCTACCTTCCTTCTTCTCAGTGTTTTTGCTTTTGGTTTTTAGTGTTGGAAATTGAACCCACGGCCTCATATTTGCCAGCCACGCTCTCTCATTGAACTGCACTCCCAGCCCATGTCACCTTCCTTGCATGCCAGGGACACATTGGAAGAGGGAAGGTCTGATTCCCTTCTAGCTCTAGGACCCCATGTCTTTACGCACCAGCTGTGCTGCGGTGGCCGATGCAATTCCAGTTACCAAATCTTGGCTGCCTTCTGTCTTTCATTCATGACTTCAGAATGTTTTAAATTTGTCTCTTCTCCCTATCTACCTTGTCTCTATCTACTTGATGGGGACATTGTAAGAATATCTGAAAATAGGCTTGGTCAGGTTTCTGCAACCCCTAGAGAAATTCCCCATACAGCAGTATGATTGTTCTACCCATTACAGAAAAGTATATGATCAAGGGATTGACAAGCCTGCAAGAAAGACGGCCTCTTTTGTGAAGCAGGTATGTGAGGGCTCTGACAATAAGAGGCCCTCGGGCCAAACTTATATAGTTACCTTATCTGAAACTCTGATTTTATGCTAAATAAAGATTTTTGTATTTCCCACCTCCAGTTGGTAATCTTATTACCAGCCATGTTTGTAATGACTTCGGCTTAATTCAATCAACATTTTGGAGGTCCTGTGAGTTAACAAGCACTGTGTAACAGCACTGGAAGTCAGGATGGAAAGCACATGCCCTCTTTCACTGGGAATTACAGCTAGTGGGGAAAGATGGGGAACAGATCATTCATATTTAAATGGAATGGTTGTAGATGATTGGCATCTCCAGGGACTCTGTGGGACCATGGGGTGGTGGAGGTGCCTACAGATACCTAGAAGGGAAGCCTGGCTGGTGGGACTAGTGTCTGACTTCCACTTTGATTTGAGAGAGAGCGTCTTCTTACCTAAAAGGCATTCCAGGCAGAGGCAAGAGAATAAGAAGAGGCCAGAAAAGCCAGAATTTTGGATAAACTGGACCACATCATGGGTGAAAATGCTATAGAGTCTTCATGCCTGTGTCATGGCCATTTTTGAGGCTCAGCCACCCAGTAGTTTATTCTGTGTGGGATAAGGAGCTTGTGGATGTATCTACATGAAGGTATCTATGTCAGATGTGCTGTAGAAGACAGACCTCCGTTGACATCCTGGAAAGGAAATAATTAATACAGATATTGCAGTCCACCGATCCCATATTTTACAATGGAAGACAGAGGAAGGGGTGGAGAAGAGGAGGGAAGATGAAAACAGTGAGGGAGGACAAATAAGAACAAAGAAATGTATTTGAAGTGGACAGTGCGTAGATTCATTAATAATTATCTCCATAACAGCAATGGCCAACAATTATTTTAAGGTCCTATTCAATGTCAAGAATGTGCTAAGTTGTATTTAATCTCACAACATCTCTAAAATTTGCATGTGAGGGAACTAATTTTAATAATATCTAAGGCTGAATAGATATAGGCAAAGTCACCACACTCTGAACCCCACATACTATCCACAGTTACCCATTAGCCCCTGCCCTACCTAGCCTTCTGGAGCTAACAGGTGCTATCTGAGCCTGACCCTGACCCTGATCGTTCTCCTCCTTCCTTGCTCCTCACCTTGCTGCCTTAACAGGTCCTTTCTCCCGCTCCCTCACTTCCCTCCACATCAACACAGGCACTATTTCTTCACATATCCACTTAACCCTCTAGTCTAACAGCACCCAAGAGTTACAAAGAACCCCAGTTTGAGTGGGAACCTTTGAAATGTCTGCAGAGCCTGCTTCCTCCCCACCAGACCTGCCTTTAAGTTTTGTTTAATTCTGCCACTTGCAAAGAAAATGCCTACAGGCAGGCACCTGCCTCTTAGTCTAACATCCCACCTCCCTGTCAGGCAGTTTTCAATTCACCATGCCTCGGCATGTCCACCCGCATCTTCGTCAAGACTTCCAAGATGGCAGTGACAAGCTTTTCGGGTACTTAAGGCAAACGTGCATGACAGTTTTTCTTGACACTTGCATTTTTAAGAAGCCTCGCCCGGGGCCTTAGGAAACTCAGCACTAAAGAAACCAGGGACCTTTCAAAGAAGCGGTCCTTTCAGAGCCTTCTTCCCTGGTGCTTCTGTGAGAGGGATGCAGTGGGATCTGCTGGAGGGTGTATTAAGTGCTGTGGCCATATTTATGTATTGATACTAAATGATGGTTGCCTTATTTAATGCCGCTTTTTTGACACTTGAAATGTATGGATCTGTTCTGTGCATTGCCAGTGGGTATGTGGCTGGCCTACAAACACACTTAAATGGCACACTTCTGCAAAGCACTAATTTCTGAATGTCTAACAGATATATGTAGGCAGGCAGATGTGTCACAGGGGTTGCTGTAAAACTTAATTAATATCCCTGAAGAGCTCTTATATCATTTCATGAAGAGTGCGGCATAAGAAGAAAATATTATACCTATGGATGTTATGCATATAAAGAAATGTGGGTAAATATGCTAATGGGCTTTCTTATATTTGCTCATGCCTTGAAGGGTCTGATGTAAATTATAATGGAAAAATAAGTTGTATTAAAGATAACCATTTTTATGTTAGAGTTTTTAAAATAAAAATAGAGAGCAACATTGCCCTGCCTGGAATGTTAGATTCTCTGTATTATAGATGTAAGGAAATAAATCTTTAATTCACAAAACGAGTGCAGTTTTAACTTTTTCTTTCATTTTCTTTCACTTCTGCCAGCCCTGCATCTAACATTACTTTGATGACTCAAAATTTGCTAGCAGTTAGGGCCTGACAAAGTACCTCAGACGGTAAAGCACATGCCATGCAAGAGTGAGGACCTGGGTTCGATCCCCAGTATCCGTGTAATAAGCAGAGTATGGCATCATACACTTGTAATCCCAATTCTAGGGTAACAGAAACAGGTAGATTTCTGGGACTCACTGGCCGGCCAGGCTTCCCTAATCAGGGAGTCCCAGGTTCCAGTAAAAGAAAGACACTGTCTAAAAAAAAGAAAAAAAAAAAATTACATGGCTGCTGAAAACTAGCTCTGTGGTGATGCCTTTTGTTTTTTTAATTAAGTTTTCAAATCAAGCTCAGGACACATGCAAGATTCAAGGAGACTGGCAAAATATTTAGTGCCAACCAGAACCTGACCTTTCTAAGAAGCTAAATTGTCATTTTCTATGCTTAGAAAATAGCCTGAGATTCCCTTTAAAAGCTAAATGCAAAACTGCCATACAATCGGCAAGTCCTCCCTGAGCGATGGAAAAACAGAAAGCAAGCAACACAGAACAATACTGGTACAAATGTCCATGACAGCCTCACCCACAATTGCCTAAGATGCAAATAATCCAAATGTCCATCAATAGACGAATGAAAGGTGATAGCTATGCACAAAGGAATAGTCTTCAGCCCTTAAAAGGAATGAAATACTGATACATGCTGCAAATGGGGGTGTGCTTCAAAACACTAGACCAGGTGACAATAAGCCAGACACGAAAGGCCACATTATGGAAGCCGAGACAGAAGCCAGATGTGTGGTTTCCAGGAGTAAGGAGTAAAATACAGCAATGGGAAGGTACTGCTTAACAGGCTTAGGGGTTCATTGAGGGGAAGGGGTAAGTAACAAAAATGCTTAGGAAATAAACAGAATCAGTGACTTTGTGAACATACAGCTGCTACTTAGTTGTCCGCTTAGGAAAGTTAAGATTAATTTCATACTGTGTGAATCTTATCTCAATTCTAAAGTTTTTTTTTTTTTTTTAATGATAAAGGAAAACAGCCGAGGGACCAGTGTGCTCCTCTAGGTATGAAAGTTTCACTCAAGGGAAAGACAGCAAGACAGTGAAGCTGGAAAGTCAGCCTCTTGCTCCAAGCTTTTCCAAAAAAAAAAAAAGGATGCTAGACCATTTGCTTTCAAATTGTGCTCAGAGTGGTGAAATTTGAAGACTGCAGGATGTGATTAACTTAGACACCACAACACAAAAGACCAGTGCACTGAGCTGGAATGCAGGTTCAGGTGTGTACTGTGTTAACATTCGCAAGACTGTCAGCATGACCGTGTTTCAGCATCATGTAAATGCAGCTCTTCCTCCTTTATAAAACCCTTGAAGCACCAAAGGCAAGGACATATGAAGAAAGGTGTCCTGGGCAGGACAGAGAGGGGCAAATAAGAGAGACTTAAAGGGACCCTTCCTGAGATGGAGGAGGGGACACATGGGACATTTTAGAGATGAAAACTACCCTGATTCACTTTTTTGAAAGTTATTTAGATGAGAAAATGCACCATGAAATCATGTTTGCAGAGATACCAAACCTACAAAGATAAACTGCTCTACAGGTAGGCAGGAACGTGACAGATAAGGAGCAAATACATTAACCAAAAATTCTTGCAGACTTATGGTAAGATTATCTCTGAGCTCCCAGTTACAAATGAGGCGCTGGACCAGGTATTAGCATAAAAGGATGTGTGGAAATATATAGCCATCGGGTTGCTGTGGGACAAAGAGACAGTAGGGCTACAAAATGCACACCATTGCTAAATAGAGTCTTGGAAATTAATTTTTAGAAACGTATTACCCCACTGTTTTCCAGCTTACGGGATGTTCACAATAGAGAGGCAGTCAACATGCCTGGCATTTCTTAACAGTGACAAAGATGTTGAAAATTCCAGTTTATAAAGATCAATACAAGAAGAAAGCTGGAAAGAGAGCTTAGTTGGTAAAGTGCTTGCCTTACAAACACAAGGACTTGAGTTCAAATCCCTAAAACCCATGTAAAAAAAAAAATCCATCTAGGCATCATGATGTAATATTTACAATCCCAGCAATTTCCAGGTCAAAATAGAGGTGGACAGCACCTGAGGAACAACCAAGGTGGTCCTCTGGCCTCCACGATGCATGTGCACACAAATGTGTACATATACACACATGAACTCACACACACATGCGCACACATACACACACACACTGAATCGCTCTCATGAAACATACCAGAGAAGAGGAAGATTTCTTGAAGTATTTAAAGTAACTGTTTGTAGGAAAAATAAGAACAAGGTCACATTTACCAAAATATTGAAAGCCCAGTTGTTTACGCATGTCTTGAAGAGTACACTGCAGGAAAAATAGAATTGTAATCTGTAAGTGCAGATAGTAAACTTGTTAACATCATCACCTCCTACAGGCAGTACAAAAGGATCTTTTCAAACTCTTTCAAGCTTTAGGTTGGTTGGTACCTTTATTCATTCACTGACAATTGAAGGAGCACCAGGCATGTTCCAGGCTCTTTCCCAGGGGCCAGGGATGCGGTCCTGAGGAAGATGAGAGACAATTTGCCCTCAGAGACTGTGAATGCCTTTGGAGAAAGAAGATGAGGACAGAAAAATAAACGAGGTGGCTACTGAAAGACCCAATGGGATAGGATCTATTGAGGCTGCCTTTCTAGATGGGAGAGCTGAAAGACCTAAGAAAGAGAGACCATGCAAGGTCTGAGGACAGAGATTTCCAGAATGAGCAAACCCAGTGTGAGTACCCTGAGGTAGGGAACAAATACGCTTTTGGGGCAACAACACAGAGTATGGTGAAGCCTTTGACACAGAGCAAATGGAATCACCATTAGGTGACCTTGTAGCCACAGGAGAGGCTGGGAGCTCTCCAAGGATACCGGAATTGGGAGAACTCAAGCAGAGGTGTGTTATGATTGGGTTTGCACTACGGACAACAGCCCCTGGGGAGAGGAGAAAGGTAAAGAGTAAGGGCAGAATCACAGACCTGTTCAGAGGCAGCTGTGTGCCACAGGTCAGGTGCAAGGTGACATATAGGTGTAAGTGGTTAAAAAAAAAAAAAAAGAAAAAAAAAGGACAGCTCTCAATTGGAGACAGGGAAGAAGTCAACTAATGATGGAGCAGGTGTGAAGGAAATACGGGAGCCATATCGAAGCCTGCAGAGGCAGATGCTGTGGACACACACCCAGTTCATGAAATTGTTGGCAGCTGAGAGATCTCAGCTAAGTCCCCCTATGAGACTAGCCATCAGCTGGAGATAGCCACCTCTGCCAAGGAGCTCCCCTGGGAGCAGTCCCTATTCAGTGTTGGTCTGTGTGCAAGTGTGGAGCTCTAGCCCTTCAGCCCACTTTCGGAGCAACTGAAGAAGCATCCCAGCTCCAGAGTTCCCCGTGTGACTGAGCACGCCCCCTTTGTAACAGCTGCCTCCTTTACTCCCTAAGGGATGTACCAGGGCAATCTTCCTATAAACTCCCTATATACAGATTTCATCCCACAGTGGCACCTTCATACTTGCACACCTGGATAAGTGGTGACTTCCTCATTCAATATGAGTGAAGCTTAGAGGAGGAGAGTTTAGAGTGGAAAACGAAGAGCTGTGACTTGATCGTGTGAAACATAGAAAGTCTAACTATATCCAAATGTACATAGCAGTGTTGAGGGGTGGATAAAACAGTCTAAGCAAAAACCGAAGCCCTCGGGACACAGATCAGAGAAGACAAGCCTTTTCATCAGAGGTCAGGACTCTGTTCTGCATACGTTTCTGGGCATTTTCAGATGCGTCCCCACACCTGCTTTAACTCAAAGAGAAGACATAGTTAAAAAGCCACTGTGTTTGATCTAAAATCCAGGTCCCCAAACTCTAAAGCATGCACAATGCACGCCTTCTTCGTCTGCTTTCCTCCCCTTCCTGTCATTGGCCACTGGGTAACTATGTTCCAGTCACATTATCCTTCTTTCACGTCCTCAAAATTATGTCTACCCACCTCAGAGCCTTTGGTCTTTTCTCTGTTCCTTGTAAAGTTAGCCCCTTCCTATCCTGAGATCTACATCTCTCTGTCAATCTTGTTCCCTTCATAGCTCTTCCCACGTTTTATAACTATCTCATGCATTTGTTGGTTTACCTGAACTTGAATTTTGTTTATTCATTCTGTTTCTGCAATTAGCAATTCCCTAGAAGGGTAAGGCTTTTTTGCCATGCGTCCAGTGCGTCTGACAACATGTGACATATGCTTATGCTCAGGGGTTACTAGTTGGCTTGGCTTTCTACTTTGGGCCTTAATATTAGATATTTGTTGTTGAAGTAGGAGTGATACCAGGCAAGATGTGTTAAACTCTTCCCAAGAGCCAGCTTCTGGGCTCAGTGTTTGTGTCCATGTTCTCTTTCATCCCCTCCCACAGCTCTAAAATTTGGGTTCCATTTTCTTCCCTCTTTTTAGAAGGAGGCATCCGAGATCCAAGGAGAGGAATTGCCTTTTCCAACACCATTCCACGCCTGGTGGACTTTGGAGTCCAGCTGCACTGGCTCCGAAACCTACATATTTACTACTCTGCTAGTAGTTTGTTTTCCCTTCTGTAGACATTCTCCAGTGCCAACTACAAACTGTGAAAGAGACTAGAAAGCAAAAGACAGAGAGCCGGCCTTTATAGCTTGAGCAGAGAGATGAGACAAACGTGTGAGGAGGGTGTGATAACAGGAAGCAAACTCAATGAAGGGATGTACCCCAAGGCTCCTTCCAGCTTGAAGTTTCTGACTCTGCATAGTGGGAGACGTTGTTCTGTCTGTAATCATATCTGAAGGGATATGTTCTTTCTTCATCCGCCCCTGGCTGGGGGGAACACTCATGCAAGTCTCTCTGAAGTAGCTGTGTCTGTACTCCCATTTTATGGGGGATTTGGGGTCAAATTTGAAGTCAAAGTCACAAGTCTATGTTTTGTACACACATACACACACACACACACACACACACACACACACACAAAATGCATGAAGACTCCCCCAGTTAGCTTGAAAAAAAGTCACAAAGTTAACAACTCCGGGGGCTGTGATGGGGGAGGACTCTCATTTCATCCCAAAGACTCTGAAATGGATTTGCTCACAAAACATCAGGTTTCTTTAGTGACCTCCAGAGGCCTTGCCTGTCACACTGAGTAGTGTGGATCATTTCATGAAGGGAAAACAAAACAAAACAAAACAAACGTTTTACAATGAGAAATGCTATGTTATATCACACTGTGACACAATTTAAATATCAAGAGTCAAAGCTTCTATTTAGAAAGAGGAAGGCAATAAATTGAGCTGCTAATTATTCCAGCTGTGAGTATTTTTGGTACAGCTGCAAATTTTGAAGAGAGCAAACTAGAGGATTTTCCTGTTGTTTGCAATACATGGGAATACAGTGACAGTCCTCTACAAGCTGAAAGGTCCAGAAATGAGAGACCTTGAAAACCTATTTTTCACCAAATCAACATCTATTTGAGTCTAATCTCAGGGAACCATGATAGGAAATGGACTTTTAATTACACTAATTGGGTTATTGGTTCCTTGTTTTTTAAACTGGAGAAGTAGCAATTTAAATTCTTTTAAAGTTTTCATTTTAAAAGCGGTAGTTTGCTTCTTAACCCAAATATGAATTCCCAAATGGAAGGAGAGAAAAGCACATTACCAATAGCTTCAAATCCCTTTTCTTCCTAATAAAATTATTTGGCGAGGTAGGCATCTTATTATACTAATGAGAATTCATTCTTTCAACAAATATTTTAAATGATCCAGGCCCTGTGCCAGGTCAAGAAGCTGTGGGAAAGAACAGGGCGTACTTGCTTCCTGTCCTTGAGCCGTTAGTAGCCACATGTATTCACAAACTGTCAGTCTAACGCTAACCCTCGTGAATAAAGTCTCCCCACGCTCAGGATCCCTATCAAGTTCATGAAGTAGGTAGTATCGTGGCCATCCTTTTGGAGGGAATAACTAACTTGCCCAAGGTCATGCAGTGGTAAGTATGGAGCCAGGATCCAAACCCTGGTTATCTGCAGGATCAAACAACTCCCTCCTAGATATGATCCTATTGCTTTTTAAAAGTAATAAAATCATACACTGGAGAGGTAGCTCAGTGATTAAGAAAACTTGCTGTTCTTGTAGAGGACCAGGTTCATTTCCCAGTACCCATATCACAACCACCTACAACTCCAGTTCCAATGGTATCTGATACTCTCTCTTCTGACCTCCATGGGTACCAAGTACACATAAAATTAAATAAATAAATAAATCTTTTTTAAAAAAAAATAAGAAAATCAGCTGGGCCTGGTGACTCATACCTTTAATCCCAGCACTGGGGAGGCAGAGACAGGTGGATCTCTGATATAAAGGCCAGCCTGGTCTATATAGTGAGTTCCAGGTCAGCGGGGGCTATAGGGAGATTCTGTCTCCAAAGGCCAAATAATAATAATAACATCATTAGTAAGAATAAAAGAATATTCATATAGAGAGCTGATAAGATGTTTATCTATCTCTCAATAGTTTACAATGTTGTTTCTACTTTTTAATATAGAAGCTTGATTTCTTGCTAATGAGTACATTTTAAACTTGCAAATAGGAACATAAAGACAGAACACCCAAGAAATTACCTCATTTCATTGATCTGGTGGTGGCAGTGCAGCACAGCATCCCACAGCATCTTTTCCTGTATCCCTGCCTCTTCCCATCTCATCTTATTTACTTCTCTCCATCTCTTCTCTTTCTTGCCACACTACATGTCTCTTGCCTCTGTCTCTCGGGAACCTGCCCATCAAATTTCTTCTCGACCACCACGGTGGCTCCCCTACTGGAGACTATAATAACGGTACCAGGAAGGATGGTGGTTATTTAACCTTTCTCCAGCTAAATGTTTTATTATAACTCCTGAAAACCTAATTACAGTAACTTTACATGCTACAGTACCTTTTATGGCTTGCCTCTTTATTAAACGTACTCCTTTAGAGGCAATAAACCTGATGCTTCAAAGGGCATGGCAGGCCGGATGAGATTGAGGAAAGCCTGCTTCCCATTGCACACCCGGCTTCCCTCACTGAGCGCCACGCCCCTCTTCCTCCTGCGCTTGCCTTTATCCGTTGACTGGCTTTTTTTCAAATTTCAGCCTCTGCCTGGGAGATATTAAAAATATGTTGGGGATTAATGAGCTGTATATCAATATTTTCATCTGCTTCTCTGAATAGCCATAGTTTATTTACTGGGGAGGTCAATTTTCTCAGTAGAACAACAGTTGATACCTGTCCTGCCTGATAACCAGAGCTGGTTTTGGGCATGTGGCACATTGAGACCTTTCAAGGCTTTTGCTGTGATTCTAGAAGACTGTTCGCTGCAGTAGGTTTCAGCTATACCGGTCGTCATTAGTTGTCCTGGCTAGCTGAATGGTGCACTGTGATGAAATAGCAGGAGACAGAGGGAGAGAGAAAAGAAGAGAGAGAGAAGGAAACAGAGAAAGAAACCTGACCTTTGGAGCTGCTGCAGTCCAGTTATTTGTGTAATACATTTCTGTTTCTCAGCCCCACTGGGATTCCCCAAGGAATAAAGCCAAACCCACGGGAAATTGGGGCGGGGGGATGATGTCTCCAAGGACCCCACTGATTTGTTGTCTGCTGGAAAATGCTCCTTGGTGTTAAAGGATTTTATGTGTTTATTTGTTTCTTGCTGTGGTCAAGTTTGAGGTTAATGACAGAGTTTTCTTGTGATTGATCAGGAGAGGGGAAAAAAAAATGAATGTTAAGAAATCCCTTGTTGGGTTCTCAAATCTGCAGCCTCCAGTTCTCGAAACTTCCACTGTAGATTAGTCAAGCTCTCTGTGCATCATAGGAGTAAAATAAAAATTCACCGCTTTCTAAATTGGCAGGGCTCTTCTTGCATGGAGACCAGGCCTGGATTTTCATTTGTTAGATTTCATTTTTAAATCTCTCATGGTTGTTTAATCAGAAAAAAAAAAAAAAAAAAAAGTGTGCCCTTAATTTTCTAAGCCAATTTGAAGCAGAAGGCTGGTTTACCCAGATTCTGCCTCAAATCCACATCTTTGCTGTCATGTAAAGTGCCTGGAAGAATGGCTATTAGGTATGCTCACTCAGCTTTTATTAAATGGTTTTGTTTTCACTTGAGGGGAAGTGATGACAGTTACCAAAAGATGGATAGTTTCAAGTGAAGCAATGATCACTGTATTCTTAGGAAATCACTAAGACTCAGGATTCAGAGCTGAGCACAGAGGGACTGTCCCCTCTTAGCAGTCCTATTCCATTCTTGGTGCACCCTCCCCCCGCCCCCACGCACACCTTTGTTCCACAGGCTGCAGGTGCTGAAATTCCCGCCCCGGTTCCCACATGGAGAGGAAGGAAAAGAAGCATGCAAGCTCCTCTTTTATTTTTCCTAAGGCATCAAGGACTGGTTTTCTCTATCTCTTGAAGTGTTAGCAAACTCCAAGGACGGCACTTTGGGGGCCCCTCATTTGCCTTTCCTTTCTGAGGCACAAGTGGGCAATTCTGAGAGCAATTGAGTTGTGCTTGAAAAATGTCAAGTGCATTTGGAAACTACACATTTTTGCTGACGCCTAGAGTCCTGGGCTGAGCTGCTTCCATGACCAACCACTGAGAAGAAGTTCAACTGGGGCATCAGAAATGATTCCTCACAGCACACTGAGCAGGCTCCTAGGGGGGAAAGCAACACTAATAGCAGCGTCAGGGAGAAGTCCGAAGTCTCTAAGCCTTCTTGGGCCTCCCCACGACCACGTGACCACACCATTATCTTGTAGATCTTGCTTCTTTTTATTGTGTTTCACTTAATTTTATGTTTTTACTAATCGAAGTTTGCATTTTTTTCAACTTTTTTTGGAATATTTCCAAATACACAGAAAACTTTAGAAGAATAACCAATGATTCCAGCAATTGCTGTCATTGGGTCACATTCGCCTCGTCTGTCTATAGAGAGCAAGACAGATACCAGTCTTACTGGGGAATCATTTAAAAGTAAGTTGTAGATTTCATGACACTTTGCCCAAAAGGCATCTGCATTCAAAACTCATATTTTAAACAATAGACCTATTCACAATCTGGTGCCTTCTCTGTCAGTCAGACACATTTGGAAGGTGTAAACAAGGTTAGAGTTTCTTCAGATTTAATGTGCTTTAAAATCACCTGGGGAGCTTATGAACTGAGACACAGCCAGACCTCTTCCCCAGGCAGGAGAAAACACAAGAATTTGTACTTTTATTTTTTTAAAGAGCACTCAGATAATGCTAACACAAGTATTTGAGGAACAAAATCTGAAGATCATTTCTATTCTTCATGGTTTACCTTTTTTATTAATTATCTAGTTTAGCATATAAAGTAATAGGTTTTATTATGAAGACTATCATTTTTCTTTTTTTTTCTTGCCAAACTTTATCTTCTAAAGATTCATATCTCTAGGGTATGAATGTATTGCATGAGAAACAGGATTCTACAAACCCTTGGTGGTTTTGTTTAGTATTTTAAACACCAGAAACTAAAAGGAAAGGAGGTAATAAGTAAATGGTTCCGTTTAGCTGTGATGTCAGAGACAGCCCAGCGCCAATAAGTAGTCTTTTAAGCACAGTATGCAGGCATGTTGCAGTCTCCCAACGTTGACTGGTCCTGTGTTCAGTGGGAGATCTGGCCTTGTGTGTAGAAAAACAGATGCTTGCCTGTGTATACATAGGCAAACATGTAAACCTATTCTAAAACTGGATATCAACATGGAAAAAAGGAGCCTTAATTTTAAAACATAAAATGTCCACACTCCTTTTTAAGAGAATTCGATATTTTGACCTTGGTGAAGATTGGGGGTCATTGTTTAACAAAGATTTTCTGTGTGCTCACTGTGGGGCAGGCTGTTTTCCAAATGTTAGGTCATATTAAACAAATAAGGCAAATGCCTCATTATTTTAAACATTGTAGAGATTTAGCTCCAATGGTGGAGACAGACAATAAATGATACACAAGCATATACATACATATAATGAAGAAAATAAGGGCAGCAAAGGTGGTAAAAGAGTAACAAAGAGTGAAGGGAGGGGAGAGCTCTAAGAGAGTTATATGAAAGTTGAATGACATGCACAAACCCTATACAGATATTTCCAGGCAGATAGGATTAACAAGGTGATGATTCTTCTGGTTGGATTTCTGTTTCTGTGATTAAACACCATGTCCAAAAGTAACTTAGGGGAGGAAAGGGCTCATTTTGATTTACACTTCCATGTTGAAGTCCATCAATGAGGGACGTCAAGGCAGGAACTCAGGCAAGAACTGAAGCAGAAAACATGGAGGAATGCCCCTTGCTAGCTTATGCTCAGTTCAGCTAGCTTTCTTGTACAGCCCAAACCCACCTGCCTAGGGATGGTACCACCCCCAGTGGGCTAGGCCCTCTCATGTCAATCATCAGTGAAGACACTTTCTTATAGACATGGCCAGAGGACAGTCCGATGAAGGAAATTCTTCCATCGATGTTCCTTCCTCCTACATGACTCTTAGATGTGTCAACTTGACATTAAAAGCTAACCAGGACAAAATGGCCAAAGTGTAAAGAATAAGAGTCTGCAGAGTGTGGGTCCCTGGACAGGACTCCTATATTAAACTCCACCCACCCAGGGCTCAGGGACCACTGCAGAAGAGGGGGCAGAAAGATTGTAAGAGCCAAAGGAGGTGCATGACCAAATGGAAACAGTCTTACAGGCTCCTGAGACCTTGCTCACATGAATCTACAGCAATGGTGTCAACATGCACAAGACCCATGCAAACTCAAGCAGACAAAAACCCAGCATAGAACTGGGGAAATGGGCAAGAGGCCCCAAACTTGCTGAAGAACTATTGGCAGCTGATCACTGCTGGGAGAGGGAGAGCTGATCTTCTTTAAGGGCGTGAGGGACTCTAGATAGGCTGACTAAACACTTGCACTGAGGGACATCTGGGGACAGTAACTTGACTCAATAGACCTAAACATAAATGACAGAATGCATGAAATCCAGTGGGGGGGAGTGGGGGGTGCAGATGGGAGAGGGGGTATAAAGATGATTAAGATGTTTTGAATGAATACACAAAAATTCAATAAAAAATAATAATAAATGAAATATTTTATGAAAAATAAATCCAACTTAATCTTAACCTTTATCCTAAACCATCTTATTACTCTTATGTGACTAAAAAGTTTCTATTTTGATTTATTTATTCTGTTCACAACTGTGACTGATGTCCAGACACTAAGGTTTAGATTCTGGACATTCCAAGAATAGAATCTACCATTGCTAAGTGATCAGGAGATTGTGTCCTGGTTGCGGAGGACTTGTTAAACAGTACACATGGGGGACTGGAGCTATGGCTCAACAGTTAAGAGCACTGACTGCTCTTGCAGAGGACCCAGGTTTGATTCCCAGCACACCCACTTGGCAGCCAACAACCATCTGTCCATAACTTTAGTTCCAAAGAATCTAACACCCTCTTCTGACCTATGTGGGCATTGCATAACACGGGTACACTTACACACATGCAGGCAATACAGTCATACACATAAAATAAAAATAAGTAAAATAAAAAGTACACACGGTAGACATAACCCCCAAGTATATGAATAGACTCATGAATGCACAAAGTGATGGAATGTTGAAATTAGTTTCCCAGGTAGGTGTTTAGAAGGTAAAGAAGAGCTGGGTAGGATAGGTTATGTAAGAAAGACTAGGAAGTCATTCAAAGGAGATTTAAAGCCTGGAGAGATATTTCAGTAAGAATATTTGCAAGCTTGAGGACCTGAGTTTTGTTCCCCAGAACCCAAACATGAAAAAAGCCAAACATGATCATACGTATACACACCTATATTTCCAGAGCTGCCAGAATGTCAGAAAACTGACATTCTCACACACATAAATGCATGTATGTATGCCACACACAAATAGACTATACACATATACCATTTCTCTCTCTTCTCTCTCTCTCTTTCCCTCTCTCTCTCATAAGCATTTGTCATGTCCTTTTCAAGGCATGGTGGCACGAACCATACTATCACAGGTACTTCTTGTGTGGGTTTCTTTTGGTACAGACTGAAGAGTCTGAGTCTGGTACATGGGAGCTGGAAACGCACAACCATAAAAGTCAGATCATGACTGTAGAAGCCTGGCCCCACATTTAAGTAGGTTGTCCTCTTTTAGGTACTGGTGGATGTTTAGGGGTTTGCAAGCCAAGACATAGTAACACTTGTAGCGTGGGAAAAAGAAAGCAGGAGAAGTTAAGGGCAGAGTTAGTAGAAGCAATTTCCAGAAAGACATTGATGAGATTCTTTAACCTATCATACATGAGATTAGAAAACAGAAGGAGGTAAAAATGACTATAGTTCTTAGGTACCAGTAAAAATAGGCCAGTGAAGGAACACAGTCTGAGTCTGGTTCTGCAGTGGAATATGAAAGATGAGATGTCTGACACACAGTAGATGTGGGTCTGCAGCTCAGGAACTGCAGATCCACCTAGAGATGCAGGCCTGTCTGTGGTGACTGAAGTCATGAGAACTGTCAGGATGCTGAGGAGAGCTGGGACTCGTATGTTTTTTGAAAACTCATTAGCATCTCCTTACTCATGGAGAGTCATCCGAGAAATAAACGTTGCGATCCTGTATCAAGTTCCAAACTTTTTCTGTTCCATCTTGTTTCCTGCTAGGTTGTGCTTGCACTGTGTTATGAGGCAGTGGGGCTAATACTTAGTGGTGGAAAAGTTCTTGTGGTGTGTGTTCCACATTGTCAAGCTTTAAATTAAAGGCTTCATTTTGCACTCTTTGTGTTGCTCTGAGAAAATTCCTTAATCAAAGCTCCTCCTAAGAGTGAGAATCTACCATGGAAAGCACTTGGCTTTTCAAATGATCTTGGATGATTGATGTAGCAACCACTCCTGCAGTACCCAGGCTCTTATTGCTCCATTGTATAGATGAAGAGATGATGAATCTCAAGTCATTGGTAGAGTTGGGTTACTAATGCAAGCTACCTTGTCTGTGAAGAACACTGCCAGGATGCAACCCAGGTCTGTCTTGCTCCAAAATGCTGCTTTAAACATCACCCCTTTGGCCTCTTCTTTAAAAGACTCTTAATTCACCCCGTTAAAAATGAGCTATTAGGGCCAACGAGTTGGCCCAGTGAGTAAAGGTGCTTGCTGCTAGGCCAGAAAACCTGAGTTCAATAGCAGGACCCACATAGTGGAAGGAGAGAACGGACTCCCGAAAATTGTCCTCTGACCTCACACACATGCCATGGCACACCACACACACACACACACACACACACACACACACACACAAGTATCACTAACAAAGACAGTTAAGTAAATGGAGTTCCTTCCTCCAAAATTCCCAATCTATGTTGAGTCAATCCCCTCACCCAGCTGTTAAATTCCATAGTATTTTCAAACTTTTTTTTAAAAGTTATTGGTCAAGGAATCCCAAGCCTTATTTACATAATCAAGTGTGTAGGCTTTTTCAGATCATTAAACATTCTTACAGTACAAATAGAGCATGTCAGTTGTTTACTTGCCTGTTAGTCACCCTAACTCTTTTGCTAATCAGACATACTTTCTGTCCTGATTCTCAATCACATCAGATTTGCTTAATCTATGTAAAGGATCTAAATACTTTTAAGGTTTTTTTCTGGATGAAGCCAAGATACAAGTATTTATAGTGACAGTGATCCTCAGCATGGTAGCATGGCCAAGTGGTTTAAGGTGCTGGATTAAGATAGTGACCTTGCCTCCCAATACCCCTGGGAAAGCCTGGTAGCCCCCAGTTGAAAGGGCAGCATGGCGTAGAAGGTCTAGTTAGAATTCTTAGAAAATAAATGAGCTAGGCAACCACAGCTTGAGTCTCGTATCCCTACTCGCTAGCCTCAGAATTTTCATCTTCAGGGTTTTCATCTGTAAAACTGAGACAGTTTCATTGTCCACATGAAGAGGCTAATGTGAGGTAGTTGCAAGCGAAACACACAACATGGTGAAAAGATGGACATAAACAATAAATAGAATTACAGCTACTAAGAATGTGAAGAGAGAGGATATACCTGTGTTAACATTTTGACATTTTGAATTGCAACAGATACACCTTCAAAATATGAGACGACTCCATTCATTCATTCGTGTGTTCATTCATTCACTTAAGTCTCCCTTGCATGTTGAGTTCTGAGTTGGGGACTGGAAATGTGAGGCTGAATTAGGTATAGAATGAAACACAACCCCTGGCCTTGAGCTGCTTAGATTCCAGAATCTACCCAACCATGTGTACTTTCAGTTCCTGGATATGTTGTTTTAAACAAGATGGAGCCAGTCATGTTTGAAAGCTTACCTATGCCATCTATATGAAAGAAAATACTGTATTGTCAGAGAATTGATGCTCTTTGAAGTGTCTTTGGAATGACCATCATCTGACTCCTGAGGAGTCACGTGCCCTCTTATACTACATGTTCTGTTATATAGTTGTCACAAGGACACCATGGTCAGTTGATGGGCAAAGATGTTTTCAAAGAAATAACTATGATCACAAGACCTGGGGTGCAATCTGAACAGGAAACAGTAAAGAAAGATGAAAACATAGACTTGAAATCAAAAGAGGAAGTCTGGGGTAATATTTCACACACAGATTTTATCAAAAGACAGAATTCTGCATTTAAATCCTTAATTGGTTACTTGACTTTTCCAAATCTGATATCTCAGATCTAAATTAGGGATATTATAGCATGTAGTTTGTGAATAGTGGTGACAACACATTTCAAGTGTCTTTCAATTGCACGTATTTAATATGTGATAATACTTAGCATCAGCATCATTGTCATCATTTATGAGTGAGTGACAGTAATTCACTTTTTATATTTGCTCTGAACACTTTGCAGGATTGTTCTGGAAGATAAAACCTAGATACACATGTGAAAGTACAAAATTGGGCATTCTTAGGGAATTAAGGTCCACTACCATCCAATGTCATTTTTGTCCTCTCTCCTCCCACAAGATAAGGTTAGTTAACCAACACTATATTACAACTGTGTGAATCAGAGTGGCAGGAAAACCAGCTACCCCTTCATTGGCACACTTCGGTCATGCTGACTCGCTGACTCGTTTACTCTTCCTTATAGGCACTTCCTCTTCAAGACGTCCTCCGGAAGCACACCCTTGTTCAGTAGCTCTTCTCCAGGGTACCCTTTGACCTCAGGAACTGTTTATACACCACCACCCCGCCTGCTGCCCCGGAATACATTCTCCAGGAAGGCCTTCAAGCTGAAGAAGCCCTCCAAATACTGCAGCTGGAAATGCGCCGCCCTGTCGGCCATCGCCGCAGCCCTCCTCTTGGCCATTTTGCTGGCATATTTTATAGGTAAGACAAGGCAGCCTTGTTCACCATCCTGCTGGTGAGAAGGTGGGGGAGAGGCCACGGACTTGTAAATTAGAGACCTCTGTCGCCTGTATAATTTCTTGTTGGCTCCTAAAAAACATAATAATGAGTGATGGATGGGAGTGATTTTTCCCTCCTGAAATCCATTCCAATCTGATGACTTCAGACTCTAAATGGCATTTGTCAGAGGTGAAATTAAGCATCCTCACTCTATCTTTTTAGAGATGAGCTGAGGATCGTCCTTCCTGCAAATTCATGGTAGCCTTCTGGACTTCTCTATCATTGGAGTTTAACCCAGTCCAATGCCCCGATCTTTATGCAACATTAGTTTACTGTAGGCAGAAACTCAAGAGAAGAAAAATAGGGATTATTATGCACAGAACATCTCGACTAGGGGGAAAGCCAAACTAGCTAGCTTATTTTCAGAGCTGTGGAACAAAAATGGGATTGAGAGACTAGAGCCTCCAACCAGGTCTTTGTATGGAATCAAATCCCTCAAACACGGTTGACCTCACCCATATTCCTTCCTTTGTTTCTGTCTGCTTAACCTCACCTCACAGCTTACTGTGTGCTGCTGAACTGGAGTCAGGTTCACATCTCACCGCAGCTGTGTTCCCCGTGACTTAGTGTGTGACCTAGGGGGGCAAGTTGGTAAAATTGCTCGAGCAACCTTCTTTCCCATGCCATGGATGTTGATTTGCATCCATGGGGTAGAGCCATGTAACTATGGAAAGCAGCAGGTGCTGGGAGCTCAGAGGCAGGGTGCCACATGCATATACGCATCCTGGGCTGGACACAAAGCCTGCTCACAGCTCCTGGCCCTGATAAAGAGCCCCATTTGCTGCTGCTCTGTCAGCTTAAGCTTGCCAATGGCAGATCTCCTGGCCCAGGCAGAGGCCATGGTGATGTTTGTTAAAGTTTATTTGAAACACTTGATGGTTCTGGCTTGGTTTTAGGGCAGTTATGACAGATCTCCCCGGTTTGGCTGTGCCATGTTGCAAAGCAAACCTATAAAACACCAGCTAAAAGAGGCTGGCTCCAAAACAGTTCCCAACATGTATGCGAAAACTCCTCCCATTTAGGAAAAAAAAAGGACGGACAAGTCAATGCAGACACTGACCAGGGTAGCCTTGCTTCTCCCAATATAAGCCCTCCCTTCTTGCTCAGCAGTGGGGTTCCTCTTCTTCCTTAATCCCTATACAGCCAATGTGATGCCTGCCAGAGAAGAGGCAGGTCCAGAACTTCTCAGGGCATTTGACCTACTCTTACCTGATGGCAGAGGAGTGTAATGGTACCCAGAAATTTGGGGCCTTGCCCAAGCCAGACCAGTACAATCCAAAAGTCAATGTATGATCTTCATTCTCTTCCACAGTATAGTTATACTTATCGTAATATGGAAAATAAGCATCTATATAATCCCTTATCCATTGCATTTCTGAGAAATGTACCCCCAAAACAAGAATACTGACACTCAAGGGAAAGAAAATGAGCCAGATTCCTCTTGGGCTTTGCAAAAGCTTTGCACTATAACCCCCAGCTATAAGTAGGAACTGAGGCCTGATATCCAACATCCATGATTTCAAGTCACATCTGCTTCTCACTTGGCTCTTGATGAAGAATGCATCAAGAATTGGCTTGAGGGAGGGGGAGGGCACTTGTCCCTCCCCCAATCACCTGACTAGACCCTTTGTGTTATTAGAGGGAGTTTTGTGTGTTTCCCCAGGTAGCTGTTCAGGGGCTCGGTGGAAGCCAATTGAATGTGCCTTTAGGGTCTTTGCATGATTTGGCTTTATGTCAGAAACTTCAAAAAGGGTTCATGTGCTCACTTCTCAGGCTTAATGTTCTGCTGGGCCAGTGGGCACCATGGGGAGTCCAGATATAGAAATTGAGGCACTGCCTGCTTCTGCCAATGGTGTCCCCAGTGTGCCCCCTCCCCCCTTGCAGGACACAGATAGATGGCTAGTGCCTGATTTATTGAGCTTGATAGTTAAAATATAATGGCTTTCTGTAAGGGTGATTGTGTAAATGGGAAACCGTGTAGTAAGAGTTTCATGTTTTAAGCAGGTGTGTAACTTGTAAATCCTCAGTCTGGAGGCTACTGGAAGCTGGACCTGAGCATCTTAGGATGGTTTATTAGTTTAGAATTCATCATTTTCTATTATGTGTGTTTAAGGGAAGATTATGCTTTGACCCTGGAGTATTGAAAAATAGTTTATGGCTCAAAATGAGTGATGTAGCAGGCCAGTTTACCCAGCAATGATGGTGTAAAGGAGGAGCTGACTTTCACCTCCTCCTTAGAGATGACCACAGATCTGCAGGCAAGTGAGGGGTCAGGATCCCAAGTGCTGACATTGGCCCCAGAAATCCCTTTCTCCATGGAGAGCCATTACCTTTCTGAGTCTTGGCTTCCTAAGTACAGTGTAGGGGCATGATAGTTATTTATGTGCAGAAACTCTGAAGTACAGTGAGGATTAATTAATGTTTGTAAATCACTTTGAAGATGAAAAGCAGTATATTATTAATTACAAAGCTGCAGGGGCATAAACACTGCATTGCAAACACAGAAGAAAGTGTTGTAGGGAGCAAGCATTGATTGCAGCTACCTAAAACAAGCCATCGGGAAAGGACAGGGAAGCAACGGAAAATCCCAGGCCCCCCTGTTAAAGAGACTGGCACATTCAAGACCTCAGTCCATTCTCATTCACACATGACTCCCTGTTCCACTAGAACATGACAGGTCCTGAAATTGAAGCATCAGCCCCAGGACATTTATGGATAGACAGTGGGTGCAGGCCTGCCAGGCACTGTGACAAATAGGTCAAATTATCTTTCTTGCATGTTCAAACCCGTGGAGAGAAGCCTTTCTAGAAGTGAGCAATTTGGAATAGCTTAGCCCCAATGACAAGTTCTTCCATATATCCAAGCATGTGGGTAGGTGTAAAAGCAGAGTGCCAGCCCTGCCTTGCCTGACTCAGGGAAGATTCCCCCAGTTCCTTCTCATGCAACTGGGGTGAGAGAACTTTTATGATAGAGTCTTCCATCCAACCTCTCTGTGCCAAATCCTCCCAGTGTAAAAACACTCTGGAAGAAACTGCTCTGAAAAGTGGCATGAGCCACCATGAGACCACTTTGCATGTCACTCCGCCTCTGGCCCAAACAGCTCCTAGTTTAGGAGAACTTGGCAGGGAAAGACAAGTGAGCTGTTTTCTTGGGAGGGTGTCTTTCTCCCTTGGGTAGCTCAAGTCCTTTCATTACCTACAATGTCAGATGTTCTGTTTCCCTAGATTTTCAAATATTATAACCAATGGAGATTTTCTCAGATGCTTTATATAAATGTACTGTGTTTTCACCTTCATAATGTATGTGACAATAGCCAACTAGAACCTTCTCCCTGCTTCAAACTGGAAGCATTCCTGCTAAAAGAACTTTTATATAATTTTATATAATTACTCCATTCAAGTCATATGCCCAGTCAACAACATGTTCTGGAATAGAAAAGGAGATGGGTAGATTGCAGTCATTTGAGAGGCGCTGATACAAGGCCAAGAGATTCTAGTTGTATGCCTGGTTAATTGCAGAGTCAAGGTAAGGCCTTGGGTTTCCCTCAGTTCCTCAAGATTGCAGTGAGCCAGTTTCTCAATATTGTGTTAACCCTAAATGAATTCTTTTGTAGCATTAATCTACCTTACCCAGTTCTGGCCTTATTCATAAAGGATAGTGATGGGCTCCTGTCCTTCTAGAATCATCTCCTAACAGAGTGGGCATAACCCATACCAGCTCCCCCATCTTCTTCCCTGTCCTCTTGTTCCTCTCTTCCCCAGATACCTTCTATAATGGAGGTCAGCAAATGTGTCCTGTAAAGAGCCAGATGGTTCATAGTTTGGATTCTGCAGGACTCAGCCAGCACTACTCAAAGGCAGCCACAGGGAATGTGTCCACAAACTGCAATGGAACTTGAGTTTACTACCATTTTCATGTATCATGAAATACCATTCTTCATTTTATTTTTTCCCATTGAAAACAATTACCTCAGTCATGTGCCATACACAAACAAGTAGCAAACTAGACTTGGTCCAAAGGACATAGCTTGTTAACCCATTTGATTCCATTACTGCTCTTTTCCTAAGAACATCTTTTCAGGGAGAAACTTAGTTGCTTTCTGATTAGCTAAGAATCTAACCATATATCCACTGTCAAGAGAGCTCGTGGCCGCCACTTTCTGACTCAGGTATCTCAATTCATAATGAATAATCATGTCTGAATTTCTGGCCCCAATCAAAAAGTAAGCAAAGCAAGCAGCATTTCTGTTAAAAAACCATTCCACAGAATGAAAACTTCCACCCCCCAAATAATAGCTCCTAACTAGACTTCCTGAAACAGTGTTCCAACCCACAAATGGAGTAGAACCCTGGAGCGATGTGCTTACCCATTTTGTTATGTGTTCCCCTTGCCTGCCACCCTTGGTTACTCCCAGGTCCTCTGTAAATTCGTTAGATGTTTTTAAAAGTTACTCATTATCGAATGCCTTCTTTGTTGAGGTGTTCCTATAGGTCGTAACACTGTTGGGCCATCAAATGACATCATTGCCTTTTTGACAATGTTCTGACATGCCTACCCCACATCAAGGAAGGAAGATGCTTCCAACATGTGACTTTGCTGTTAAATCCAGAAAATCCTAAAAATTCTAAAATTAGAGTCCACACCACGTGACACAGAACTCAGTCTGCCATCCCTGAGTTACAAACCATACCTAACCCTTGCAGGCTTCTGTCGGGTTTCCCATGTGATCCAGAAGTGGGTAGAAGATCAGAGTATTTATGTCATCCTAAATTACTTTTTAGCTCTTCAGATCGCTGCCAAAACACACACACATATATATACACACACGTATGTGTATATACATATATTAAATAATATTAAATTATATATAATTTAATATATATACATATACACATAATTTATATACATAATATATAAATTTACTTAATAAATATACATATATGTAAATTTAATATAATATTAAAAAGTCACCTTGTCTTACTGCAGTAATTCCTGCCAAATATGAAATACTGTGTTTTAAGTAAGCTGCTCAGAGCTCTGTCTTCTGCCACTCTGACTTTGATCTGTGAAGAACGCGGGCCATCAACATGTCAGGATGTTAAAAGTGTGGTAATTTGGGGTGCTTTCAGTTTCTTTTGAAAACAATGAGAGATTATTTTCTATGGAAACTAAAAGCCTACCATGTGTTTAAAGTTGCTACACTTGAAAATTGATATGTTGAGACTCATACTGATGAATCCTGCATTTCTCGGTTGCTATTTTGTGTATTCTCGTCTCACTGAACAGAACAGGTTTGGGAAAAACACAAAGAAAATGACAAGAACCCGACACTTGCCTGGCATCCTTTCTGAGGGCGCAGTCTAGAAAAGATGCTGGTCCCCTCATTCGGACTTGCTGCTGTTGGGCTATCTGGAGAGATGGTGAGCCTAATCTCATGTGCAACTTCCAAATTGTGAATTTTCGTCCTCTTATCTAAATGGCAGCATGCTAGTGATTAAATCTGAGCAGTCCAGCAAATAGCATTTCCATCTAACTCCCTGGCCCCAAATGGTCCAAAAGAAAAAAGAGCTGCCCACAAATAAGTCAGGAGACCCAGTTAGGCGTTATCTATTCCAATGATAGTAGCAGACGGTTCATCTAATAGATATGCTAATGTGCTCTTAACCTGATAATAAAGTCCTGTCAGAGCTTACACACCTGTGAGTCTTTGGCAGTTGGATTGTCATTTCATAGCTGCACTCCTGATTTCAGAGGGCCTGTCAATTTACAGAAAGAAAATTAAGTCATTCATTAGCTAGGTCTCTATCACCCAGCAGTCACAAGGTAACATTTGTACCTTGTGTTTGACATTGAGCAAAAATGAGCTTGTCTGCTTCTGAAGGAGGTATGGCTTCTTTAAGGGCATATCTGTGCAACTTGGAGGGCCTGAGATGCTTCTGGGTGGTCAGTAGATAAGACAGGCTGCCTTGCTTTCCTTCTGAGATCCCTGTCTGACATCCAGGCAGTGGACCAATGCCAGGCCTTCCTGCCTCATGGAAAAGGCTAGGAATAAAAGTTAAGGAAGCAATTGTGGGCCCAGACCTCGTACAGCATATTAATGCAGAACTAGGGAGGAGGGAATACATCTGTAACTGTGTACCACAAGCACTGCAGGGAAACAATGCTGGCATCCCCTGCCAGCCCAAGGACATGTTGAATAACTGAATGTGGAGTGGTTGCTTCCCATTATCCGAGTCACTGTTCAAGGACTTGTCCTAGACTTCTCTGAGGCATTTATGACTCTGCCAGTCATCAAGTCTACAAGCCACAAAAAAATCATTTACTTAATTATTTATTTTTGGTGGTTCTGGGGCTTGAGCACATGCTTAGGCAAGTACTTTATTTCTGAGTTGTACCCTGAGCTAGTGTTTTTTATTTTATGTGTATAAGTGTATTGCCTGCATGTATGTAAGTGCACCCATGTCTTGCAATGCCCATGGAGTACAGAATAGAGCATAAGAACCCCTAGAACTGGAGTTATGAATGGTTGTTAGCCACCATGTAGGGGCAGGGATTTGAACATGGGTCTTCTGCAAGAATAGCCAATGCTCTTATCCACTGAGCCATCTCTCCAGCACCCCGAGCCAGTGTTTGTTACTGATCTCTTAAGGTAGTGTCCAGGCCTACAGACTGCATTCTCTAGGCAACTTTTAAATTCTCCATGTCCTAACGGAGAATTTTTCATTTAATAATGTTCATTTGTTTCATTTGTTCATTTTATAATGCTTTTTTTATTATTTCAGATATTGAGCACAGTTTCTTTGAGTCTATGTATGTGTTCATGTTGGAGGGCAGGTTGGAGTGCATGTGTGTGCATATGTACGTTGAGGTCAGGGGGCAATGTTGAGTTGATTTGTATGAGACAGAGTATCTCACTGAACCTGGAGCTCACCAGTTGGGCTAGACTGCTGTCCAGCAAGCCCTAGAGATCCTCCTGCCTGCACCGCTCCAGTGCTGGGATTACAGGCACACACAGCTGCACATGCCCTTTTTTTTTCCTAATGTAGGTGCTGAAGATCAAAAGGAGATCCTCATGCTTGCATGGCAAGCACCTTACCCACTGAGCCGTCTCCCCAGCCTCTGGGCACAGTTTCTAATGCATTGTCCATAAGTATTATTTCCATCCATATGTAACACCATTACACGAGTTCTTGTCTTATCATGGTCATTACATAGCAGATGATGTCATATTTGAACTTACAATATCACAGAAATTCTGACCCTGGTGCTATATATACAAGCATATGATTGTGAGTCTGTTCTTTGCACCTTAGTTTCTCACCCAAAAAAAATTGATGATTTTTATTTTACAAACATGCTCCAAGCAGGACTGAAGAGACAGACAGCTTAGTGGTTAAGAGTGCGAAGTACTGTTGCATAGGAACCAAGTTCAGTTCCCAGCACCCACACTGGGGGGGGGGCTCACAACCACCTATAACCCCAGCTCCAGAGGATCTGATGTCCTCTTCCGGACTCTGTGGGCATTTGCACCCACAATGCATGTACACACAAGCACATAATTTAAAAAATAAAAAAAGTATTTTTAAAAAAGAAGCTTCAAGCATTAACTGAAATTATTGATACAGTCTCTCTTTTAATCCAGTAGGTAGTCATTTGTGAGAAATGCAAGGACAATTGCCTCACTAAGAAGGAATCACCCACTAAACTGACTCAGTTTCCTAGCATTTTTAATTCTTGCTTCATATGTTTGGAAAGAGAAACACAGAACTCCAGGATTGATGTAACAACCACATGTATGTATAGGGTCACAGTCACAGTGGCTTGTAGGACAACTAGAAGTAGAGTCTGATTGCAGACATGTGAAAAAAAAATGAAACAATCTAAGTCTTAGAATCAGTACAACGTGAGGTCTTGGCACACAACTCTGGAGTTTTGTGACTAGTGTATTAATTCTCACACTGTAGACCAAGTCTAAAGAGAGAAATAAACCAAGATTGGGAGCCATTACATCCCATAATAGTGTCTAGCACTGCCTAGCGTGTACTAGGCGATCAAATATTTGTTGAATTAACAAGTGCTGATTAGGATTAGATCTGGGTTGGATCATTTCTGTAAATTTTTTTCCAAGTTTCCCAAATCCTCCATCCACTTGTTCTGTCATGTGAAAGGAAGTTTCTGTTTCTCCAATGTTGTGATTGCCTTAGTTCCCAATTGCATTTATGAGTTAGAGAGCATTTAGAGAGAGGAAAGATGAGGGGGTGGGTGATGGTGGGGGTGTGCAAAGCAGCACATTGAAGCCCTCTAGCAGGAGTCTGTGCTTCCCTGAATCCAAGAGAACTGTGACAGAGAAACTCGGAAGTGTCTGTGTCTGGCAGGCAGCCACCTTTTGGCACTTACATTACAAAAGCGTAGCAGAATTCAGTTGGAGTTCAAGGTGAAGAAGCAAATAATGGCATGTATCTGAAAGTCTATTGGTTGTTGCTCTGTAAACTAGGATCTGCTAAGAAATGAAAGCAATTACGATGCAACACCAGATAGAGAAAAGAACTACTATATGTGAGTTGGGTCTGTACACAAGCCACACAGACACAGTCTTTTTGGTCTGAAACACCCCCATTTAGCTGTGAAGACTTGTATGACAGAGATCTGACCGGAAGCAAATTTCTAAAACATTTGTATTTCTGCTGAGGTCACCTTAAATTAGACTTCTTCACACCTTCCAGTGAAAATTCTTTAACAGAAAATTCATATTTTGATTTGGACAAACATAAAGAAAATTTGCCTGAGCTCTTTTCTTATCAAACAAATCATCTCTTAGACTTATATGTCATAGTAAAGTGCTCTATATTAGGAACAAACAGCCCATCAGCTGTAGTAACACATTTAATATTGCCATTAAAAGAGGATAGTGCATTACGTGGACTGCTAATTTCATTTTTTATCTAATCTATTTTTGGCCTCAAGTAAATATCAAAATGTATCGGAAAATATAGCAAGACTGTTACCCATTGATAAGAAAAAAACCTTTGCCAGAAAAAAAATTATTATCCTCCCCTCCTATAACCAGGAAGAAATTTATCAGAAGCGTAATGCGTCATATTTCAGAAACATTTCCCCCTCACAGATAGAAGCGGTGGCTGAGGAGGAAGGAGAAGTTTTGCCTCCAGTCTTGGCCTTTCTTTCATCATGATTTTCTTCCCAGCTGTTAGGGAAGGCCCTTCCCTTGGGCTGGGTTTTCAGTCAAGTTAGGTCATTTGTGGGAAGATTTGTGCAAACATGTTTGTCTCTCCCCTGGGAACTGAGATCTTTAGAAAAGAAGGGCACATTACCTTGCTTGTACCTGTGCAGCCCTGATGCAATCTTCTCCATTTGCTGACTTCTGTTACACCATGAGTGCTTTAAAGCTGCCTTAATGAAGTAGATTAGACTTGCTTATGCTCCACAGAGAGGCGTACGTGGCAGGATGTCCAATGTCTTCTGTTCTTCAGGCGGTGATAAACACCGTGACATGGACCAGGGAGGTTCAGGGTGCCTTTGAATTAGATGCATCTTCCAAACTGGTTTTAAGGCTACTTTGTGCCCTAAATTTTATCAGCATAAGATTTCTGGGGTATTAGCTAAATTTGGAATTTGTGTATTTACATGTTCTTTTAATAACAGTATTTGTAGACTTCCTGACTCTCGAGAGAATTGTGGGGTTACTCTCTTTCCAATGGGAAAAGAATTGTAACACTATGTTAATTTTATGTATTATTAATTTAAAAAGTTATTAAAGTTATATGTATAGATTTATGTATATGAGTCTATGCCTTTCCATTGGGCATGAAATTTTATTTTGCTAAGTGATTGGTCAGTTACATGCTGTGCTGGAATCTGCTGACCAGCCTCAGGAGCTAGGATATTTTTACTTGACATTTTTTTCCCAAACCTAGAGTCTAATAAGCAGCCCCATAAAACAGTATAGTTAATAGGAAGTTTTAAAGTGCCTGGGGTAAGTTATGTTTTGCATAAGTGGCTGGAAGTCTGATGGTAATCAGGCATAGAGCAGTGATAAAAGGCCCAAGTTTCCTATTTCAAAGGACCATCAGGGAACAGAATTTGTACCAAAAAGCTTTTTATTAACTTATTGGTATGAATCAATGGGCCGTCCTCATCCATTTTCTTCCCTAGAAATATGGAATAGACTAACCACTGTGCCGAAGAAAATGAGGGTATTTGTGTCTGTTTTCATCTAGTCAGTTATCAAATGAAGACCATATCACCTCTCAAATTATAAAACAGTAAAGCTTCTGAGTAAAAAAAAAAAAAAAAAAAAAAAAAACTCTGGCCTCTGGTAAGCTTACACTTCTTGAGAGGACAGAAGTGAAAAAATCAAGAGCCCAAGAAGGAATGCATGTCCTAGAGGATGCAATGGGATTAAGATACAAGAAAAAATGCATAGAGCCTGAATAAAATAATTAGAAGCATTAATTCACATTGCAAGCTACAAAATTCCATCCATCAAGCAGGATAAACTGTGGAGAAACTAGAAGAGTATGGGGCCTAGCATACCCAATTATATATAATCTTCCACGAAATGTCTTCATACAGTAGATCAACTAAGGTAACAAGAAGCAAAGCAGTCATTGAGAACTGAGGTGCTATTCCACCACCTCATCTTACATCATTAAACTTATGTTTCCCTCATGAACTGCTTAGATAAACAACAATGGACAGCTTAACATTTATCCAAATAAGCCAGAAAGCTACCATGATAGAGGAAATTGAGTTTATAGACACAGCAGGCTCTTGCCTAATAGATGAGAGTAATGTGTCTAATGCCAAGCATCCATCTATATTTCAAATGTATTATGAAGGGGACCTCTAAAAATAACTCATCCTGCAAAATCGCTTTGCACTGAAGGTGGTTTATCTTCTGTTGTGTCTAATTGATATCTATGTAATTCAGCTCCAATCCTTGCGACTGAAAATGATGTAAGAGGAAGAAAGAGCTTATGTGGCTGTTGATTCCTGGGGGTGGGGGGGGACTGAAAGTTGGAGTTTCCAAATCACCTTTGCCTTCAAACGCATTGCCTTAGAATGACCCTTGGAGCCTGAGAGCTAGGACATTTGTTTTGTAATCAAACAAAAACATTCTCAAAAGTCTTAAAGCCTATTCAAAAGTCGACATGAGCAGAAGAGTCATTTTACACCAGGTCCTCTCCTTGTCTCGCTTTGCTTTTCTTCATGGCATTAAATGGAGTTCCAGTAGAGATATCTGAGCATGCCCTACAACTTTACCTCCAGTGCAATTCAGTGGATGTAGAAAAGTCCAGATTTAAATGAGTCTCTTATTGCCTGCTGGCCCACAATGACAGAAACTTATTCCACAGTGATGATGCAGCAAGCAGCTGCCAGTGAGCAGGAGGGTGGCAGAAACGGAAAGGGAAGGCAACCAACTCCTGTATTGGCTTGTTGGCAAATGGTACACATAATTCCACATCAGTACACACCTGTCATTGCTCCCAGGGGCCCTGCCTGCCCTCAAAATTTTTGTCAGGAATATTTTTTTAATATTTTATTTATTATTTTTATTTTATGTATATGAGTGTATTGCCTGCATGTAGGTAAGTGCACCCGTGTCATGCAGTGCCCAGGGAGGTCAGAAGAGGCTGTCAGGTCCCCTGGAACTAGAGTTACATTTGTTAGCTGTTATGTGAGTGTTGGGATTCAAACCCGGGTCTTCTGCAAGAATAACCAGTGTTCTTAACTGCTGAGCCATCTCTCCAGCCCCAGGAACATTTTTTTAATATGTGCAATTTGAAGAAAGTATTTTAATGGACACATAAGATTTAGACATGTTTATGAGATGCTGTGATGATTTCATGCATATATACAATATGAACTGGTCGGAGTAATTGTATACCCTCTCATTAAATACTTATCATTCCTAGTGAGAATTTTTGGAGCCTTCAAGTTCCTCTCTTCTAGTTTTTTATAAAGCATACAATAATCTATTATCAATTATCGTCACTCCACTGTGCTATAGAACTCTACAGCTTATCCCTCCTAATTCTGTTTTGGTACCCACTATCCCATTTCCCTCTCCTCCTCTCTCTCTCTCTTTAGTATGTACGAATTTTAATGAAACACTTAGCATGGACTTGGTCTGGATTTCAGGAACTCCAGCTTCTTGCCCTGCTTCCAAAGCTTTACCACTTCAGAGTGTTTATTTGCATTTAAAGACATATAGATGCTACCATCCCTTTTCCCCTGCCCCGTTATATACATGGTACCACTAAATATCTGGGCAAAGTCCACATTTATCCTTTCTGTCGAGTTTAATATTTTTAAAGTAATATACATAATAAGAAATGACAGTGCAGTTAATATCATTTTAGGCTTTTTTAAAAAATCACTGATTTGTTGATCTATGCAGTTTTTTCCCCAGACTCCAGCTCCTACCTCCACAATCCTGCTTCCACATATGGTCACTGGGGTAAAAGTGCAGCCTAAGACCTTATGGTCCTGGCCCTGTCTTTGAAGAAATGTCTTCATTTCTTTGTGAGAATGTGTCTGCTGATTGCATGGTGTTTTATTCTTCTCTTCGAATCTGAGAGGAATTAAGCCTTTTGAAAGGTCAGCTGACCACACAGAGATGATAGCTGTATTGTAATGAAATACTGATGGCTTGTTTTAATGTCAGAGGATCTGTGACTAGATTTACCTTGAAGGAAGGAAAAGAAATTGTCTGTTGTGTTTTTATGACTAAAGGATTTATTTAGCAAGCTGTGTGCCCTGCCGGGGGAGAACGCTGTCACCACATGAACAAAGCAAAGCAATAAATACAATGCAGAGATCACAAGAAAGCCAGGCATATCTAAGTGCCCTTACTAATTTGACCCACACCTTTTATAATCCTTTCTTTATCACGCATTGCCGTCACTTCACCTTTATCCCCAAATTTTGTCTTGCCTGTGACTCCCACGAGACAAAACAAATTACACAAATCAAAAAACCCAGTAATTGAGAAGTACCCGGATACTTGAAACTGGCCGTAGGCCTTCACTGTTACTCCTTTCAAAAATCACTTACCAAGAAGGATACACAGCAAGTCTCTGTTGGATGAACCAATGTGGGAGTCTCTGTTGGTGGAAGTTTAGAGAGGTGTCACCTGAAGAAACACAGAAAGGGAGTTTTGTCTTATGTAAGGAATGCTGTCAAATTTGGGCTGATTTTTCCAGTCATGTGATGCACTAAGTGGGATGCAGGCCCTAATGGCAGAGAGTCTTTTTTATGCAGATGAAAAATATCACAAGAAAAACAGTATGGGTGAGAAGGGAGATTGGGTGTGAGGAAGCATTCCTTTGAATCACCAGAGTGTGTGTGCGGTATATGTCTAAGACACATATATGTCTATCTATTTATGTGTATATGTACATACACAGACATATGTATATGTACATAAATAGACACACATACATATGTGTATGGACAGAGAGGTGATAGGTAGGTAGGTAGGTAGATAGATAGATAGATAGATAGATAGATAGATAGATGATAGATGATAGACAATGAGTGATAGATGATGATAGATAGTACATATGTGTATGGACAGAGAGGTGATAGGTAGGTAGGTAGATAGATAGATAGATAGATAGATAGATAGATAGCTGAGTGATAGATGATGATAGATAGATTAGATAGATGATAGATAGATAGATCGATAGATAGATGGTAGATAGATGATAGATAGATAGATAGATAGATAGATAGATAGATAGATGATAGATGGATGGTAGATTAGATCCATTTCCTTCCTTTCTCCTTCCTCAGTCTTGATATTTTTGTAAGTTTATAAAAGACACAATGTGTCCTGGACATGGTGGTACACATCTTTAATCTCAATGCTTGGGAGGCAGAGACAATGAATCTCTGTGAGGCTGAAGTCAGCCTGACCTACCTAGTGAGTTCTAGACCAGCTGGGGCTACAGGGAGAGCCTATCTCAAAAACAAACAAAACAAAAAGGACATAATGTTATGTATGCCTGTGCTTATGGTTTTCGGTTTACCTCGGTGATGACTGTCTATAGTTCTTTACTGTTCCTTATTTGTAATTCAAAACTGTGCATTTAGATAGATGATAGATACATAAATAGATGATAGATGATAGATAGATAAATAGATAGATAGATTAGATAGATGATTGATAGATGATTGATAGATAGATAGATAGATAGATAGATAGATTCTAGAAATAGAGAGATTCAGAATTCCTAAGAAAAAGGTAGTTTCCGTTGGCCTCGATAGAACAAGTAAGAATGACAGCTCAGCACCAGCCTCATGAGTAAAGAGAAACTCAAGCTTCATGGTCAGTTCAGAAAATCCTCTGAGTGAGATTAAACGGGCTCTTATTTTTCCACTAGAAGATGAGGTCACAGTTTCAGTTCATTCATTTGCAGCCCTGTCCCTGGCATCCTAAAAGATTCTATCTCGTTACCTTCAAAAGCCAAAATATAGAAGCATGCTGAGGTGGGGTTGAGGCCCGTGGCCAGCGATGATTGTTGTAAGACTGACCCGGAGACTCCCAGTCCCCTCCCTGAATTATAACCAAGGAAGAGTCCTGAGGTTCTAGCCTGGGAGGGTCTTCATGGTGTCTTGACAGGTTTTCCACTTGTGCATAAAAATTCTCCACGTAGCAAAGAATTTTGACTTGGGGCTTTAATGCCTTTGAATGCGTATCGAGAATAACACTGGCATGCTTTCACCGGAGCCTTGGAATCCTAAAATAAATAATAGAAAAATTGTGATTTAAAATATAATTCCAAATACTAACTGGGCCCCACTGCCTAGATGAGGAATAAGCTTCAATAAATGTGTGACAGGCACAAGGCTCTTCAGTATGAAGAGTAGTGAGGGCTCAGAAATAGAAATAGGTTTTTCATTACATGAGGGATTATGTTCAGCCTGACTGTGGAGCCTGTTCACGGGGCCTCAGCTGCATCTTCTGCCTGTGGTTGTATTAACCAGTAATAGTAAAATGGTGACGCACTGCCCAAGAAACAGAGATTTGTTTTAGGGAGGAGAAAAAGGTCGCTTTCTCCTGCTTAAGTCGGGATTACCATTGTTTACTACACACTTTGCCTTAAAACTTCTATTCGTCTGCACTAATGAGCTGCAATTTGAGTCGGTTCCACCTGGGTGCCTGCTGAAATTTGTGAGCGAAACAGAGGAAGGAGGCCACAGAGTAGTTGGGGTAGCATTTATGACTGTTGCGTTTCTGCCCACATCAGCTCATCAGCACATGCAGGGGGATTTCTTGAATAGCATACAAAGTTTTCTATTTTAATTTCAAGCAAACTCAAGCCTCCATCTGAGCTTTCCCAAGTCAGGATCTCAAAATATATGACTGGTCCGGGCTTTGCCTCTTTTCAGGACTGAGATGTGTCGTGGAGGAACATGGGAAGAGACTATGGGTCCTCAATAACCCATGGAATGTGGGGGTTGAGAAGGGTTTAGGAATAGACCTGAGGTAAGGAGGATAGATTTTCAACTCCAGAGAGATTTTCTTTTTCACACCCTCACACAGAATTCCTTTCTTGACCCAAACAATGACTCATTGAAACTTCATCCTTCAAGGACCATTGTTCACCTGGGTCAGGAAACCTGATTCGTCTCCTTCCCAGTTCCCACCATAAGGCCTACCTGGGCATCAAGTCCTCCAGGAGAGGGATCCTGGGTTTGCATGAAGAGCCTAGGCTCTAATCTCAACCCAGGATAACTGAATGCTTCTGGGAAAATAGATTAAAATTCCCAAGTTTTGATTTACTTAACTAGAAGGAATGGTAAATAACAGTGATAATGACAGTGTTATGGTTTTTATAGCTATCCTATGTAAAGTTTAAAGCAGATATTGATTTTTTTAGATTATTTTTGCTTGTTACATAATCATTAAAGAAACCATACACAAAGATGCTAAATTGCACGTTAGGAATTGGGCTATTAGAGCCCAGAAAAAGGGGAGACCCCTTGTGATACTTGAGTATAACTGGGGTGGAAGGGGTTGCAGATTGACTCAATCGTGGAAAAGTGGATAGAAATGAAACCAGGAATAAACCAGGAAGCCTTCAAACAGCAAAAGGGGTAGCAGGGAAGGTGAGGGGCCAGAATCAGGAGGCTGTGAGAAGGATGCCTGCTAAGACCAGTGGAAAGTGGTAGGGGAGATAGAACACCATCAGATGATAGATGGCCTTGGAATCTGGCAGGAGGTTTAATTTGATTAATTCGGCAATAGGGAGGTGCTTTAAGTTCATAAGCGAGAACCTAATATGATAAAATTATGACATGATTTCATGTCAACTACCTACTAGATGCTTCATAAATATTTATTTACTAATTGATTGAGGATTCAGGATTGGTTGGGAAATGGGAGAGGAGGCAGGGGGACTTCTCCCAAGGCTCTGGAAGTAATCAGTGGGTATGTGGTGGTCAGGCCCAGGTTAGAGAGAAAGCTACAGGCATTGAGCTTCAGAGGGACTTTGAGAGAGATTCCTTCCAACTAAGAAAAGACTGGGTTGGGATATAGTTTGTTCTGTGTTGACTAGGAGCTAAGAAGAAAGAAGTTTCTAATACATCCTTCAGGTTTTTATATTGGCAGAATGAGAGAACTGAAAAATTAAAAATTAACACACTATCTTTAAATCACCACTCACTTTTCTAAAAGCATGGTTGGCCAAAGGATTTTTTTATTGCTATGTAATTCTACCAGGGCTGGCTGGAAGCCATTCTTTTTTAATGCACTCGGTAAATCTCTGTGCGGTTTCTTTATTATGAGAGAGCCCTTTGATCCAATAAAACCCATCAAGACCCCTTCTGAGGCATTCACTTTGGATTTTGTATGAATGTCTGCAGAGAAAAAGAAGGGCAGAATTGGGTTAAAACTAAACTCTAAAAGGCTAACGGAATTCCTCCATAACATAGAGCTTATATGTAATGCAAATCTTGTGAACCAAGAAGAGGCATCAGGCTGTACATTGAAGCTCAGCACACCCATTTATAAATAGAAAACACACCCCAGGACTTGAAGGCACTTGCCTTTTCAAATGCAGGCTGTGGTCAGGGGAGGCTGTACCATTGCCCTGTTTGATTTGGGGCAGTGAAGCTTACAAATGAAAATCTTAAAAGAAGAAACTTGCCTTTTGATCAGCTGGTTGGAGGCAGGTTTGAAATTATGATGAATCTGCTACATATGCGCCGTATGAGCAGGTTTCAACTCTAATGCATCTGCCCGTGTGTCTGCAAATGAGGCTGACTCACTGTACCCGAGTGAAAGGGGAGATGGATGGAGTTGGTTATGGCTTTATGGATCCGGGCAGAGAGGGCTAGACATCAGGGAATGAGCCTTTGCCCTTCTCCCTCCACCTCCCCCTGCTCCACACTGAGGTCTCCATTTATTTTCTGTGCTTTAACATTTGACTGAAGTGCCTGAAATACCCTCTCAGATCTTAGGTGCTCAAAGTCAAGCATAAACCAGCACGTTCACCTGGGGAATTTGAGAATTCACCTCCAACCTAACCAAGGTAATTTAGGCTCTAGAGGCACTTCAGATTGTGCTGTCTGGATTCACTGTGTGGACGAGCCTAAATTTAGTCAGTAATTGTGTCTCTGTGCTTTCTTTCTATCTCCATCTTTTTGCACCTCTTCAAATCTACTTTTTGCTTCAGGGGAGCAGGGAGCTAGACTGGGCTATGAAGCCAGGCATCCTGTTTCTGTCTAGGTTTTTGACTCAGTGCCATGTTGCACATGGCACCACGGTGTGCATAAGGTGCCACATGGCTCACAGTGTATGGCATCCCAAATCAGTAACCATCTCCAAGCTCAGTTAAGATCAAAATCAGATATCTGCCTCTTGCTCTTCCCCCCACATGAGAGGTCATAAAACTCAGCACTGTAGCCTATACATCCTAAGACCCCACCAGAGAGGTCACTGGGGTTAGATGTTGTGTCTTATGAGACATAATTATAATGTACATTTCCAATCAGTCTATGGCTCAGTCATAAATATGGAGAGGAATTTTATACTGCATTTAAATATGGTTGGCTTATCAGGTGGGTTAGAATAATCACAGGATAACTGGTGTCCATGTCCGTGCCTACTCATCGTCCTGTAGTGACAACACTCTGGAAGCCTCTTTAAAACACACAGAAACTTGCTCTTGGGAATTCAAAGATTGCATGAGAGTTGTAAGACATCCAGAAGAAGTTTAGAGTGGAGTTCCGAATGAAGTGAACAGGCTCTTAACCATGGGTAAAATTGTAAGAGAACAGCTTACACTGTTCTTGCAAACCAACTTGTCATTTCTCAAGTGTATAATGAAATAATATGTATGATGAATTTTCATGCACAGCAGACTCTCCCTCAAGTTTTGCCCTCTTCAGTGCTTCATAGTATAACAACTGAGTCTCTTAGAACAGTATTTTGCAATCTCAAGACCAAGGGCTCCCCAAAGACCCTACAAGAAGCATAAATGAGTAGCAACTCGAAGATTGCTTATTTGTAAGTGAATGGTGGTTCAGGCTAAGGATGAATGTTCATGAAGAACTCTGAAAATTATTGGGAGTAGTGGAGAGTTAAGGGAAGATGCAAAAGCTCCTATTCTTTAACTCCACTGACTGGAAGATCTTTTACGGTCTCTGTGTGTGAGCTAAACAGAAGACTTAGCAAACATAGTGTGTGTAATAGGAACAAATACGTTCCATGCATATTCAACTTGGGGGTGTTATTAAATAACAGGGAATGAGGCTCCTTCCCAGACAATACTTGCTTTTCATAGCTGCTCTTGTGGTGATCCTTTTGGCTATAATGGAGTATAGTATGAAAAGGATGGATTGGAACTCCTTGGGTCTTTTTACAGAATATCAAATATTTTATCTATTAGACTGACTTGATTTGAAGAGATCCTTGGCACAGATTGATGAAATAGTCCAAATATTATCACTCCTTACTCTTCAGTCCAGATGGAATAATAACCGATCGTCTCAGCCTGTGCTCATTAATGAGGTGGTCAAGGCTCAAGGATGTGCAGAATTATTTCTTCTCCTCCCGCAATTTTGCTCATGACGTACACTTACAGTACACAGAGGACCGTTTGCACCATCCCCAGTGGGATTCACCCAGCAAGATTCTTTAGTATATCAGGACTCTGTTGCCCTTGGTGCTAGCTCAGTGCATCGCCACACCACCCCCTTGGGAATATTGGACAATATTCATAGAAATTTATGATTGTCACAGCTGGGGGATACTACTAGCATCTAGTATGTGGGCATCAGCGATTCCACTAAGCATCCCACAGTGCTTAGAATATCCCTCAAAATTACCTGACCCAACACATCAGTAGTGCCCAATTGAGAAATCCTGCTCCACTTGATTTACAATTGAATATAGTTTTTTTTTTTCCTTCACTATCACAACTTTGAAAAAAAAAAGTGCTCATTCCTCTTGGTGTTATTTTTCGTACTCACTGTCTTTAATCCCCTTCATGGAAGCTAGTGGTGGTGTTAAGTTTCAAGAAGTTATTTGAACTGAGCTGGTCAACTCTGCTGTGAGAAGGTTTAGTTGAAGAGCTGGAATGTAAAGTACCCCTAAGTGTAGATCTATCCCAATGTACCACTGTCTAATTTACTTTCTGTGAGGAGTACAAAGTCAGCCATCTTTTCATTACCTAATATGTACAGAAACTTTACATTCAACATCTGAGCTCATTGTCCATAACTCCCCATGACTTTGTTTTCCTGTTTATAATTAGAGAAAGAGACTCAGAAAAATTAAATGACTAAAAGAGGGGATGTAGAGATAGTGATATGGGTTTGGTTGCCAAAAACAAGTATGTTTATCTCCAAAGTCCATGGTCTCTCCACTCTGTATATCGCCATCCACTTACACGTATGTGCTTAGATGGCTTTGTGCATTTACCACCCCTAGAACTCCTTAAAACCAATGTTTGGTGATGATACTTTCAAGGGGAGAGAAAATGGATTTCCACTAACCATATATGCTGGTTGGGTCCACATTAGAGGTGAAAGATGACACATTCCTTTGTCAGGTCTCTTTCCCAGAAGAGTCCATTTGGGACAGATAAGAAGAGGGGGACACAGGTAGGAGGAACTGACAGACAAAATAAAATACCCTTCGTAAGTGTGAATGAGAAGACCCCAAAGTCCTAGTAATGATGACCACTTAAGAGAGTCTTTTAGGTACTGAGAGGTGACTCGGGTTAAGAAAGTGTGTTGCTCTTACAGAGCTTATAAGTTTAGTCTGCAGCACCTATAGCAGCTGCCCAGAGCCACTTGCTGTCTTTCCATCTTACCACTGGATCACTTCCCTTGGATTTACTCTCTCATTGTCCCCTATGGCTTTATGTAGCTCCAGATAGCACATCCATCTTCAGGGAGTGATGAGGAGAAAAAGAGATGGAAAGATCCAAGCTCTCTGCCTTTTTTATCAAGAAAAGCCTAAATCACTCTTCTTCTAATACACATACAAATGTGCAAAATTTTACTATCTTGTGAGTCAAAACTGTGTCATATGGCTGACTCTCATTTCAGAACAGGCTAAGGATGCTTTTTAGACCCACTGATTGAAGGCAACAAAGGAAAAGATGGTTGAAATTGTGTGATGCTGCTTCCAAAAACCAACAACAACTGATTGGAGTGATTTTAGACTCCAAGGCCAAGTTTCTGCATCTCTGAAAATAGATTCAACAGCTACTTCTAAGAAATTTCCCTTTCATGTTTCAGTGTGGCACTCTGGAAGTGGGCATCCAGTCCACTGTGGTGCTCTGGTAATGGGCATCCAGTCCACAGGGCTGCTATAAGGATATTGAAACCTGAGCAGCTTACCACAAAAGTTCATTGTCTCACAGTTCTGGAAGCCAGAAGTTCAAGATCATGATGTTCACCCAGCCAATCTCCTTCTAAAGGCTCTAGAGAAGGACTGCTCCAGGTTTCTTCTCTGACTGGGTGTTCCCTTGGTTTGTGGCAGTGCAACTCCATCTTCACACCAGAGACCTTTTTTGTCTCTGTACCCGTATTTTCCCTCTCGATAAGGACACCAGGCATACGAATTAGGACCCACACTGAAGAGCTCATCTCCATTTTGTCAACTGTAGTGACCCTAATTCCCAATGAGGCCACATTCATAGGGACTTCAACATCATGCAAGAGACACAAATCAACCTACAGCACAGAATTTTCTGAATCTCTCTTAGTATTTGTGCTGGATAGCTTTAGTGTCAACTTGAACACATGGGTTGAGGGAGCCTCAATTGGGGAATTGCCTCCATTGGACTGGCCTGTGGCCATGTCTGTGGGGCATTTTCTTGATTGTTGAGTGATGTGGGAGGGCCCAGCCCACTGTGGGTAGTGCCACCCTTGCACAGGTGGGCCTGTGTTGGATAAGAGAGCAAGCCAGTAAGCAGCGTTCCTCCATGGCCTGTGCTCCAGCTCCTGCCTCCAGGTTCCTGCCCTGAGTTCCTACCTTGGGCTCCCAGATGAACTGTGACCCAGGAGATGTAAGCTAAATAAACCCTTTTCTCCCCAAGTTAGTATTTTGTCACAGCAATGAAGAGCAAACTAGGACAGTGTTTCATCAGTAATTAATGACGATTATTACTACTTTTGAATATATATTTATATATTCCAATAAATTCATATTCTTATTTAATCCTTATAGCTGCCACATGAGGTGGGAACTATTATTATTTTTGTCTTACTAAAGAGGAAACTGAGGCACAAAATAGCAAGTGATCCACCCCAAATTACATGATTAGTAAATAAGGCCAGATCTCAGCACATGGGTACAAACCCTTTCATTCTTACATTCATTTGTCCTGTAAATGATCTTACCTCCAGCAGTCTTCGCCTCTGAGAGTAAGTTTCCCACTCATAAATGCCAAATAAGAGGGTTATCGAGATGGCTCAGTCAATGAAGTGTCTGCCCATGTAAAAGACAGGCAGCCATGTAAAACCCAAGTGTAACTGCCTGTAATCCCAGCACTAAAGAGGTGGGGACCAGACCCTGGGGCTTGCTGGCCACCAGTCTAGTCATGAGCCTCGGGTTCAGTGAGAGACCCTGTTGCGAAAACTAACGTGAAGAGGGATTGAGGAAGACACTGCATCGCAGTGACCTCTGGGATGGGCTCCATACATGCATGTGCATGCACAGATATCTATACCATCTCACACACACCCATATATCACATACCCCCCTAAAAGCCAAATAAGGGTGGGCAAGTTGATTTCCTTCAAGCTTAAAAATATTCTTTTCCACAAAGCCATTCTTTGCTTCCTTAGAAACACAAATAAAACACTCCATTCTGCACTAGACATAATGGTTTCCTCTTATTCAAATGCAAGGCCATCTGTGCAAAGTATTTTATTTCATCATTCATTGAAGTTCACTTAAAAGATGAAATCACCCTTAATGGAACAGTGAAGTGGAAGGATTCCCATACTGAAGGCAAATAACTCGAAAATGGGGGGCTCCAGTTCCTGCCTACCATGCCCCTGCCCTTAGCATTCTGAGCGAGTGTGCTTTGGCTCTCATAACCAGGGAGAAAGGCAGCTCTTGAGAACCAAGATGAAGCAACACCATTTACAGCCCAGGCATTGGTGGGGCTGACACAGAGACCATGCTGTCCTCGGGCCCTCAGCAGTCATGGGGCTCTGGTACTGAACTGGGCAGCCTGATAAAGCTTTGCCTGTGGTACAGACACTGACGGGGCTAAACAGCTCGGTAACAAATCCCTCTTGCTGTAAGACAGCAGTAGTCATCTCTTATGGTCATCAGAATTCTGCTATGCTCCTCCTTCCACAACAGGACCACAAAAGAACAAGATAGTGTTCTATTTTTAAAGATAGGACTGACTTTTTGAAGGTGGTAGCCCAAGTCTCTCATTTCTTCCTGACCCAGGGGGAGGGGTATCAGAGCACACAGAAAGGGAGAGTTAAAAGCAACTAATGCTTTTGTTGATGTGATACTGTATGATTCCAAGCGATAGAGAGCAGTCGTGAATATCCACATTTTGCAACTGCAGAAACCAGCTTAGGTGGGGAAAAGAACTTCTCCATAGCATACAGCCAGGCAATAGCAGTCCTGGGCAGGAAGCAGACAGGCAGACCCAGAGCCCATGCCTTTCTCATAACAGCATTCAGCACTGCAAGCAGAGCACTGTTAGTAAAGTGCTTGTATGTGAACCAACAGAAGCTTCTAGAATCAGAAAGGGAATGTGTTCCACCTAGAGGACCAAGGCATTTCTTACCTCAGCCACTGTGCCTCAAGGAGAAGTCTGTTTAGTTTGAGACATGAGAGTGCTTCAGGTGACCTCTTGTTGGCTCTCTTCAGCCTGGGGTTTGTCTACTGCTCTGTTGCTATGTTTCTGTGGAGGGTGATTCCACCCAGTCTCTCAGCTGGTGAGCGGCCACAGGGAAACCTGCCTCCCGTTGATCTCATCTTCATTCCTGAAGATAAAAGCCTTCAAATAAGAAGGAATAATGATAAGTTAGCATTTTATGAGCACCTCACATTGGCAACTTTGCTCAAATCACTGCTTTTATTCACACATGTCCTATTACAAGAACTAAGAAGAGTTGTTCCCATTTGAAAGATGGAAAACTAAGTCTTACACAGTTTTAGTTGCCTCTTAAACGTTGCACAGCTAGAGAGATGCTCCATGAACTAGAGATAAAGAAGCTTGGTTTCTACTTTTTCCTCTACTGTTAACCCAAGGAATAGCTGTGAAGAAGAACGACCGTCCCAGTGCCTCAGTTTCCCCAAAACAGCAATCATAATATTCATGCAACATTCAGTCCAAACAGGTCTCCAGGATCTGTCCACATTGTAACACTTAATCAGACACCTCATCAGGGTTCTAGTACTTTTTAATCTCCATTTCGTAGTTAAGGAAACTGAGGCTTAGCAATGCTAAGTAGTTTGTTGAAGATTGCACAGTAAAGTGCTGCCTGAGCAGACCAGCCATGCACCCTAGCCACAGTGTTCGCTGCTTTCCCATGAGTTGTTCCCAAGCCCTTCAACTCCAACTTTTTGTCATTCCTTTGTTTTCTCTAACTAATTAAGCTTTCCATTTTTTTCTCCCCAAATGTAGCAAGTCCATAGTGAGTTCCTGCAGCATTTCAAGGAGCATACACAAGCTTCATTTTAGTTCCACTTTCTAGATGTAGAAGCTGAGGTACAAATCACATCACTTACCTGAAGTAATAGAACACAGTTAGAGGTACTCAAGAGTAACTCCACAGTCAGACCTCCTGAATTCTAGCATCCATGTCAACACGGACTCTGTGAACCTGACACTCAGAAGACACGTTTACTACCTCTTGACTTCAGCTTTCTCTGAGCAATGAGCTCATGGCCCCCAAACACCTCATGGTAAACGTGAAGAAGGCAGTTTGCTTGGGAACTAATAACAGAACCTCTGGGATGAGACAGGATATAGCTGGAATCCACATTGTTCTACTTGATAGATAAGGGAGTTAAAACAAGCTATTCTACCTCTCTGAGGCAGTTTTCATCATCTCTAAAAGATTGATAGTAAATGCACCCACTCTCCAAGAGCTGTTGCCCATGGGCTGGGGCAATGTCTCAGTTGGTAAAGTATTTACTATATAAATATGAGGACCTGAGTTTGAGCCACCAGAACCCATGTAAAAAAACTGTAGCAACATATACCTATAACCTGAACACTGGCCATGCAGAGACAGGATGATTCCTAAGCCTCACTGGCCAGCAAGTCTAGCTATAATAGCTGAGCTCCAGATTCAATGAGACACCCTACTTCACACCAAAAGGTGAAGAGCAGTTGAGAAAGATACCTGACTTCAGCCTCAGGCCTCCAACACACACACACACACACACACACACACACACACACACAAGAGGTACTACAAATCTTAAAGTAGGTGTTGCACACAGTTTTTTGCATAGTACTCAGTATAAAATAGGTTCTTGAACATTGTTAGAATGAACAAGGAGGGCCCTCATAGGATTACAAGACAAAGTCAATCCAAGATGGCACTGAGGGAGGGTTTCAATAGGCTTCCCCTCACAGGCATCTACTATGACTCTTACTATCTGCCTTGGTCGCTTAGCTTCCTCTCCTGGCCCTGGAGATTTCCTTCCTTCCTTGGTTCTGTTACAGCTTGAGGGACCTCTTATCAGTTCACCAGAGGGAAAGAAGTGAGGCCAATGCTCAGTTTTAGAAGCTAAGGACTGATGGAAGGAATGTGGGCTCTGGGGTCTGGTTAGACCTGAGTATGGATTTAATTCTCAGTTAAATCTCCCTGAGCTTTAGACTATCATTTTAACAGGAAGATAAAAATGCCCGTCCTTGCTGAGTTATCATGCAGAGTAAACAAACGCATAATTACAGAGGGCTTTTATAGGTAGTAAGACACTTATTTTTAGATTGGCTATCTCATTTACATGGGCCCTTGGTGGTGGATCACTGGGAAGAAGCAACCTGAATTTCTCCAGTGCTCTTTGCTGGTTTTATATGGTGAGGTTTGTGTTCTGAGCTTCTTCCTAGTAGAGGCTGATAAATCTCTTACAGAGTGTGGTAGCAAACTGCTTTTGAATAACATCCATGACTGTACTTGGGGGAGAGAGAAGTGTTATAAGGAAATTGGCCTCCCTAATTGGGTGTTCAGAAGCCCGTTTTTTCACACTCAGCCCTTAGGTTGTCAAGGGTTCACCTTCCTGAAAAGAAAGGGCCCCACTGGCTCAGTCATCACTGTTTTTGTTGGGATGGTGAGGACGGTTATTTGAGGCAGCATTCATTAGGAGTGTAAAGTAGACAATGACTACAAGTCCTTCCCTCCATCCCTGCCACTAGTGGATGGTGAGGGAGTCTTAAGCCCATTGCTGTCTTTATAGCATGTTGACATCCATCTATTCCTTCTCTGTCTTACCATTTTGTCGTTCCTCATCTCTCACTTCTGGTTTTGGAGCCCAATTCTTTCACTGTTGGGAGAAGACACCTGTCTTGGTTTAAGCTTAAATATTGTCTTCTGTCCTACGGAAACATTAACTGCCCACTAGTGCCTTAGCGTTGAGCGTGGAGTTCATAGGAAGTAACGTATGTTAAATGACTTTAAAATTCTACTTACCGTAGCAATGCAAGTCTTACTCTCTGTTCCCTTCTCCCTGTTCCTCTCCTCCTCCCAACATTAAGTCTGATTTCTTGTCTCTCTGAATTTATCCAGCTCACATAATTTGCCTTTTCATTTTGTGAATGGAGATAATTTGTGAATAGAAATTACTTCCAAATGTTTCAAAAATATTTTCTAAGCATTTGCTTTAACACAGTCTTAGGAGTTTTTCTCCTCCCCCAACCCCCTTTTTTTTTTCCTTTTTTCATAAGGAAGTAAGTATTTCTAGGGAAACAGAGCCTGAGGTGCTGTGGGGGTTTGGGTGGCCTGTTCTTGAATCTCTGGTTCCCAGTCACTAACTGCAGATAGGATTTATTGACCCCTTGGCTTGGGAAAAACCAGGGACTGTCTGATTCAGACCCTGACCCCCCAGAAGTAGCAGAAGGGTTAGGATAGGAAGGAGGAGATGGCGAGTCCAGATGAATTCTGAAATCTGGTGGCTGAGGGCTTTTTAGGAAACATTTCCTGTAGCAGTATTTTAATTTAAAGGCTCATTTTCACATTTGTGTGGTGCTCAGGTTTCTCCTCTGGTTGGGCTTTGTTTCTTGTCCATCCTTTCTGCAAACATTTAGAGTCTGTCCTTCTCTGCAAGAGCTGAGACTCTAGTGATGAGTTCTCTGAGGTGGTTCTCGTCACATGCAGAGCACAAAGAGATCTGTGACTCATCATCTAAGACCACTGTGACCACAGCAGTGCTTGGTAGGAAGTGAGTGGAGAAAGGAAAGCGAGCCCTTTGTTGGAAGGCACCAAGGACTATTCAGAGAAAAGGTGACATTTGGCTTGTGGGAGGAAGAGTTTGGCGGAAGAGCAATGTGGGAAAAGTTCATTTCAGGACCTAAGACCACCAAGTACAGTGAAGAAAGCCTGCAGACACAGGGTGTCGGGTGTGTCCAATAAGTATACCTTACCCCTCATTGTTAACGCTGGGGCAGAAAGGATACAGGGAAGTGGAGAACTGATACAGAGATGGTAGAAGGGTATCATCACATAAAAGCTCCATACTGTAAAAATACGTGATTGGATTTGATTCCTAAATGATGGGAACCCTGCTGAGAGTTTTAAGTCAAGGAGAGCAGAGAGCAGTCTGGAAGCCCTGTGCAGAACGCAGTGAATGGGTGGAGACCTAACACAGTAAGAGCTAGGGATGCTGTCAGCAAGCCCAGAGAGAAAGGACTTTGCTCACAACCACAACAGCAGACCAAGAGGAGAGTATATATGAGAGGCATTTCAGAGGGCAAGATTCAGATTTGGTTAGTGACTGAATCTGGTGGGAGGGGGAAGGAGACCCTGACGTAATCCAGCCAACTTGATCAAACACTTGCTATATCCTGGACAACGAGGCCTGGGGCTGGACCCTGGAAATGGAGACATGAAGAAACATTTTCCTGCTCCTGTAATTCACAGAGGAAGTCTTTTGCAGTCTAGTCAGCTGGGCTGGATGATATCTAAGGTTCTGGGCCAAGGATGTACTATTTAAATGATTTCTGCACAGATAGTGAAAAAGTGACCACAGGATGAGCTTAATAACTCTTCCTATTTTAATTGTCACTGAATGATGCTTTAAGGACAGTGGGTGTTAGGAGATAGAAAAGGCTTAAAAGTCCACTTCTCATTGCTTGAGATGATGTACCTTACCCGTGGTGGGTGATCTGATTACCTAGGGGTTAGGAACAGCGGAGGTGCACATAATTTGTGCTGTTTGAGAGCAGGGCATGGATTTCTCTATTCATGTAGCACTTTTGTACTGGGTTCCCTGGAACAGGTCATGGAATCAGACCCATGATAGGATTTAGAACTATCTTTAGGGTTGTCAGGGATTAAATTGTTAGATTTGTATCAGGGCAAAGTTGGGAGACAATTTGAGGATCTAGACCAGCTGACATGTCATGTTAAGATAAACCTGGGTGTGGCTAATATGCCACCCATGGCAAACATGTCTCAGTATAGCTATGAATGGAGCCTGATTCTTTGTAGATGACAATGTCATGTCACAGTGTCAAAGGTTAGACACCTCTGATACAGCTTCCCGACCCAAATGCACACTATTTCACTACAAAAGACAGAACCTCAGGCTACAAAGTGACCCCCACACACATACACACACCCAAAAGTCTCAAGTCCTCTCTTACTCCAGATACACGTAAGAAATAAGGATTCAAGAGCCCTTCGGTCACCTGGGAAAGACACAGGCCCCCATTCTCAGAACCTAGGGATAGTCTCAGAATATATAGCACCTGACTTTTTTTATTATTATCAAATTGCCCTGATATGTTTGTGCAAGTTATATTTGCATTATAATATGCTAAATCCTTCCTGGTTATTACTGTTTCCTGTTTGGGGTTCTCTGCTGCCATTGTTGTTTGGCTTTATTGTCTTGAAAAGATACCTGCCTGCCCACCAAGGGTCCCCCTGGTTTTCAGCATGTGAGAGAGCAAATCCTGAAAATAAACTAGTTCCCACTACACCTTGGGATGCATCTGTGGCTGGGTGAGATGGGACCCCCACTCGCCTGCTTCCCAAGCTGCAATGTTGGCTTTGCTGAACCTCAAAAGTTGCTAAGATGCTAGATGTCTTTGGACCCTGTCCAGGCTGTTTCCTTCTACACTCACAGCTTTGATGGAATATTTCCTCTCCCTGATACCGTTAGATAGGTGACGTGCCAAACCAAAGTTAGAACCGTTACAAGACATTTCTTTGAGTACGGTTTCCTTGCTTCACCCATTCATCTGCTGTGCTGGAAGGGAAAAAGTAAAATCAAAAGCTCTATTAAATAGATGTGCCAAGTAACGAGGAAAAAAAAGAAGTTTCTTCAACTTTTATAAGCTCAGAATTGTCTCACAAGCATATTTTTGTTCCTTTCCTCTATTTAAAAATTGATAACCTAGAAAGAAAAGTCAAGAGCAGGCTAGGAATGGTTTGTGGAACAAAAGTGGCCCCTACTGGTGGCAAGGCTAGGCTTAAATTTGAAGTTTAGATTTGTGCATGACCTTGACCAAAGTTACATCCTCCTGAGAAGGCTTCCTAATGATTTTCTATGTCTGGAAGGGCAAACCCTCTTTAGATGTATAAATATTAAAAAGTGCTTCTTCGGCATAAGGGCACTGGTTTCAGGGCTATAGACTGACTTTTTCAGCTTGTAATTAAAAACATCTACTGGATAACTAACCAGCAGCACTGTTTGCTTAAAGGGGCAAATGATTTAAAACCAATAGGGTTGACGCTAAAGTGGAATGACCCGGTGGGTGGCTGTCCTTACCGCTGGTTTCTGGAAGCGTCTACCAAGCTACCCCAGGCTCCTCAAACTTTGGGTTCCAAAACCTTCTGGCTTTGAGGTTTTTGCTCCATCCTGATGCCACTGATTCTGGCTTTTGTTTCTTATGTCTTTACTCTGTGTCTAAATCTATGGAACTAGTTCTTAAAGGAAGATCATAGCTCCAGGCATTAGGGTGATGTGATAGTCACAGGAGGAGCACAACTCTGACTGCATTTATTTGCCAAAGCAATCATCAATGAAGGGTTGTACAGTTTTTCAAAAAGTGAGGGCATGCTTGAAATCTTTTGTCCTTTTTTAAAGCAGTCTCATAGGATGATGACACAAAAGAAGCCATGAGTTGTGATTTAGTTAATGAATAAAAAGACACTTGAGATATACTCCTTCCCCTTTCTGAGTGGTAACAGGGTATTTTTTTTTTCATTTTCTTTTTTGAGAGTTATTTTTATTTATGTGCATATGTGGGGAGCAGGTGTGTGCATGCCTGAATGTAATTGTCCACAGAGGCTGGAAGAGGGCGTAGGAATCCCCCTGGAGCTGGAGTTCATTGTGAGCCACCTGACAAGGGCACTGAGAATGGAACTTGGATCCTCGGCAAGAGCTCTGGAATACTGAGCCGTCTCTCCAGCCCCCATTTCTGTTCTGATCTTAAAAACAATCCTCTGTCAGCCACATTTTACAGATGGGAAAACTGAGACCTAAAGATTATTTGTCCATTGCCATACAGCAATTAAGTGGACCTTTCAGTAATCCTTGTGACTCTACAACCCATTTCTACTGCTGGGGACATACAACAAAGGCAACCTACCTTCCTCCCTTCCTTCCTTTCACAGATACTCACTACATACCTAGGAAGGACAGGATGTGTCAGGAGCTGGACCTGTGGCAGTGGCAGACAGACAACAGCTCCTATTTTTGCTCTCCGCATCCCCAGGTCCCAATTTATTTTCTACATTTTTTTTTCTTTTAACCCCTAGAGAGAGAAGTTGACAGAATTTGAGATTCAATAGTTACTAAATTGGTTTTGTCCCAAGGCCTCTTAAAAACAGTTTTCAATGAGTGCCAAGCCTTGAATGTGTCCCAAGTTCCACTGAAAGAAATCAGAGCAGGTTATATTTTCATTGACCAGCCACCCTGGCCATGAGACATTGTGTCTGGCCTTTCTCTGGAGACCCATCGTTCGGAATACCTCTTTAGCCTCCTAGCACAGTGAGTTAAGTTTGGACTTTGTGCATTCAAAAGTGATGCCCGCCAGGCGTGGGTGTAGCATGATTAGAATATTAAAGCACTGGTGAGGGAAGACAGGTTTTGTGTCTTTGGACCTATAGAAACACTCCGTGGGGTAAAGTGTTCACGTCATGGGTCCAGTTATACCAAAGCATGTTACAGGGTTTCTTTGTTTTTATTTCAGTCTCGATGGGAAGGGTTAGGGAAGAATTGTTCCATAACAAGCTGAGAATTGTTGCTGGCTTCCTGACTGGTTGTTTTCATCCTCTGAGATTGGGGGCGTGGAGGGCAGCCATGCCCCTCACCCCTCCCTGCTCAGCCTGCTCAGTGTCATGCTTTGGCGCATCTCGCCCATCCAGCCTGCGCTCTGTAATCAATGTTGCGTGTGCCAGCCTATTAAGTACTCCCACGCCCCCTCCCGTGCCTTTCTTCAATCAGTGGAAGGAGTTTGCTTGGCCACCAGCACTCGTAGTGAGGGACTTGGATTAGCACCGCAGCTTTCCTGCTGTCCGCATGTGGCCTAATAGAGTTGGTAGAGAAGGTGCTTTGGAGGCGATGGTTCTAACAAGGAAAGCTTCTGTAATCTTGCCTTTGTTTAGAAATATGAACTTCGAAACCCTACTGCAGAGAGTGTCGGCAGCCACGCTGATCCGAGGCCTTGGGCAAATTCATTTGAATTGCTTTGAAATTGGATATTCAAAATTCAATAAAAATAAGCCAGCCTGATGGTACAGCTGCAGCATTCCACCCATCCAGCTGGGTAAGCCGCGTTGATTTGCAGGCCGAGGACTAGAAAGCCCGAGTGTGATGGGAAGATGAGCACAGGAGCTGCCAGAAAACTCTTTCTGGCAGCCCAGCCCGCCGACGGCGCCCTGCCAGCCGACTCACGGAGCAGGCTGCTTTGGCACCAAGTGGCTCCTCTCACTGGCCTGCCCAGGCGGGGACTCAGTGCCTGCCTCAGTCGTGGACAGGGTCCAGGGGGAGGGAATGCCTCAAGGACAAATGGATGGGGTGTTGGAAAAACAATAAAATCACAACACTCCAGTTGTTTGGAGAATGACTGGACTTCCCAAACACTCTGCACAGGATCCAGAGCCATCAGACACGTAGGCGGGTTTAATTAAATTGTATGCAGATGTAGGCAAACATCGTAATTTGCCCTTGGGCAAATGCTGCAGCTTTTGCCTGTACCAGAGGACTTAACATCCCAGGGGGCTGCTTTCTTGCCACCTGCCTGGGAAGTCCCTCTTCATCTTGGGCCACTGGGAAAGGCAATGCTCCCAGGGAGAACCTTGTCACACTCCCCTAAAACTCAGGCTGCTTGATGTCCCTGCTTGATGGGGAGTTGTGATAATGCATTAAAAAATGAAATGCCTAAATTATATATTCATGTATGGAGGGAAATGTGGTCAGGTGTATATTCGTAAACATATACATGCATATATACATTCATGGACACATAGAGGTAAATAATCACATGATAGGTATGTGGTGGATAGAAAAATAGCTGATAGAAGATGGATGGATGGATGGATGGATGGACGGATGGATGGATGGATGGATGGATGCATGGATGCATGGATGCATGGATGGATATATGATAGAGATGAGAGATGATAGATAGAAGATAGATGATAGATAGATAGATAGATAGATGATAGATAAATGATAGATAGTTAGATGATAAATAGATAATAGATAGATAGATGATAGACTGATTGACTGATAGATGATGATAGATAGATAGATGATAGGTAGATAGATGATAGATTGATAGATGATGATGATAGATGATTGATAGATAGATTGATTGATTGATAGATGATGATGATAGATAGATAGATGATAGATAGATAGATGATAGAGAGATAGATAGATGATAGATTGATTGATAGATGAAGATAGATTCATAGATGATAGATAGATGATAGATAGATAGATAGATAGATAGATAAATAGATAGAATAAATAGTGGGATAGATTCCACATGGAAGAAATGTGTCTTGATCCTAAACAGCCTGCTTAATTTTCTCTATCATGCCCTTCATATCCCATGCATCAGTCTAGATTCTTTTCTCTGTTGGAATTTGTGTGCATGCTAACTGCTTCAGGTCAGATTCCAAGAGAAATACATCCGTTAATCTTCCTATTGTAGTACTTATGCTACCCACCATACCATGCCTAAAGAGGAGTAATTGGAGCTCCCATGTGCAGGGACATTGTGGGCAGCCCACTCCATTGGCCTGTGTTCTATATCACCAGCCACTCAAGGGCCAGCCATGAAATTTAATTTGGAGTCTTACAGACATGTTCTGAATCCGAAATCTCAATGATAACTTTCCCTTTGCTCAGCCTTTTAACTGTGAAATTCAGTTGGGGAGTTTCGAAGCAGCAGGTAATGTCACAGCACTCCAGAGGGATTTTGCCAGAATTCTACTAAAGTGCTTGCAAGTGTCATTTCCATATTAAACTAATTTCACTTTTTAATTAGCTCCATGTGAAAAATGAGAGTTCACGCTGAGCTCCTCTGTCAGCACAGACGCTTGTTTCCTTTCTAGGATCTCGGGACAATTAAGAAAAAAATAGTTGATGCTACAGTAAGTGTGATCATGCATAGCTCTCTCAAGCCGTAACATTGTTCACTGACAGTAAGAGGTGGTGATGCCAGGGCTTGCTCATCAAACTGGGAAAGAGCAGTTTGGAATAGGGTTGTAGATGCAGATTTGTGAGTCATGGGTCCTGAATGGTTCCTCGGCTGCAGCAAGTAAAATTCTTGTCCCTGAATTCTCTGAGATGACCTAAGATCAGGTTTTGAAAGAACGCTGTATAAAGAAGATAGCTGCAAAGGTGCTGTTACTATGGGAACACAGATTTCCCGGGTACCATCTCTGTGCTACACTACAGCATCCAGGTATCTCGAAGGTCATCAGATTTCAGAATCTTAAGGCCTTGGCATACGAAAGTAACCTCTTCATGCTTTAAGTTTCAAAATGTGGTGCAGAGATGGAAATTGGTTAATCCTACATTCAAAGTGTAAATTTACCACTTGGGACTAACATGCAAATGGAAAACTACATAGTCTTCAAAAAAAAAAAGCTGTATTGAGAGGCTGTGTTTTGCATAAACTGAAAAAATATTTGATGTGATCAGGTTTCGGAAACAATTTTGAGGAAACCAAACAAATACAGGTCCTGCATCTCATTTGCATAGCATCATGCTAATAGCTTTATTTGTTTAAAAGAAAAGATTCCTTAAAAGTTTTGAAAATGATTAAAGTGGAAACGTGTTTGACACCTCTTTAGTAGCAATTCCTGGAAACTGGTTCGGAAAGTAGGGTCTTTTCCTTCTTTCTTTTTCTTAGTGTTAGTCATTGCTCTGTTGACGATGAACATTAGCAGATGACGTGGAGGCAAGAACCCCAGATGCCACCAACTAGGAATTGGAAACTGGCATCCAAGTGGTGTAGAAGAGCCTCGTGCTTAGGTGGCTTGACGGGCAGCAGGAAGGGATGCACAGAAGCAGAGTTCTCTCCTGTGTTCTCTTGTCTACTCCCTGGGTACCAGTTCCAAAGAGCAAATATCACGTTACTGACCAAATGGGTTGCCTTTTCAGTATGAAGTCAGAGCAGATTCCCTCTGGGGTTGGCAGAAATGCAACCACTAAAGTTTTTCATAAGTGATATGTTAAAAGATGGAGGCAGTATTTGACTGTGAAGAGACCACTCTTAAGTTCCTCAAACTAAAATAACTAGCAGAATAAGGACCAATGACAGCAATAGAAGCGTAATGGTCCCACAAGCCCAGAAGTGTCATGCCCCTCCCAGGGCTTTCATGGGGACTCAGCTATTCTGGGAATAGATGTGGAAGTTGAAATAAAGGGAACATCTGACTTAGTTTCCTACGTGACTCTCTAGCCATGACCCTAGGCGCTTATATATTTCTTTGTGCTGCTCAAGGTGGGACCTCAAGCAGGCCTCTTGGTCTCTCAGGGTACAATCACAGTCACAAGAAGCTTGTGCTGACTTGAGGAGTCTGGAGCCACCATTCCTTTCAGTGGTGAAGCCCCCTCTGATGATACAGGTAACAGGCAGAAACAGAGTCCAAATAAACATTTATCCATCAACATGGGGATTAGCAATTAGTGATCTCCTGACAAGGGATTAGTTTACCAGAGCTGTGGAAACAGTATGCACTCTGGAAGGTGAAGTCATGCTGAAGTGAAGAGGATGTAGAAGGTTGTGAAACCAAAGAGAAATCCTGAAATGGAGCTTTAGACATTCCTATGAGAATTCTGAATCTGATAACTATGGGTAGAAGCCATGGATTTATGGTCAGAGGCATTTCAGTCATACTTAATAAGTCATCTACTTATTTATTAATTATCAAACAAATATTTTTGACTACAAGAGAATGCACTCTGAACATGTGACCCAAGGCCACATCACATTTCTCTTTATGAGCTACATAAGCATAAGTGGGCTACTTAAACTCCCTCTGACTCAGTTTTCTCCCTGTAAAATGGACACAATAGTAATAACTCTCTGATGTGAGCTTTGCATAAATTAAAGGCAATAGCTCTTGAATATCTCTTAACACAGTGTTTGTTCAAAAGAAAGTGCTAAAGAAAGACTCTTCACTGTGGGTAGTTCTGGGACTTTGAGACTGCACCCACCAAATGTACCTGCTGCCCTTCCAGGATACATAGTAGCACATGCAGGTAGAGCCAAGTAAAACTAATCACTCCACAACTGAAGGTCAGTCACCTTTGCAATATCTAAGTGAAACAGAATATCAAACTAAGGGGAATGGGACCATCTCAGCAGGAATAAACTAATTAGCTCAAAACACTTATTAAATTGATAATCCCTCCACATGGACAAGGGCAGTTACATTCTCACCTGCCAGGAAAAGGACTGTAGAAAGAAACGTCATCCTTACTCAGTGAGAGCTGGTTATAGTGGAAGGTGTTGAAGAGCAAGTCTGGGGTAACTGGCCCTTCATTCTGCAGTTCTACCCGCAAAGAGCTCTCCTAAGATAAGAACAGAGTCCCCTTAAATCCAAGCATGCTGCCCAGATGCCCCCTTATTTGACTTTTTTCTGATTAAAATATCAGATAATTCACCTAGGGCATTCAAACACTAGTTTCTTAGAAAACACAAAGAAATAGCCTGGTGTGGTGGTGCACACCTTTAAGATCAGCACTTGGGAGGCAGAGGCAGGTGATCTCTGTGAGCTTGAGGCCAGCCTCTTCTACATAGCAAGTTCCAGTCCAGCTGGGGTTACAGGGAGACCCTGTCTCAAAAACCAAAAAATTAAAAAAGAAAGAAACGGAAAACAGGTTCTTGGCTCAAAAATCTTGTCTAGAATGGATGCTGGCTTTAGACTAGCCTTTGGACATTCTAAATTCAAGCTCAATCACTTTCTGGTGGTGAATTCTGGACCATCTGTGAGCCAAGAGTTCTTTTGTGACACTTGGTACTGACAGAGTTACTCCTCATGACCAGAATGTCTAAAGAAAAATAAAGTTGACTCCATTTAGTTTCCCTACCTTAGGAACTACAACAGGACTTCAGCTTTGGACAGCTCTGTTTTATGTTAAATATTCTAACAGAATAAATCTCTACGTTTTGTTTGCCGTTTTGCTTTTGTTTCTGATTTTATTGTTTTTCTCTGTGTAGAATGTTCTAGTAACAACTGTTGTCCTCGCTGTGTAAGAAGTTCAGCACACAGGTACTGTAGCAGATTTATGGTAATAAGAAGACATCTACCTATTACTTTGTGTAATAAACTTCCAGAAGGAAGAGAAAGCAACGGCTTGTGCCTTGACTGTGGAGCAAATTTAGTAAATATCTACAGGAATCAACAAAGTTGGCACACAGAGATCCTGCAAAGATCTTTAGGTCCTGAATTTTCTGTTCAGACTGGAAAGGAACTGAGCTCAGAAAGGGTTATCATGAGCCTTCTAAGGAGACAGCGCTAGCACCCAGCCTCAGAGTGGGACTGGAGCAGCTCAGCAGCCTCCTGCCACATGCCGATTCTCTCCATATCAGATGTCTCTAAGAAGCTTTGGCAGAAGTAAAATCACAATTTGGTCCTAGCTGAATTTTCTGATAAATCTGCAGGTCCCACCCAGAAATCAATGTGGTTGATAAAAAGAGTCGTCCATATGCTTTGCATACCAGACAGCCAGGCAGTTTTGACACTTTGGAGAAAGTGTAGATTCTTGATCTGGATTCTCTTCCAGGCAGAGAGCCATCCAGTGCAACATGAAGAAGAAACTTAGAGGGACAATGAGTGTGGACAGGGCTTTCCTCCACTGAGAACTCTCTAGCCCTGAAATTTTTAAGGGAGCTCTGATAGAACTAAAACGTGAAGCATGACTGCTAACACCAGATCCCTTGTCAGGGTGGCCAGATTAAATGTAGGATGTCCATTTAAATTTGAATTTCAGATAAACAACAAAATGGTTTTAACGTAAGCGCATCCCAAGTACTGCTTGAGTTTAACTTGAACCCTATTTGTATTTGTTGTGTCTGGCAACTTTCTTTGTTCTTTAGGTAAGATGCTGAACCTAAGCAGGGGCAATACTATCTTCGAGCCATAATGCTTGACCCAAGGAGACCCAAGGAGTGGTCATATGACCCTAGCTGGGCCAATTAAAGTCCTCACCTAGGATATTTAAAAAAGTGAAACTTGAAAAATGAAGCTCTCTCCTTTTCTAGTAGCTGTGGGGGGGGAGTAGAAGAGAGGTAGATGGGAATGGTACCATAAGGCCCTTCCCCATGGATACAGCTTCTTTAGGGTTCTTAAGTGGCTATAATAAAATACCAGAAGCTGAATAGCTAATAAGTAACTAAAATTTCTCCTGACAGTTCAAGAGACTGAAAAATCCAAGGATAAGATCCCAGCACTTTCAATGTCTAGAATGGCCTGTGTTCTGGTGCATAGTGCTATCTTCCAGGATTGCTTACATCATGGGAGAGGTTAGATAGCTCTTTGGAATCTCATCAAAAAGGTACCAGTCCATTCACAAGTCTTCATTACTTAAGGGTCACCTCCCAAAGGACACACATCTTTAACTGAGGGGGATAAGATTTAAATATGTGAGTTTAGGGGAAAACCAACCAGCTGTCAGCCAAGACCATGTACAGAAAATTAGAACAGGGATTGATTGGCCAACTACACCTTCACTTTCACCTCCATGAGCTGCCTTGATGGCCTCCAAAAGGATCCCGTATTTGTTGTTAAGCCAGGTCAAGGGGAGGCATCCTAAGCTAATACATAGACATTCAGTTCAAACTATATAGCTGAGCACCATGGACCATAGATAAAAGGAATTTTCCCTTGGAATGCTTGTAAACAGATGTTTACCACCAGAGGCCCTAGCCATAATATACCACTGGTAGACCTTCAGTGGTATCCTAGTTTGTTTCCTCATTGCTGTGACAGAATACTCTGACCACTACCAACTTGGGGAGGAAAGGGTTTATTCAGCTTACATCTCCCAGGTCACAGTTCATCAGGGAGCCCAAGGTAGGAACTCAGGGCAGCAACCTGGAGGCAGGAGCTGGAGCACAGGCCATGGAGGAATGCTGCTTACTGGCTTGCTCCCCTGGCCCCTGCTCAGCCTGCTTTCTTATGCAACACAGGCCCACCTGCCCAAGGGTGGTACCACCCACAGTGGGCTGGGCCCTCCCACATCAGTCATCAAGAAGATGCCCCTCAGACATGGCCACAGGCCAGTCCAATAGAGGCAATTCTCCAACTGAGGCTCCCTCAACCAGGTGTGTCAAGTTGACACTAACGCTATCCAGAACAAGTGGCGTATCTGGCTTTGGGTAGACTTGTGCCAGATAGAGGGGAAGGAGACCCAAGCAGAGCAGAGAGTCCCCAAAGGCAAGTCTGCCTCACTTACCTCCAGGCAGGGCTGACAATAAAATAGAAGAGGGAGCCATTTCAGAGACATTGTCTAAAAACACCTCTTCCTCTAACTGGCACAGTGCTGAAAAAGTCCATCCTTATAGTTTATGTTTGTCTTCAATCATCAATTGCCCCAGATAATTGCACATCCATTGATGCTAGAAAAATGTGATGTTGTGGAAACGTCTGTGGATGGATGAAAATATCAAGTTCCAATAGATTTTTTTTATAATTCCATTGAAGTGAATGGTAATTTGGACAAGAGAGCTCTGGGATAGATCGACAGTAACCGTAGTTTGTGATGGAAAGGCATTCAAATAAGTGGCACTAGGGGGCTAAATAGATGACTCAGCGGTTAAGAACACTGGTTGTTCTTGCAGAAGACCTGGGTTCGAATCCCAGCACCCACATGACAGCTAACAACTGTCTGTAACTCCCATCCCAGGGATCTGACAGCCTCTTCTGACCTCCGCAGGCATTGCATGACACGGATGTACATAACGCAGGCAATACACATAAAATAAAATACTAAATAAAAAATATAAAAAATAGGTGGTGCTGTTGAGTTTGAGGGAGGCCCGGGTCTCTCAAATTAATGTTCATCCCAAACAGGCAGAATGGAGACAGGTGCCTGGAGGGGATCGGCCACACTGAGAACAGCCAATTCTGCACATTGCTTCACCCCGGGGCCTGCCTTCTTTTTCTCTTTTTGTCTTTCCACCTTGGCTTAATACTTCTTTTCCATATTGCATCTTCCCATCCACTTCTGCCATGATACCTGCGTGGGCAGAGATCTGGTGTGCAAACCTGGGTAGTGTCTGGGCCAACTCCAGCTGCAGGAGATAGACAAGAAGAGCTGTTTCTTCTCCACGTGTTCTTTGTCACTAATTGCTGTCGGCCTGTCCCCGGGTACAGTACCTGAGCTTGCAGACTTGAGCCTTCATTGGTGTTTCGGAAGTTTCAGTAATACACAGATACCCTGGCTCTACCCTTGTTTCTGATTTGTAGGTCTGGAGTAGGCCCCAATAATTTGCATTTCTAGCAAGTTATCAGTTGATGGTGATGCTGAAACCACAGGCCTAGACTTTAAGCTTTTTGAGAAGGAACAGGACTTGGTGATCCCGGTACCCCAGCACCTTGCTGAATGCCAGGCACAGGGCAGATGACTGGGACATGCTGGTTTTCTGAACTCTGCCAGGCCCCCAAGCTTTGGCCTGTTGTGAAGTCAAAGCTGGTAATGGGAGTACTCTATCTGCAGACATTACTCTGTACCATGTATTTTGCACATCTGCATTTCCAGTATAACTGGGAAGGGATTAAATGTGGAAGTCTGAGTGGAAAGATGGAAGTCGGGGTTTATCCTGAAGTTTCATTTGCATGTGAAACATATATTTTCCCTGGACTGTTTCCCTGGACGGTTTGGAATTTGAAAGATAGGTCTCTCCTTCCCAGGTAATGGTGCATCTAACCAGTCTACACAATAGCAGCTGTTTTTTGGGCTCTTAACTGTTAAGCATTGAGCATGTTAAGCATGCTTTATTTAATTTAGTGTAGAAACTCCCAGGGACATAGTGAGTTTTAGGATTCCCATGTGCAGATGAGCAAACTAAGGATGTGAAAGGAGAGATGGAAAGGCAAAGAGAGGGGGAAGTGGAAGGGCAGGGAACTTTCTCAGCACATCATAACTGGTAAGGGTCAGCATGGGGACCTGCGTCTGTAGCCAAGCCTGTCTGATTCCAAAGTTATTCTAATCAGCGTATTCTGTTGTTCCCCCGAAAAGTGTGTAGTACCCACAATGCACCTGAAATGTGGTGCCTAGACTGGAGCCAGAGGCTTGTTTTCTTCTGGCTCTTCTAATGTAAGAGACAGAAAACACTCTGGTACATTGTTCTGAGCCAGAGTCCTCAAGCCCAACTATTGTCAGAAAGGCTTGGGCAAAGTACTAAATCTCTCCCTCCCCTACTGGCTTTGACTATAAAATGGGCCTAATGAAAGTATCTGCCTGTAACACTAAGATATGAAGTCACAAATGTATGAAGTTGAACCATATAAATTGCCAGTGTTCTACCATATTTAATCAAAAAAAATGGCAATTTTGTGTCTAAATATTTGAAGTGCTTAGAACAGTGACCAGCTCACAGTCAACACACCACCTTAGTGTTAACTCTTCTGTTGGAAATTGCATGGCGGTCTTATAACACCTGGAGTATGGTGGGTCCTCAGTCATTGATGATCTAGTGATTGCATTGAGCAGTCGCCCATGGTCACCAGGGTGCTGTAGACTCTACAGATGAGATAGAGGAGGAGACCTAAGACAGAAATCTCTTGACTTGAAGAACTGACCCTGCAGACACATCTCCTAAAGCAGTCATTGTCTTCTGACCCTAAAGAAGCAAAGAACTCTCCTCCTGGCAAAAGGGGTGGTGAGTTAGAACTCTTGATCTGTTTTCTCACAACTAGGCATCATGGGAAAAGGCAGGTAAAGAAGAACCTGTTCCACTGCTATGTTCCCCTTGTTTAATTACTGCTTGAGGGGATGAGGGAGCACAGAAACTGTGGAGGGGCTGTCAAAGATTGGAAGACTGATACAAAAGGTTAGCCTCAGTCCAGGGGCAGGCAATGCTTCCCAGTGTGCAGTGAGACACTACAGGACACAGTGTGACTTGTCCAGGAAGAATGAACATTTTTTTTTCAAATTGAATTCTATTATTTTCATTGAGAAATAAAAATGGTCTGTATTCATCATGTAAGCATGACGTTTGGAAGTGTGGGCACATTGCAGACTTTCTACGCTGACTTCTTTCAGTAGTTAATATGCTTTTTTTCTAATGTATCACAAAATTTTATAATTATTAAAATACACAAAACTTTTCATTTCACAGGCATTGTTTTTGGGATGTGGATTAAAGTTTTTTAAAGTAGGATTGATTTTAAAATAGAATCAAGAAATGATATGAGACTGGAGAGATGACTTAGCAGTTAAGAGTACTGGATGCTCTTGCAGAGGACTTGGGTTCAGTTCCCAGTACCCACATGGCAGCTGACAACTTTCCATAACTCCAGTTCCAGGGGATCTGACACCCACCCTCTTCTGGCTTCTGCAGGCATTATATATACATGATACATGTATTAGTTACTTCTCTTGCTGTGATATAAACACCATGACCAAGGGAGCTTATAAAAGGAAGAGTTTATTTAGCTTTCAGGGAGGCATGGCGGCAGGGGTGGCTGGAGTAGGAGCAGAAAATAAGCCCTCATATCTTCAAACAGGCACAGGAAGCAAGAGCGAGACTGGAGATCCAGCAAGGCATAAGAACTCTCTAAGCCCGGCCCCTACTGACGTGCTTCCTCCAGCATGGCCACACCTTCAAAGACCTCCCAAAACAGTGTCACCAAGTGGGGACAAAATGTTTAGATAGTTGGAGCCTATGGGGGACATTTTCATTCAGACCACCACAACACATTTTCATACATGCATCTAAAACATTTATATACATAAAAATAAATAAGTCAAAAAAATAATTTTTAAAGTTATTTAGAAAAGAGGCACAGTGGAGAACACCTTCAATCCCAGCACTTGGGGAGCAGAGGCAGGCGAATTTCTGTGAGATTGAGGGTAGCCTGGTGTCTCAAAAAAAGGTATTAAAAAATAAATAATAATACAGGTAGAGCTCAGATATCACATGTACATGGTTGCAATGAGTGAGCTGAGGGAGGCACTGAAAATGGGTGGGATGAGCAAAGCTAAGGATTCTGGCTCTAAGGGACGTTTGGTAGCTGTGTGAGAGTGGGAAGTTATTTCATCAAAGTCTCAGTTTTCTCATCTGTAAAATGGGAGTAATAATGACAGTCTCAAAGATCTTTTTATAATCAAATGAGAAATGTCTTAACAATCAGGTAGGAATTCTATAAAGAATTCATTACTATGTACCATTGTTATTCTTAGCCTATGACGCTACAAGATCAAACTAGATTCTATTCCTAAACACAAATTTTCAAACCATTCTTTTCTTTCATGTATATTTCTTAGCTAAGTGTGGTGATACACACCTATAGTCCTAGCACTTAAGAGGCTGAGACAGGAGAACACTGAGTCCAAGACTAAACTAGGTTATAGAGAGAATTTCAGGCCAGCCTGGGCTACATGGAAAAATCCTATCTCAAATCAAACAAACAGACAAAACCAGTGTGTGTGGCTGTCTTAAACACCGTGGCATTTTAAGCTGTATGCTGGCTATGGGGACCAGTTGAAGAGGAGGGGAAGGAGCGCTCTCGCAGTTCACCATGATCATGGCTCAAAATCTGGGTGAGGAGGATGATCAGCACTTGAGTAATTTCTGCACAAAGCCATAAATTAAGAGCTATGCATCTGAAATATTCTGGAGCATGCAGGGGTTACCCTAGAAAAACCAACCAACCCACAGCAGTCTCAGACTACTCGAACAGGCACGTGGGCTCAACGCAGTTGAAAACTGAATTTTATTTCCTTTCAATTCATTTAAATTTAAAAACCAAAGTATAAGATATCTTTGTTTGCTAACACTTTTGTTGTTTTGGCAGAACCACAATTTATTTTAACGGTTGAAAGTTTAGCATCTGAACTGAGATATTGTGAGTGCAAAATACAAACCAGATTTTGAAGACTTTATGCAAACAAAAAGTAAAATGTCTCGTTGGGATTTTACGATCATAACATGTAGAACTGATATTTGGGTTATATTGGGTTTTAAACATTAAATTTATTTGTTCTTATTTGATGTGGTTACTAGAAGAATTTCATTTTGCATGTGTTGTTTCTGTTGGGCAACAATGGGCCAGCAGTAGACTACAGATAATCTTCTGTAGCCCCAGAACAAGAGTGTTTCCGAGAGTAATGCTAACCACGGTTACTTGGGACAGTTGCTCCTGACAGATCTTAAGCAAAGCTTAGAGGACCTAAGGGGCTGAGGAGGAGGCTGTTCTTGGGGCTGAAGGACAGAGCTGTCACAGAGAGCTAGGCCTAACTATGGGATCTCACTAGAGTGGCCAGATTTAGCCAATTAAAGAAAACAATCCAGCAATCCCAGATCCTGGACGTGTTGCATGACTATAATAACTTTTCTTCCTTTGTAAAATAGGGGTAATAACATACCAACTCCAGGTTGGCTTATGAAGTTTAAATCAAATCAAGCAAGCTATAAGAGACCCATTTAGAAACATTAACCTAAAACCAGTAAGAAATGCAAACAATTTGAAATTTACAAATGGTATCATCTTTTTTAATATTTCTTTATTTTCATTTTATATGTATGAGTGTGTTGTCTGCATGTATGTAAGTGCACCCATACCATGCAATGCCCGCATAGGTCAGAAGAAGGCATCAGATCCCCTAGAACTGGAGTTACAGACTAGTGTTAGCTGCCATATGGGTGCTGGGAATCAAACCCAGATCCTCCGCAAGAGCAGCCAGTGCTCTTAACCACTGAGCCATCTGTCCAGCCCCAGGTTCATTTTTCTTTACCTCTGAATACGTAGGTCTTGAGGTCTGTCCCAGGTTGGTTGTATTAGTTAATATTTTCTTACTATAACAGAATACCTGAAGCAGAGTGTTATTTTTAAAAAAAGAAAGGGAGATTTGTTTGAACTCACAGTTTTGAAAGGACAAGGTCCAAACAAGCGTGATGTGGAGTGGCCCTCTGTGTTGCATCATGCAGGGGTGTATGTGTTTCTCCATCTATATGGTCATTCTTTTCTTTATGAAGCCACCAGGATTCAGTCCTGGGGCTCTCCCCTAGTGACTTCATCTAGTTGAATCACTTTTCAAAGGCTATATCCCTAAACACCTGGATTAAGTTTCTCCCCTGTTAATGCCACTCACCTAAGGCCTTGGAGATTAAGCTCCTGTGTGAATCTGGGGTTGAAGTCTTAACACTTAGTAGAAGAGACATCAGTCCCACCTGGGGGTATGTTGAGTTCTGCCTGGCTTGGCATCTTCCAAAGAGTTCTGATACAAATCAGAAAATAAGCTGTAAGGAGAGGGGGGCTTATTACCAACCATGCCCTATGCCTTTCTGCCTCATCAGGATCCTTTCTAGAAGCCAGAAATGTCACAGCATTCTGCAGCAGCGCTGCCTGTCGAGAGAAATGTGTACCTTTAACACGGAAGAGGTGTGTGGGACTTGAGTGTCACATAAAACCCTTGAAATTAGCTCTATTAAGTAAATTGTCACTAACTCAAAATAAATCTAATTGTGTCATTTATCTAACTGCAGATGAAAATGCAGTTCTTTTTTAAATGGGTACAGATAGCTTACTTTCCAAAAAGAAATTATCCTTTCTTTTCTTCGCTATGAGCTTTCTCCTTGTAAGAAGTTTACAGTGTTGATCGGAAGCGTAGCACAGTTCAGGGTGCCGCCCCGGCTCTTCTTGACCTTCCTCCCTCATCAGTCCCCGGGAGATAGAACAACTTTTCAACATGATGTTCCTTTCCGTCAGGATCAAGTTTTAAATGTTTCAGATTAGCCATCTGAAACTCACTTAACTAAAAGCCATTTAAGGGAAAGATCAAGCCCAATTTGCTAATGCAGAATTTTTTTTTTCATTTCTGCGTTTAAAAAAAAATCCTTCAGCTAACCATGTCAAAAATTAAAAATTGAAAGGGACACTGGCAGCCTCCCTGGGTGCCTAATTTGACTTTGCTGAGCAAATGACCAAATTGAAATGAGAATTGCAGACAGGATTGTTCAACATCCTTATTTCTTACTCATCTCTCACTCCTGAAAAAGTACTAAGTTCACAGTCACGTTCACTTGTAGGAGGAAGCAGGTCTGTATCGACCATGAAGTCCTCAGAGAAGGAAGAGAAGAAAGAAAAGCAGTGATTTTTTTTTTTATCGCCAGTTTGAGGGCACTGTAGTAGAAGTCATTTGTCAAAGAACTCCCATCTAATGGCTTGAGGGTCAAGAAGCATCTTAATGCCTCTTTCCTGGACCAATTTTATTAGCAGATTGTGCTCATGCCTTGTTCTGCAGAGATCATGGTGACCTGGGACAAGTGAGATGAGGGGCTTCTCTGAAGTCCTGCGGCATCAGGTGTAGGCATTGGGATGTTCTGCCTGTCTTTAAGGAGAGGGAAGAAAACAGTAGGTAGAGAACCTGAAGCGAGAGATCAAGGTTCAAATCCTGGCTTAGCCGGTCATTGGTCATCATAAGCTCAGGAAAGTCATTTTACCTAAGTAGAGATAAGGGTCACCAACTGCCCAGACAGCAAATGTCTGGACTAGAAGATCTCTGAGTGCCATCTTGATGCGGCTCTGCTGTGCTCACATAATACAGAAAAGAAAACCACAGAGGTGTCTCCAAAGAGGATTCCAGCAAACATGATGATGTCCCCTCTCTTCCCTGAGCCTGGAATTGAGCTAATAGCTGTCCTGCTGAGGGACAGTCACTCAGTCAGTGACATATCCCACCTCTACCAGTTACCAGGTGTGTAGCTCAGCTCTCTGAGCCTCAACTTCTTCATGTGCAAAACAGGAAAACAATATCTATGGCTCATGGTTGGCACATGCTAATCGTTAAAAAAAGGTGGCCTTAATTACTGCTGTTGAAGTGGCAAAGTGCCCAAGATCCAGCAGGAAGTGAGGGCTGTTTGTTGAGCACCACTTATATGCCAGATACTCTGAGACCCTGCCTACTTTATTGTACCTACTCCACACTATCCATCAGTGTGAGCATTCTTCTCTCTGTAGAGATGTAACCATGCACCATATCATGATGTACCAGTCAACAATGGACCATAAGTGTGATGGCCCTGTAAGATTACATTGCCCTGTGACATTGTAGCTGTTTCAATGTGCAAGTCCCCTCTATGGTGCTCACACAATGACAGAATCACCTGATGGTGCATTTCTCAGAACACATCCTATCATTAAGTGACACATATGTCTATTGAGGGCAAGACACCTGGTTAAGAGCACATGCTTTGTTCTGAAACCAGCTGCCCCCAGCCCCAGGAGCCCCGGGATTCCTGCATACCCTCCTCTGTAAAATGAGGATGACAGCATTCCATGTTTCTGGTTTGTTGCGAAGCGTAAGTAAAGTTTTAGTGTAAAGAGCTTAGAAGAGTGTTCCACACTGAGAAAGTATTAACAAAAATGCTAGCTTCTATTACAGCTAAGAAAAGATACTCAGAGAGGTATGTCAGCTCATCCAAGGTCATCTGCTCACAAGTAGCATATACAAATTCAAACCAAGATGGGAATAAACTAGGTGTATTCCAGAGACCTAGGATAAGGAGGCAGTTTTTCCTTCACCCCATTCCTAAGCCTTGCCCACTCCAAATTTTCCACCCAGGTTCAGGCTGCCTTTTGTGGCTCTATAGTTGAGATCATTGCTCTTAGGAGCAATGTACTGGGGGGCTTCCTGCAAGGCTCAGGAAGGGAAATGAGTCCCAGCCCTTCCTCACCCCTTAACTTGTTGCTACTTAAGGAAAAACCTCCCCAGAACCCAGTCTGATGAGGGCCATTGCTGGCACAGGCCTGACCCCCTGGCCACTTCTTACAGGAGCCGCTTTCCACGGGAGACTTCTCCCTCTTTGTTCCAGCTCACATTGCACATCTCCCCCGATCGATATGACATCTCATCCTCTAAAACATTCATATGTCTGCTTCCTAGGATTCCTGTGGCCGCCTGCCACGTGCAGCCCCCTTGCCTCACCTTTACAGTCGGTGGTCCCCCAATCTGTCCCCTTTTTAACAGGGCTGCCTGGGTGCTGTTGTTTAAAGAAAGGCAAATATTGTTTGGGCTGTCAATACTGAATGACAAGCCAGGATGTGGGGGGAGAGTGTCTGAGTATATATGCATGGATTGTGGGGACGTGTTTTGTTATCACAAAAGCTCTTAAAATCCCAGCCCATGATTTATTTGGTGAATAAAACCTCCCGATATTATCATTCTCTAAAGGTGTTTTGATCACATGGGCCCTTTCTTGGAGAAAGAAAGGCTTTTCTTTTATTTCTTTCCAGGGAAAAATAGCAGTAGGAACGGGGTGGTCTAGGTGGGAAATGGCACCGTTGGGCTGATGGCTCAGAGCATGTTTTTATCTGCAAAGGGATGCTCCGGTTCTGTGGACAATGGACTGACTGACTGGGACGGAGTGCGGGTACCTTCCAGGCACTCCGCACAGTGGCCGTGAGCATGTGTCTGTCTCAGGTATTGATTTGCTTGGTGATGCTGAGAGTGAGGGAGTGTTGTTAGAGGTCAGCTCAGCATACCACACACCACGCCCACGCTATCAACAGTGGCCACCTGCCGAGCACCAGCAACAAGGGACTCCAGAGAGGAGTGGGCATGACACCGAAGCTGTGACCCTACACATCCAGAAGCTACAACAAGCCCTGTTTGTTTCCGCCAAACACAGGAATTGATTAATCTCATTCCAGTTCCTACTCACTGTACCCTCAGCCTGTCACAAGATAGATTAATGTGCCAGGCACTTCTTTGTGGATTCTTCTTGTCTAGAAAACATACTGCTCCCTGGTCCCAGAGCTGCCTTTTGGAACTGTCACCTTGTCCTCATGGCAGGCATGAGGCAGGGGTTAGGGAGCCTCCCTGCTTGGGGGAGGGACTAGAATCAGGAAGACACCAGACAGAGTCCTTGCTGAGGAGGTTTTAGGACAGTGATGGAAGGATAAGGGCACCTCTAGGAGATGGAAACGGGTGGCGTTTCTCCAAAGTCCCTGCTCATTCAAGTGGTCTTGCCAGGATTCTAGGATCACTTCCCCCTCTCTTCTTCGCTCTTCTCTGTAAGTCCTGGGCCGTGAGGTTTACACCCCTAGGCCGCCATGCTTGGCAGCTGCAAACTGAAACTTAGACAGAGGTAAATAAGTTTCCCAAGCATCCTGTGCAAATCCCATTGCTGGTAAAGGGATTTGTGGGCGTCACTTCCATGTGGCACTTTGAAAATTTATTCCATTCAGTGTATTGCAACACTGTCTGAGAAAAATAAGAAAAATCATTTCACCGAGGCAGTTAGAAAGGGATTTTTTTTAAACTCCTTTGAGATTTAAATTTTTTTAATTCCTTTTTTAAGTCTCAAGGCATTTTCGAGAATGTTATTCCTCGTGGTTTTATTTGCATCTCTTCTTTTGCGTGCAGAAGGTAATTTTGGCAGCGGCAGCAATCTTAAAAAAGGATACTATTAAGGCATTGCAGCAGCCCTCTCCTCCCTCCTCAAAAAGAAAGAGAAACACTATATTCAGCCGTACCCCAAAAGATGAATAGCAGACTGCCTGGGAAAAGCCACCATAAGCTGATGTCAGCCAGCCCAGCAGCTAAGTCACCAGACATTTCTTTTACATTGGCAACACTGGATCTTTAGGTTAAACAGCAAAATGATGGTTGACCAACTGTGATATATTCTTGGAGGACGAATGTCTGCTTAAAGGAGGTTCCTGTCCCTCAGTGGACTTGGGCAGCATTCACCAAGGAATTCTGGAGCCTTCCTTCCTGGTTCAACCTAGAAGCAGTGATTCCAGTAGAAAACTCTGGAGGCAAACATCCCCCCCAGAGCAGGACAGGGACTTCAGAGAATGGACTCACTCATCAGCACAGTATGGCAACTTGGGCCTCTGGCTATGAAGTGATACCTGTCAGGGTCTAAATCCCAGATTTCCTGTTTATTAGTGGTGTGACCCTGGACAAGTCAACCTCTCTGAACTTCATTGTTCTTATCTGCAAAATACAGATTTCATTTGCACTACATAGGGTAAGACTAGAATACAGTGAATTTTTCATCATTTTCAAAAAAAAAAAAAAAAAAAAAAAAAAAAGACTAGAATAAAGTAAATTTTTTTTCGTTTTTAAAAAAAAAAAAAAAAAAGATCTTCCAGTGTTTCCTATCTTGCTTAAAAAAATAGCAGGGTCCTTCCAAAGGTACCTGTCCCTCAACCCCCAAGAGCACCAACTTTCCACTTTCCTTTCTTACACTCTGGCTTGGAATGCTCATCTCCCATATCAGTGCAAACTGCTGACTTACTTCCTTAAGGTCTTTGTGTGGACTTACCCATCATGACATCGTCGTTGCTTCCAGTGTTTCCTATCTTGCTTAAAAAAATAGCAGGGTCCTTCCAAAGGTACCTGTCCCTCAACCCCCAAGAGCACCAACTTTCCACTTTCCTTTCTTACACTCTGGCTTGGAATGCTCATCTCCCATATCAGTGCAAACTGCTGACTTACTTCCTTAAGGTCTTTGTGTGGACTTACCCATCATGACATCGTCGTTGACCAGTCTTCATTACAGGCCCTTCTGGATGTGTGCCCCCATCCTCTTCTTTCCACATGTGTTTAGTTTCCCTGCCTCCCACTAGAATGTAAGTTTCATGAGAGCAAGGATTTTGTTTTGTCAACTGTTTTCTTCCTGGTGCCAGGACACGACTCAGTGCATGGTATGAGCGCAATAAATATTTGCCAAATGATAAATAATGAATAAATAGTGTCGTTAAGGTAATTAGCCCAGTCCCTGGCATGTTGTCAAAATAAATGTGAATCGTCATCATGGGTGAAGAGGTTCATTTGCATGTGTTAATTTTCACTGCTGTCTACAAAAGTGGCTTTACGGTGCCTTGCACGTTCAGGGTCAACACCTGTGCATGTTAGGCCTGGTCATCCCACTAGTCCTCTCCTCTCAGCAGGGACACCTTAAGAATCTGCCCCATTTCCCACAGGAGTCCTGCCATCGTGCGCTTAATTGGCTGGTATAGAGGCAGGGAGATCCAGCCCTGACCCTTCCCGTCATCTTCCCATTTCTGAATGTGCTCTGACATCAGCTCAAAGACCCTGTGCATCTGCCCGCATGCTGAGCCACAAGACCCAGCAGGCCTGGCTCCTTCCTTCACCTCCTGGGGCTCTGTTTGGCCCCGCAGTCTTGCATTTTCAAAGGGAGAGTCCAATCTCCTCCCCAGGTTATATATCGACAGGCCTGATCTTTAAAGATACCCCTTGCTCCTGGGGGCCTGCTCAGCAAACACAGAGCATCTGTGGTTCCATGTTTGCCCTCTTTGACAAGCAGGGGCTGAGCAGCTCTCAGGGAAGTATTGCTGACATATTGATTGACTCTCTTGTCAGGTTGATCCTCTGCCAGCCAATGAACATAGAAGGTTCTAAATGGCACCCAGCAGGACCCACACATACCTTAATTACTATTTCAGACAACCCCTCGCAAGCTGCCACTTTTTAAGGCCTAGGATCTTCCTGTTCTTGTGTTTGTCGGGAAATCCTGTTTCCTACAACCAACCCCACCTTTCCTTTAGCTTGGGTTCTCCCTGGGTATTTTATTTGGAACCCATCTGGCACCCGAACACAACAACTTCAGTGAGAAATTATTAAAGCACCTGCAGGCAGGTCTACCTGACACTGGGGATCTGTGTGTGGTCTTCGCATGCAGAGCCTTGGTTTCTTTTCAACACTCTAGGAAGCTTTTCTCCAATTAGCCAGAGGGATACTTCCAGAGTTTGGCTGCCTGCTGTGTTTTCAGTGGCTGATTTCCCAGCTGCCACCTGGATTCCATGCGCTTCCACTTGAAGCCCTTCCCCGTCCCATCCTTTCTGACCCATGGAGCCCTGTTGTTCCATCCCAGGGTCTCTCTGGAGCAAAGCCTGTCAAGTCATGATGAATTGTACATTTCGGCTGTCGGCGGGGGTGGGTAATGTGGAAGAGAGGGCCTCAGGAACTCATTTCACTTCTGACCCGAACATGGTCTGAACTGGACCTTTTGGGATGTGCTGCTGGGGCAGAGGAGAGGACTACCCCAAGGTAAGATATGAAGTAATGAGCATTTATGTGAAGGATTGAGAGGAAGAAGCAATTCTGGTGGCTTTTCCAAGACATCTCGTCTTTCTAGTCTAGCTATAGTAACAGAAAAAGATTAGGTAATTATAATATTCAAATATTTTTCCTGACTCTGGAAACAAACATAGTACCTCTAAATATATGTCAGTTCTTCCTGTCTAGATTTCCAAAAGGTTCCTGGCCCATTAAAAAACTCTAAAGAATTTTACAGAGATCTATTGTATAAAAGTATCCTGTTTCACTTCATTGTGAGTGAGTAGATCAATCAGGGTAGACAAGGGCACGCTGCTGTAACAAAGGACCCCAAACTGTAAGTAGTTCATGACCTTAACAATTCATTACTTCCCTCACTCTATTCTAACATTTACCAGCTATGGCTCTGACCTATGGTATGTTCACTCAGGACCCCAAATCACTGTGTGATGCCGTGTATGCCGCAGATCACAAGGCCACATCTGAAATCAACAGGGTAAAGAAGTATAAGTTCCCTCAGGCACAGGCAATATACATAATAAATGACCATCCACCGCCCCACTAAGATTATCATGAATTCTGAGACAGAAACAAGTCTGAATGAGATGCCATAGACTTCATAAGTATAAAGTTTTTTCACTATAAAATATGAAGCAGATAAACCCCTTCCCAACATAGCTATATTCTGATTCTGGAATTCCCTGTGTAAAACTTCACAGTCAGTATTTCCCCCATCTGTGAATTGGGTACCATGATAGTACCACTTTGGGATTCTTTAAGTTACTGTCTACTTCAGTGCCTGAATGCAGAGAGAGTGCAATGCTTGATAGTAGGTATTTGATATACTGAGGATTAAAATAGCCTTCTCTTTATATCCTAGTCCTCTTCGCTTCTTGGGTCATTTTTACCCTCTTCTCTGAACCTCAGTACTATGGATTTTTTATTTAGAAGCATATAATGTTCCATAATTCAAGCTTCCAAGTGTGTCCCCATGTGCCATTTTCTGTCCTAATAAACATGCATGCAGTTTCTAAGTTTGGGACACCATCCACTCTTCCAGGGGCTGCACATGCATAACCTCTCTCTGGCCCCCCAGAGGCCATTACTCTACCTGTAAAGGAACCTTTACAAAGGGAAAGGGCGAGACCAATTGAAGAACCAGTTTCTCAGCCTGAACTATAGAACCAATCAGTAGGCAGAATTTAAGAAAGAGTTCTCATTAGTCAGGAACCACATTTACTTCACAGCTCCCCTGGGTCTCTATCCTGAGGATACTGTAGTCCATTCCCACAGGCCAGAAAGATAGTCTCATTTTCTTCTTCAAGTCCGAGACAACAACAAAGAAATGCCAACAAAGCCTATTTCCAATGCCCCCCTAAAAAGAAAGGGCAGTTGTGTCCCTTGTTATAAGTCTCACTTATTTACTTAGCATTCCATTCAATGACAGGAAATATGCCCAAACTTGAGTTTCCTTCCTGTGTATAGCTTGAGGGTGGACAGACAGGTCCTGTGCTCAGCACTTTGGCTTTTCCCCTTTTCTCATCTCTAGCTCACTTATTTTTCTTTTCATTCGGGGAGTTGCCTGAGAAGTGATTCACATGCTCTGACCCTAACGTTTTCAACTTCATGTCTAGTTTTCTTGTTTGCTAGAATACTGTTAATAATAATAATAATAATAATAATAATAATAATAGCTACCGTGGAACCAAAAGGAAAAGAAAATTAAAGAGGCAGGAGGGAAGGTACCCTTGAAAACAGAATGCGATATCGCTGGTGTCCCCTTTATGCTTAGAGTACTCTGTTCCGTGTTCCCAAAGCTGATGGCAGCAATCTGCTCCATACCTTGGAGTACAAACCTGAGCACTGTAAGATGAGAGCAGTCCTGACGAGCAATTTCACATGGATGGGGCATTGGGGAGGATGTTATCTTTGCCTGCCAGGACCCACTGCTCCTTTCCATAGACATGAAAATCAAAGCTCTGCTAGGCTGGGGCCCCAGCTGTACCTGTGACGCTTGGTGGCGACGTCTGTCTCAGCACTCGGGGAACCCTCCTCCAAAGAGCCCCTTCTGTAAGCACTGCAGCAGCTGGCTCCGGGCAGGCTCCGATAACCCAATCGTATCCTTTTTTGAAAAATCATTTTAAAACAGCTAATTCCTTGGCTCCCTTCACCTGGTAATTACAAATCAGAAGCTGCCGTTACCTTGAAACAACCACAATTAGTTCTCATTTCCTGACCTCTGTATGGTGAAAATATGTCATTATTTGAGGCAATAGAATCTGGTCTCTTCAAGTAAGTGACCTACATATAATGGATAAAGTGCAGGAGAAAATTGGGTGTTACCTTGACGGAAAGAGTACAGTAAATGTCGCTTATTCTTATTAGTATTTATCGTCTTGGAAAGTTGAGACAGTGGGCCTCACACGTCCTGGCAATGTATAGAAGGAAAATGTGGTTGTGCGGTGCTGAAGTCTGTGAGGGAAAAGTAGACACACTCGAAAATGCCTTGCCACCTTAATCTACGGCCATCAATCTAAGCGCATTGTTTGAAGATAGGTTTTTAACCTTAATAGAATGCAGCCTGACTCTAAGTGGTGGAAGGCATGCAGAATTAATTGCTATGTGAACAATTTCCTAAGCATTGTTAATTGTGTTTCCTGTGGTTAATTGTTTCTCCCATCCCCACATCAAACTCAGAACTTTCCCTTGTCAACAGCCCTTTCTATCCTGCTGAGCTGAAAACAGGAGCAACAGCATCAACCTGTGTCCACTGAAGCACCGGATAGTCAGGGTGCAGTTATTGTTTGCCCAGGAAAGATATAGGGGAATGAGCTCCTTACTCATTCACAAATGAAGCATCTCCTAGGTGAGGGCTTTAAACAAAAGCAGATGTTTCATTCCCCTCAGTAAAAAGAACTCACTGAGATCCATCAGGGCTAGTGGTGTATTGAGTTTGTTAAACTGTAGCTATCTGCACAGGCAAAGTAACAAGACCAGAAGTTTGTCTGGAGAGTGAGGCTGTACATGGAAGTCAAGACTTCTGCAAATGTACTTGTTTCATGAGGAAGGCAGAGGCCATGTTCTAAGCTTCCACAGTCAGGAGAGACAGAAGAAGTACTGGTTTGGTTTTGTTTTACACTGTTCTGTTTTTCCAGGAAAAGGCTCCAATCTGCTATTATCATACACACCTACATCCCCTTAAGTGCAAAAAGGTATACACTTATCATAAAAAGAGGTGGAAAGAAAAGAATCTTTTCCAAAGTTTGACACTGTTAGATAGGCAGACTTCCAAATGCGACTGCTGATTCCTCCGGCTGTGTTGGCATTTCAGAGCTGGTCTAATGGGACCAGCAGGCCAGTGCCATTCGAGTAGCCTTATTTTTGAATCAGGCACCTTCTAACCAGTTTGGGTAACCCATCCTTTGTCATCACCCCTGGACTACCTTTCTGATGCACTTGTGTCCGACGTATGGGAAAGCAAAGCAGAGGGGTGACGGGCACCCTTTTCTGTGATCCCCAAAGGACACACGCCCCTTAAAGATCAGAGCTCTGTGTGCTCCTCCCTCCTCCACTTCCTACAAGGGGCGTTCCCCCTGAGGCTGTGAGCTGCAGACAAAGCAAAGGAGACCTCACCCCTCCATTGCCACTTTCTGTATTTAGCTGATCCCTGAGGCCCAGGGCAAGCCATTTTTGAACTGCAGCTTCCTTAAAAGGCAGTGGCTTGGAAAAAGGCACCTGGCCCTCCCCCTTGACATTTGCATTGCTGAATTATCTATTCATATTTTCATTACTTTGTCTCTCCTGCAGCAATGCATCTGCTCGGACTCAATTGGCAACTCCAGCCGGCAGATGGACACACCTTTAACAATGGCATAAGGACCGGCTTACCAGGAAACGATGATGTGGCAACAATGCCATCTGGAGGCAAAGGTGAGGTTACAGCTGCTGCTTGCCCTATTGAGGTCACAGGAAAATTCAGAGCTCTCGCCAGCTGCTTCAGGTTTTTTAATCCAAATCTTGGAAGGTATGCAAAAAGGAAAAAAGAAAAGGGAAGAAAAAATACTGCCTTTCATAGGTGCTCCCGTTAAAAGCTGTTTGCGGTTCCTGTCTGTTGGCTGTGTTTGGCTAGAGTCACTTGGAACTGGCATGGTGCCTGCTCTAAGCAGTGTGCATACCTATACTATCTACAGCAACCGGCTAGCTAGCACGCTTGAAAGCATCCCAAGGCCTGGGCAGCAGCAGCAGCAGCAGCAGCAGCAGCAGCAGCAGCAGCAAAATCCTGCCTATCGGAGGCAGGGAGGCAGTACATGCCACTAGCCTGGGGTCCCTCTCCCATAAGGAGAGATACGGCCTCCCTAGGGAGTATGCTCGCCTGGCTTGCCATGAAAGAAACAGAGCTGTTCTGCTTTGGGGGAGAATAGAAAGGAGTTTTGACAACTCGGCAACAAAGCTTCCCTTCTCAGAACAGTAGAGAGGACAATAGAAATGCTCATTGAAGCAATCAGGCAACTGTATTCTTGTAGGGGAGAAAAATAGGTGCTAACAAGGTGCTAAGAAAGAGGAGAGAAAACAGAACCATGGGGAGGTGGGGACTTTGGAGCAATTAAAAGACAAGAGCATCTGGGCACAGCTAGCAGGGCTATTGGTGGAGTTTGTTGAATTCAGGATGGAAATCAGGAAAGAGAGAGAGAGAGAGTAAAAAGCTTCTCCAAACAGAATTTTTCAATCTACCTCTTAGCATAGGCATCCAGCACACACATACACATGCACGTGCACGTGTGCACACCCCACACACAGATTGAGGTTGTGTGTACAACCTCAATTTTAAAAAATATACTATAGAAGTATTTCAAAGAAAATGGAAGTCCCCTTTACTAGGCATCATATGTGCCCAGCTTAGTATAGTGTAACTTCATAAGCTCCAAAAGTAGGGAACTCATCTCTGAGAAATTCAGGTTCAGGGTGTTCTAGAAACTTACCCAAAGGAAACAAGTTGACAGGTTCAAATGTGAATTCAGATCTGCACGATGTGCATCTTTGGGGTTTTTATATATCAGTCTTCTGCAGAGAAGATTCTAGAATTCCTCTGCCTTGGGTGTACATAAGTTACCTACCCTAACATACTAATTATCCTTTAAATCTTCCTCCCCAGAACTGGCCTACAACTCTGGGTAGGGCTCTTCTTCCTTTTTATCCAGTCTTTAATAATCGCTGTTCTCATCTGTCATAATCATAACACTAAATTACCTTTACGTAAGCATGGAAAAGTTTTATGGGAGGATGAAATGATCTGCTTTCCATTATCAAGTAGCTAAAACTAGACCTCAGAATGAAAAGTGTATTTTACCTGAACTGCTCTCACTGACCACAAAGTCCAGAGCTAAATTTATTGGGCTCAGATTTGAAATCTATTCATTTCCAATACTTGACCCCCTGTACCCCTTAACTTCCCTTTACAGACATGACTCTTAGCCTGGGCATTTTTGCTGCTCAGGAGACATTTGGCAATGCCTGAAGTATTTTTTGTTTTGTTTTGTTTTCTTTTTTTTTTTTTTTTCCACTGTCACAAGTGGAGGAGGTATATCTAGTGAGTAAAGGCCAGGGTGTTGCTAAATGCCCTACAGTACATAGCCACCCTCCTATGGTGAAGAACTACCTCCATTCAGAGTATCAGTAGGAAGCTCTTGGAAGCTCCCTAAACCCTTCCTTCAGGGAGTCTCTGCTAGGTGTTTTATCTATTATTGTCCTTTAATCCACAAGTCAGCACCTCCATCCTTTCAGATGAATCAGAGTACACATTTGAAAGTGACGATGTAGATTATCCCACCAGGCATGGGATGTGTAGACAGGCACATTCTAAAGTTAAGTGAGAGTACTTCTGAATACTAGCCATCACACTGGAAGCCAGTGATCCTCACAGGCCTCCAGACATGAAAATAACCCCTTCCCTTTTGTCATTATACTGCATTTCCAAACTCTCCTCGGAGTACAAGCCTTAGGAATATGCATCTTTTAAATTAACAAATGAGGAAACACACGTTCCTTTGTGACTTTGTCTTTTTGTTTGTTTGGTTTTGGTTTTGGGTTTGGGTTTGGGTTTTTTTGAGACAGGGTCTTCTTGTAGCCCCAGCTGTCCTGAAACTATGTAGAACAGGCGGCCTCGAACTCACAAAGATCCACCTGCCTCTGCCTCCCAAGTGCTGCGATTAAAGGTGTGTACCACCACACCCAGCTCCTTTGTGACTTAGAAAAGACCAGAATATTCCGCTCCCTGTGCAGTGTGCCTTTAAACATATTGTGCAACCATGCAACACCACCGGGTCAGATATTTTCCACGTGAGTTGTGAGACAGGCTGTTTGCCAAATCATTGTCCAATGAGTTTTGTTGATCTGGCCCTTATAAAAAGTGTGAAATTTCAAAATTGCTTAAAGATGAAAGAAAACTTAACGCATCTTCTTGCCTGATACCAAAACAGTACTTGTTTAATGACTGAAGATACCAGCTCTCCATCTTCAGTTATTTTTAAGGTAGTCTTGTAAAATGACTAGAAGCATTTTTAATGTCCTTGAGTGACTTGAGGTTAGAATTTCTCAGCCCAGTGACCTCCCCACTCCTCTCTCACCAATTCTATACGTTTAGATAACCTAAATCAATTCCCATCGACCACTTTCCCAGTGTTTCAAAGAGACAATCAAGACATATTGGCAATAAGTTAATTAAATAACACCCCTTCCATTTTTTGTGGTATAGGATAATCCTTCACTCCGATGTTTTAATCAAGATTCACCACACATTGCCAGGGAGGTTAATCTTATTAAGCAATTACTGGGTAAGTATCCAGCAAGAGCAAATTAAAATGTAAGCAAAACACGAGCATGTGAGTCCCGTCTAAGATGGCATATCGATAGAGATTTCATTACCTGGTCTTTAGGAGTATTTACATTGTGCAGGTTTGGGAAGGAGTCTAATAGACAGGGCAGCCTCCACACTCTGATATGTTAGTGGAAACAAAGCTCTTGATTAATTAGTTGGGAGAGTATGTTCTTGGTCTTTGTCTTCCTTTCCCTTTTCCATTTGTTGTTGTTCATGGCTGATTTTCTTTTCCGCTGTCTTTCAATTAAACCTTAACGTGCATGGCCTTGGGTTTCACATCAAGAAGAAAGAACACATGGACTGCCAGAATCACTCACCATCTAGTGTGTATTTCTATGTTCAAAGGAATGAACTCATACATCTTCATTAGCAGGACACAGAGCACTGTTTCTATAGATCTGGGATTAGATAAGCCTTGAGAATGAAGATTCAATACAGTATTCTGACCTGGTCAGATAGCATAAAGGGATCCAGTTTGATTGCCTGGGCCCAGAGACAAGGCATACAGGAACTTTAAAAGGGCACAACATCGGCAGCGGGTTTGTGCACTGATCTTGAGAAAAAAATATACTCCCAATTAGAATTTCATGGATTATTCTGAAAATCCATCAGTCATTTTAAATTCCTAGTGTCCTCTGTGTCAAGGTTAGCAAACCACATCTCATGGACCACCTGTCATTGTAACGATGGTGCTTTGGAACATAGCCACTCTCATTGGACTGGAGGGTCAAGTAGGTATAATGGACTCCACAGCCCATATAAACAAAAATATTTACTATCTCACCCTTACCAAAAAAAAAAATTGGTGATTTTTCTATATCATTTCCAAACTCATTTCTTCTTTTCTAGAACTTTTCCTATACCCAAGTTGTAGAAATTTGAGGCTCCAACACCCCAGATTTTCTTTCTTGCTCGAGCTTTGTTCTGATACCGTCTTCATGACTTTTCACTGAAAAGTCCTACAGATCAATATAGGATTCTGGGACTGAGATGACTGGATACAGTGCCAACTCCATCCTGTAGCATCTGGTGGACTTCATGCAGTCATTCATCCTTTTCCAGATTCCTGGTCCTTTGTGTGGAATGACGCTCCCTCACAAGTTTGTGATCCAGTATAAATGAGACAACCTTTTCAGAACACTGTGTGCTACCAGGCAGTGGACAAGCAATCCACAAATCTTCATCGTCACTAACATGGCCATCACTTCTTTCAGTTGGTCCATTTAACACATCTCCATGAATTGCCACTTCATATGAGAGGCTGGGCTAGCCCAAAGGAAAGGCTGCCTTCAGAACGGCAAGAGGAGCAACTTCATCCTCCTCCCTTTACCATCTAAGCATTAACACAAATCCCAGATGAGAACTTTGTCCTGCACAAACTGGATGAGGTTAGTGGAAAGCAGGACTTCCCATTCCAAAGGGCTGGTGTGGAGGGCAAGCTGGCTGGCTCCCGTAGCATTATTTGTCTCTTGCAGCTTGAGCTCCATCACCGCCAGCCTGTCTGTTTTAAGCCCTACCATTCTCGGTTTATAACTCAGCTGTAAACATTTATTTGTGCCTGAAGCACATTTCTTTCCTACCCTTTGAAAAAAAAATCAGAATTTCCAGATGGTATGCAAGTTGGAAAAAAATGGCAAAGACTGTTATTCTGTTTAGAAACATGTTTTTCTACACTTGCCCTTTCAGCAAAAACTTCATAATGATTTTTACTAGTTGGCTTAATGCATGATGCTAGGAGCCAGATTAGCAGGGAGGTTGGTAATTCTTCCTCTGGCTCCCATTACTCAGCCTCTCGATGCACACAGCCCAGGATTTCAAATGATCACTTCTCTGCATGGGACTTTTCCAAAGTTGGTGATGTTCCCAGAAGGGTGAGGGGTCAAACATCACCTTACTGCACATCTACTGGCAAAAACACCAGCGGCTTAAGTGCCGATGCAATTCCTGTCATTCTGGAGACCATGTTGTTCCACCATTGTTACAGCTGGGTACCAATTAAGTATTCACACCGATGGGTTTGTGGTTCAGACTGGCACCCTCTCTCCACTCTAAGTTGAATAGTTTCTGTTGTTCATAATGTCACTCTGGCTTGACGTGGGCACAAGTGATGTGATCATTTCCCTGCCCGTGAATTTGCTTTTCTTCTCATTGGTCATCCTTCTTCCTCAGAGTCAACTTACACATCCAGAGCTCTTCTTCCTGCTCTCCAGTCTTCTGTGCATCCCTTCTGCTTACTGTGGGGTCTGAAATGCAGTCCACATAATAGATATATGGAGTTTTGAGTCCAGCAGAAAAGGTGTTTTGTGTGGCTTTATCCCACCTCCACCACCGAAGAGCTGCAGGGCTTTAAGCAAGTCACATCCATCAATCTTGGTTTCCTCATCTGAAAAATAGGAAAAGCATCAGGTTATCAGGAGGTTCTGTAGCAAGGAGTACTACTCCTTACATTTTAGTTACTGTCAACACTGATCCACTGAGTGGCATAGTAACTCAGATGAGTTCACTGAAGGGTCAGAGGTAAAAATATTTGACTCTCAGTAGTAAAGACATGGCTATTTTCACCTAAGGTAATATACAAAGTCTACATACAGACTCTAGACCTAAGGATTTTATGAAAATAATCTTGCTGCGTAGTCCTGTGAACATCATCCAGGAGCGGCATCTCCCACTGTGGGAATCCCTTCATACAAGGAGCCAACATACAAGGCTAACTGAGGCTGATGGTGGCTCAGACAAGCTCTGTTCTTCAGCAGCTAACCTAAGGTCCTTACAGGATCTCTTGGGTTACCTTTTGGTTAAATGGAAGCCTCAGAGGGTTGTCCTGATTCTCAAATAAATGGAAACAAAGTGCAATGACTGGAGCAATATTCTGATTTCAACTTTATTTGCAATAGATAAAAATATGTGAGGCAGAATAATCTGCAAGGCAGATTTATGTGGCAGTGCCTCCGGAGCTCAGTTAAGTTAGGAAGTATTAATATGAGGCCTCATTTCCCCGTATGACTACAAGTCCATTTCGTTTATCACTTGTTTGGGGAATAGTTTCGCTGTTTCCATAAATGAGTTATGGTAACATGTTCTGAAATGATTAACTCCTAATGTGGCTATGGAAAGCTGTCATTTTGCTCAACATCAGTCTTATTTAACTGGTTGAAATTTTAGGTACACATTTCAGAAGTAGGCAATAGTTTCACATTTACATGAGCAGTCTTCCGTGGAGTAAAGAGTTGGATGGTCATGTAAAATTGATCATTAGAATGTTGCCCCTCCCCACAAAAAAAAAGAAAGAAAGAAATCCCAATGATATACGAGAGATGTGCTCACCAGAGCCACAGGATGTCAGATGTCTGCCTCTTGGGGACAATGGTCATCACATCCACTTTCATCTTGCTGCTCATGGATAGACAGGCAAGACTGCCATGGAAGCGCCCGATCTGGGAAGCAAGAGCTGAACCTAGTCCTGTTTCCCAAGCTGTCTTTCCCAGCCATAGCCTACCCTATCACACTGGGCAGACTCTCCCAGGATGATCACAGGATGCTCTATCATGCCTCCTTTCTCCTGAGTCCCCCCAACTCAATCGCAATCCAAGCCCATAGGACCCTGGACTCAAGGCAACCTAGGCTCTGGGAGCATGGGATGGGAATAGGATATGTGATATAAGCCCCAGCTCTACATGGACCAAAGATTATCTAGGAGCAAATAGATACTTGATAAATATTTGCTGCTTGAGGTTGAGAAGCTGACCCAGCCAAATGCTTGGGATGTTCATTCATCATTGTTAAGTGCAGACTGGCTGTGCTTCACTCAGGCAGGTGCACAGAGTGGCCCACGTGAGAAGCAGCTCGCACCTTTGGAGTCATTGAACTGGTGGCTTTGACTGTTCTGGCCCTTGTTTCTTAATATGAGTGGTCTGTACACTGCCCTTGTCAGGCTGCAGGTGTACTGGGATGTGTGTGGCCCTTTGATTTCAGCTGCTTTGGAAAATGGTTGGGGCTTCATGGAGGCCCATTCCACCTCTTGGGACTCTTTTATCAATTGCATCTACTCTAAGCAGCCTATGTATGAAGTGAGGTCCTCACAGGTTTAGCCTTCATATCTGAGTTCACAGGTCTAGGTTACATAAGAGAATAGTGCACCAACAGACTAGAAAGAGGCAGAAACACCAACATGTCTGCAATATGGATGGGTTTAGTCCCCAGAAGTTCGTTATACAGATGGGGAGACAGAATCAGATGGGGGTGGTGACTGGCTGAAAAGGCACGCAGGTAGTTATTTTTGGAGTTGAGGTTCACATTTAGGGCTCATCAGCTCTAATGAGCCTTCCTGAGAACTTGGAACTTCTCCATGTGAGGACATCCCCCTGTGTGTAGAGATGGAATCTTGCTTGCTTTGGTTCCTTGCTATCTGTCTTTCCATGGTATCCTGCTGGAGATTATCGGCATGGTTTGGAAGAGCCTTGCTTCACATTCTCATCCATGGAACTTTTCTTTGTTCTAAGAGAACAGCAAAGATCTATGCTCCCACACACTGGCCCGGCACTTGACCACTAACCGCAGTAAGATGGGTCCCCATGCTGTAGCAATTCATAGTCTTTCATTGTTTTTAAAATTTAATGCACCTTGTTCTGGATAGCTTTAGTTGTCAACTTGACACACCTGGGTAGAGGGAACCTCAATTGGGGAACTTCCTCTATTGGACTGGCCTGTGGCCATGTCTGTGGGGCGTCTTCTTGATTATTGAGTGATGTGGGAGGGCCCAGCCCTCTGTGGTGATGCCACCCTTGGGCAGGTGGACTATGTTGTATAAGAATGCAAGTTGAGCCGGGGACAGGGGAGCAAGTCAGTAAGCGATGTTCCTCCATGGCCTGTGCTCCAGCTCCTGCCTCCAGGTCCCTGCCCTGGGTTCCTACCTTGAGCTCCCTGATGAACCATAGTTCATCATGACCTGGGAGATGTAAGACAAATAAATCCTTTCCTTCCAAGTTGGTATTGGTCAGAGCATTTTGTCACAGCAATGGATAAACAAACTAGAACACACCTATTTTCATGATTTTTTTAAAATTTCTTTGGCTATAAGGAGAATTATTGTCACCACTGGCAAATAAGAATGAGGTTTATGAACTAAGCATTGAATTGTAGCGAGGTTGGTTTCCTGTTTTTCATAGCTGCAATGTGGTTCTGAAAAGCAGTGTCCCTGATTTAAGAGTAACAGGCAGAAGCATGTAAAGGTAAAGGAGGGTCTTGGTTGTAACTTACTCAGTGTTTCAGATAAAAACTACACAGACACACATGCAGGTACACACATACATGCACCTACACAGACATGCATGCATGTGTATACGTATCATCTCTGTGTCTGAGGAGGACTTCTCCAACCTCCTACTGATACCAAAATCTATGGATCATCAAGGCCCTTATATAAAAATGCTGTACTAGGCTGGATATGAAGGAGTACACCTTTAGTCTCAGCACTTAAGAGGCAGATGCAAACGCATCTCTATGGGTTCTAAGCCAATCTGGTCTACACAGTGAGACCCTGCCTCAAAAAACAAAAAAAGCTGTGCTATTTGCATATAACCTAAACACATCCTCCTCTGTATGTTAAATCCTCTCTGTGTGACAGAGGTAGGCATGGTGCAATGTGGTATTCTGTACAGCTTAGAGAATACCAAGAAAAAAATACAGGTACAATTTCTTTTCAAATAACTTTGATCTGTATTTCATTGAATCAACATATGTGGACCCCTGAGATGTGGAGAGTTGTTTGTATATATATGTGCGTGTGTGTAAAGAATGCTAAAACAATTGTATGTCACACTTGCAAAACCTGATTATAGATTATAGAAATTCTAGTAACACTTGAATTTTTTATAAATCTGAAATTATTTCAAAATGAAAATTATATATATGAGTATGTATTTATATGAGTCCATATATAGGAAAGAGCTTTGCTAAAGCATTCAGCTGCATACCTGGGAAACTCAGTTTGATGGTTTTGATTACCATTCAACAGTGTAGGTGGCTTGCTCAGCATAAGGACATCGAGTTTGTTAAAACGAAAATCCCCTGCAAACCAACTAGGCTGATGGCTTCCTCCCCAGCCCCCCACACACTTCCACAGGTTCTCTGTGGATTGTTTAGAGAATGACTCTCCTAGCCTGTTCCATAACACATGGGAGGCTGGATAGAATGTAACTTATCATGTCTTGAAGTCTGTATCACCCTTATGTAGAGAAGAACATTGAAAGCTTGAGAACTAGACCTCCTAAAACCACGGTTTCTTAGTGACGGAAATGGAGTTCATTTCTGAATAGGTCATTACCATCTGTCCTTCCACAGTAGATTCAAGGTCATTAAGTGCCAGGGCCATGACCCTTGACTTTTGGTTCTAAATCTAAGGGCCTTTCCACTGTATTCCATGTCTCCTGTTATGTTTGTTTATTAATTAGACTTTGAAGGGAAGATACACCAGAAGTTTACTTGTGGCTCTTCCAGGCAGTCCACAAGGAAGGTTCTTTAAATAGTAAATTCCACACAGAGTTCTCAAAAGGTAATTTTATTTTTGAAAAAGTTCAGTTTCCATGCAGCTTTTCAAAATAAATCTTCCTTAAGGCTCTCCTGTCATCCAGTTGTCACAGAGCTTTGCTTAAAATTACCCACCAGATGGGCGGGTGGAACTGAGGCATTTCAATAGCCGTGGCACAGGGTCCATGCTGTGTGAGGTATGCAGGACACTGGGATACAGACAGCAGCTCTCTGGCCTCAGGGAGCAATGTGGAGAGAGTCTTGCTGAGGCCAGAAGAGTGGCTCAGGAGCATCAGCAGATACTGCAGGCTGCCTCCTAGCACAGTGAGAGTCAAACACAAGGTAGGAGCTCAGGGAGTGCAGGCATGTGGGGAAGGATTGAAGACATTACTTAGGAAGTATGCCTGACCTGGGCCAGACTCTGAGTCCACATTTAACCTTATTCCTCTAGTTAAGTCTGTTCCAAAGAAAACTAGACACTCTCAAGAGATTGTTATATATTTATGTTTATGCATATACATGCATGACCACATATACACCAAATTCTCTTTTTTCAAGTATTTTACTATTTTCATTTTATGTACATGAGCGTATTGCCTGCATGTGTGTAAGTGCAACTGTGTTGTGCAGTGCCCACAGAGGTCAGAAGAAGGTGTCGGGTTCCCTGGAAGTGGAGTTATGGAAGGTTGTTAGCCACCATGTTTGCTGGGAATCAAACACAGGTCCTCTGCACACCTGTGTCATGCAATGCCCTTGGAAGTCAAAAGAGGGCATTGGATCCCCTGGAAGTGGAGTTACAGGCAGTTGTTAGTTGCTGTTTGAACCCAGGTCTTCTGCAAGAGCGGTGGTCAGTGCTCTTAACCACTGAGTCATCTCTCCAGACCCCAAATTCTTTTTATTTTTTAAAGATTTTATTTTCTTATTTTTCATTTTATGTGTATGTATGTATTGCCTGCATGTAGGTAAGTGCACCTGTGTCATGTAATGCCTGCAGTGAACAGAAGAGGCTGTTCAGATCCCCTGGAACTGGAGTTACCGACAGTTGTTAGCTGCCATGTAGGTGCTGGGATTCGAACCTGGATCTTCTGGAAAGAACAACCAGTGTTCTTTAACCACTAAGCCTTCTCTCCAGCCCCAAACTCTCTTTTTAAAAATGCTTTTACTCCAAAAAGGAACCCAGATGTTTTCCTACATAGTTTTTTTTTTTTTAATGTGTATGAGTGTTTTGTCTGTATAAGTGAACCATCTGCATGTAATGCCCTCAGAGGCCAGAAGAGGGCATTGGAGCCCCTGGAACAGGAACTTTGACAGTTGTTTACTCCCATGTGAGTGCTGGGAACCCAACCCAGGTCTTCTGCAAGATCAGCCAATGCTCCTAACCACTAAGCTGTCTCTCCAGCCTCCAGTTTTTCATTCTTCTCTGATCATTTTTCATCCCCTGTGTCTGGCTCTCATTCATTTCACTGATTATGTATTAGGCCTGGTGCCAAGCTCTCCTTTTTGAACTTCTACTTGTTCCCCTCCTCAATAAGGTTTTCATTTGACAACCAAGGACTGGAGACCCAGAGAGATGAAGCAAATTGCTGGAAGTCATATCATGTGGAACCCAGGATCTGAGGCCTGACTAGCTGGCTCTAAAGCTTATAGTTCATCCTGCAATTGCCCTGCCTCATTCAGAGGGTGATGTATAAATAAGGGGAGCATCTAAAACCCTGGGAGTGTGGCTTCTGAGCAGGTGGTTTCTGCCCACTGAGAGCAGCAGCTGATTTCCTGAGCTCAGTCTTCTTAAATTAGGATTTCATACAAGAAAGGGGGTGGGCGGGGGAGAGTCTCATTTCTCTAAGAACTAGAGCTTGGAGGCTCCCTGTCTGGATTTTCCCAGAGCAGCCTCTCTGGAAGTCAGCTCCCATACATATCCAAGTATGCCAAGGGTCAGAAACGTAGGTTTCCACGGGCCATAGTGAGCCACTGGCCTAGCAATCTCCTACCTGTGCTTCTCAGCCTGCCATTAACCCATCAGCCCTGAGGCCCACAGAATAAAGGAATGCCTGTCACCTATCTATTAAACAAGCTTAGAGATTAAGCTTGGGTTTTCAAAGCTCTTTCTTCTTGTTAATACATTTCCTCCCTTGCCACAGTCCACGCTGACATTCGCTTTGGTTCTCTATCACATGCCCCCAGCTATTCTTGTCTTGGAAGGCTTTTGTTGTTGATGGTTTTGGTTTTGGTTTGAGTGGCGGAGGGGTTGGTTTGGGGTTTGTTTGGTTTTTGTTTTGTTTTGTCTGTTTTTACTTCATCCCTTCCCTACTGAAGTCCTTTTAATACTATTCCTTCCCCCCAAAGATCTTAATTTGGGTAGGGAAGCCTGACAAAAGAAAGATTTTTTAAGTAAAATTAACTTTCAACATATAATAATAATCACAGCCTCTGATCAACTTGTGAAAGCAGATGCCTTTTCCAGGACTGCCATTATTTCATAAATCCTTCAAATTAACAATACTTGTTTGAGGCTTAGGGCCTTACAGATAATAGTACTAATTTGGTGCCACAAATGATTATTCTAAGAGCTTTGTATGGATTGACTCATGGACTCACAACAGCCTTATGAAACAAGAAACAACAGAATCCTCACTAGACAGGTGAGGAAACTGAGGCCGAAAAAGGTGGTACACCTACCAGGCATCTGAGCAAAGGAAGAGATAAACCAAGGTGGTGGGGCCCTTTTCTCTTCTCTGAAACTCTATCCCATGCTCCTCCGCTTCAGGAAGTTTTCAGTGCCTACTGGACACACAGCTGGCATTCAGAAGCCAGGGTGGCTGACAAGCTAACCTCCTAGACCCCTTCCATTGGTACAAACCACTCAGGATTTCTGAATGTTTCTTTTCTTCCTAAAGATGTTATTGGATAGAAACTTCAGATTTCCCTCAGGAACCCATTGCCGAGTTTCATTATCTCAGGGACCAAATGTTTCTTCTTAAGATAAAAGCCAGTGTTTTTCCTGCTTTATGTCCTGTTGACTTGTTATTTGATCTACTATTGAGCTGAATAGAAATGAACCATCCTATATGTGAGGTGGGTGGAAGAGAAGGAATAGCTTCATACATTCAAGTCCCTAGGTTTTCACAATTTAGACGTGGAAGACCTTCTGAGATCCAAAAGTATCACCTACTCATTTTACAGATGGGAAAACTAAGGTCAAGCCCACAGTAGAGCTTGTCTCAGTGCAGTAAGTAATAGCAGCAGAGCCAGCTTTGTGAGTCAGAAAGGGTCACTCACCTTTAATGCCAGTCTTTGGCAGTGTTTTTTCATTTCTTGTGACCTTCCAGACTCTTTAGGTGCATGGTGATTGTATGTGAACAGATATTGTTGGACGTGTCTATCCACTGCAAAAGGGAACTAGTTCTGCATCCTTTGCCCAGATGGAATGGACCTGATTTTCAGGCTCACTAGTGTGACCCACACTCCTAAAGGTGACAGACTCAATACAAAAATGACTTCTGTTCTTTGTGAATTTGGTTTCCATTGGTTCAGAAAGTCTTGACATTTAAAAAAAGATGATAAGATGTGATTTTTGAAAAGTACTTGTTACTGGGGCTGGAGAGTTGGCTCAGGAGTTAAAGAGCACTGGTTTCTCTTTCAGAAGACCTGGGTTCAAATCCCAGCACCCACATGGCAGCTAACAACCATCTGTAACTCCAGTTCGATGCCCTCTTCTGTCCTCTGCAGGCATTGCACAACACAGGTGCAATGCCATGTAGGCATAACACTCATACACATAAAAAGTTTTTAAAATATATTTCTTACCATGTTGGAATCCATTTGAAGTCATCAGAGATGACCTCTATGCAACAAAGTACCAGCTAGGTATCCTCCCACTGCGGAGATTAGGAGCACAAAGCTCCAAAACATTAACTTGCTTTTTGGGGGCAGCCACTACTAACTCTCAGCTTTTCCATATTCCCTGGTTGCAGAAGCAATCACTTTCAGAAATTCTGGCAGAAAAGCTAGTTCAGTCAGGAAGAAATCCTCTTTCCACGTAGATGCTTCAATGCAAGTGTGGTGGTTCATGCCTATAATCCTAGTACTTGGGAGGCTAATACAGGAAGATTGCCAGGAGTCCAAACTGGACTCCATTGTCTAGACTTCATATACATAGTTCCAGGCCAGTCCTGGCTACAAAGTAAGACCCTGTCTCACAACAAAACTATAGGAAGGTATGGAGAGATGAAGGGAGGAAAGGGGCAGAAAGAAAGAAGGGAACTGAGAAAAGGAAGTAGAGAAGAGAAAATACTTTTTCAAACTTCTATTATTCAAGTTCTAAAGAATACTGAATACAGGTCATTGATGTTTCAGTATAAGCCATTGAAACAATGTAACAATTTTATGTTGAAGTCACAAGGGAAAGATGTGCCTTCTCCTGGTCTTTTTGTCTACCTTAAGTAAGGAGCCAAGCCAGCCTTAGATCATGGCTTCATTTTCTGCTGACTTGTTTTGTTTATTTGGACTTTAGACTGGTTTTTCTTCCAAGTGTCAGAGTAGGCTGGACTTGTTTGTATCTGGAAAGAATCATGAAAGGCCTCAAGAATTAAGCTTGGTGTAAATTAACACAGCCCTCCCCTCCCCTGCTGGTCACTTTGACATGCCAGTCACATTTGGACAGTTGGAACTTTGTGTGTATTTCTCAGATTCCAGGTCTTACTATATTTGATCAGTAAAGAGTGATCACAGAATTTTTCAGAAAGCATTCTACCAGGATCTCAGATGCCCTGTGGTATGAATTTATAGCTTTGTTGTTTAAATTTTCTATATTTTAGCTGTGACTTAAAAAGAATGAGTTTAATCTTAATTTTGAAACAAAAAAAAGAGAATACTGATGTATAATTAAATGGAAATTTATAGCCAACTAATGCATACAAAATTTGTTGACTTGATGTCTATTCCTGTGTCCCAGTGCCCTGGTCATTGAAAAACAGCAGCATAGACAGTGGCGAAGCAGAAGTTGGTCGACGGGTGACACAGGAAGTCCCACCAGGGGTGTTTTGGAGGTCACAGATTCACATCAGTCAACCCCAGTTCCTCAAATTCAACATCTCTCTGGGGAAGGATGCTCTCTTTGGTGTGTACATCAGAAGGGGACTGCCACCATCTCACGCCCAGGTATGACCACACTCAGTGGAACCAAGTGTTTAACGTGTACGCGCATCACTTCGTACCCGCTAGAATGCCTGTAGCTAGAACACAGAATGACTAGTGAAGAGACTGGAGACCTTGTACATTGCTGGTGGAACTCAAAATGGTTCAGCCACTATAAAGCCAGATGGTTCAGAAGGTTAGACATAGAATTACCACGGGACATAGAAATTTCTCTTCTGGGTATGTGATCAAAGGGAAGTAAAGGCATTTTGTTTATAAAATGCATGCCAGTGTTCACTGCAGCATAATTCTTAATAACCAAAAAGTGAAAAGCAATGCAAATGCCCAGTGATGGATGAATGAATAAACAAAATGTGGCAGTCCACACAATGGCATATTACTCGGACACAGAAAGGCAGGCAGTGTCGCGACATGCTACAGCTTGCGTGGGCCTTGAACACTGTGCTCAGTGAAGAAAGTCAGATGCGAAAGGCCTCATATTATATGAATTCAGTTCTATGAACTGTCCAGAGAAAGTAAATCCATGGACACAGAAGGCAGGTGAGCAGATTGGAGCTGATTGCTAACAGGGATAGAACTTCTTTCAGGAGTGACAGAAACTCTGAAATTACATAGCTGGGCTGGTGACTTGATGGTGAATGAACAAAAACCACTTGAGAATTTTTTTAAGTGAAATTTATGCTACAAGAATTATAATTATTTTTTAAAAGGTAGCATCGTACCTAATAAAGCTAACTCTGATTTGCCTGGAGGTTAATTTTGGAGTGCTTTATGTACAAGATCTCTGGCTACTGGCTTATCTCATTAAAATCTCACTAGGGAACACACAACTGTCTATGAAAAAATGATAGAGCAGACCAGTATTCAGCACTGTTTCTCCATACTGTTCCTGTACTGAGTTTCTTGGGAAATCCTTTGCACTGTGTAAGGGAGATTATTCCCAGTCTCAGGAATAAGGAGGGTAAATTACATCCTGGATCCTGTTATCTTTCCTCATACCTCCTCCTGGTAGAACCTTTATAATACATGCCATTTGGACTAAGCTAATAGCTACCTAACTTGGATTTCTTTTCCAAAGAGAATTATACTTCCTGAGAAAAGCCAAGTTTTCCCTGCTTCATTTGCCCTCAAATCTAGCAAAAATGCAAAGTACTTTAGGAAAGCACACCAGTGGAGAAAAACCTCCCATATATCCAGGCAAGGCTGGCTTTGAAATGTGTTGGAAAGATATTCATCTGGAAAATTCAATTGGATGAATTTAAGGCTTTAAAATCATTGGCAAACAGTAAGCAGTCAGGCCACCATATTCTTGTCTTTATCTCATGGCAGACATTGCCAGTCGATGACACAACTCTCCCTCACTGAACCCAGTGCACAAATACCTCCAACACAACTCTCAAGGCAGCCACTACCAATCGACCAGTGTTGGCTCTCAAGATGAAACTTATTTGCAATCCCATCTTTACAGCCTGTAATGATCGATATAAGGACTCCAAGGGCTATTTCGTTTTTGGAGCAGGGAGGGCTTTGGAGGTTTTTATTACTACACACAGTACATGCTATTGGGACCAATATGTAAAGTGGTAATCAATGAGTCCTCCGTCCATCCATCCATCCAGAAAAATATTTATTGGGCTAGGCACTGATTATCCAGAGACGAGTTAACACCACCCCTCACCAAGCAGAACTCCTGATAGAGAAATCACGTCTGCTCTCTAAAGAGATTCTCATCCAGGGAGAGGAGGAAATTCTACTGAAAGAATCCCTAAGGCCGTTTTGTAGCTTCTGGCCAGGTAGCAGGGTGCTGCTCTGGGAAATAACACATATTATTAGATGGTCTCCTTGACCTTCAGGCTCCACTAGTTCTACCATAGCTTAGTAAAGGTGTTACACTGGTGAAATCTGCTTATTGGCATGATTCAGGTAAGTATGAATGTGCCTCTGGGCACAGCTGAGCACAACTTTCCTCCCAGCCAGACAGTTGCAAGGAGCTGTGCTAGGGAAAACATTTCCTTCCCACATTGCTTCCCAGCACTGCTCTTCCCCTTTGCCTTGCAAGCTCTGGACACCAGAGCCACAGAGAAGCCATGATTACAAGTCAAGTAGTTCTGCAAGCGAGTGATAGCAGACAGCGGCCACAAACATACTCTACTCAGTTTCCCTGCTGTTCTGACATTCAGGAGTCCAATCCTCAATGACAATGTCTTTTCTTCTTTTGTGGCTATACCACACTGTCCATCTCCTGCCAAGCTAGTGATTGTTCTAGTGATCGTCCTCTCAAAATAGCGCTACTCCAGGGACAGCTCCAGCACACATTTCAAGGGAAGGGAAATGAATAGCCAGGAAGCTGATAGGAGCTGGGATTTCAGTCCAGCTGCCAATGTCAGAGTGTGGGGTGTGTTTGGAGGTCAAGTAAGTACAGCATAGTGCAGGTGCCCAGAAATACACAAGACAGGTACACTATCAGAGTGCACTGCTTTAAAAAGGAAGGAAGGAAGAAAAAACCTCCATGCACATCCTCACATTCATTCTCTGTCATTACCTGCGTTCATGTCCATTTGATGAGCTGTATTTCCTAGAGGAGACAGTACTTAGCTCTTTGCAGGGATAGGTGACTAATGCACGTCTCCAGCTATTATAGAATTTCTCATTTCTATTGGCATATCCTATCAAGGAACATAAGTTCTATGGGGATTGGCAGTCTAGCCAAGGTGACTCATTTGAGCTGGAGAAAGAGAGAGAAAGAGACAGGGAGGGGGAGGGTATGAAATTCCATTGGCTGTGTTGCATGAAATGGCTATGTTTAAATATTATAGAGAATCATGCTCTGACCAAGGGCCTACACATTTAGTATCCTTGTCCAAGGGTATTAAATACAGAGGAGAATCCTTTTTTTTTTTAACCTGCTTAAATTTCCCAAGAATCAGAGTCAGTCCCAGATGACTTTTTGAAACTGGCTTTTCACAAAAGATACGGAGGCAGCATGGCATAGGAGGGAAAGTCCTGGAGTTGGAGGGAGAACCTCTGAGCACGGAACAGCAAACAATAACTCGATCACCTTGAAGGGGTTTTGTAACCTGCCTTCTCTTTTCATTTCTTTTTTTACCTGTGTTACTTGCCCCACACACTGTCGTAATTACATAACAATAGCCAAAACAACAAAGGAGGATGTGGGAAAACTTTATAAACCAAAGCCCAGTGGAAAGATATTATGTATTTTGTTGTACTTCAAAATTGGACTCCAAGAGTGTAGCTCAATGGTAGAGCACTTACACAGCCTGTACAAATCCCTGGGTTCAAATCCCAGCACCACCCCCAAAAAGTATGTGTGTGTGTGTGTGTGTGTGTGTGTGTATGCGTGTGTGTGTGTGTGTAACCGCTAATACAGATGGGCAATTATGCAAATGTAGATTTTAAAATAAAATTAATATCCTCATTATTTTCTTCTTACTAAATAGCAAAGTATATGTTCATTGCACAAAATTTTTTAGAAACAAAAAGAAGTAAAACTATTCATAGTTTGAAGTAGTCCCCTTTGGCTAAATGTTTGCTGTAGCAAAACATATCCAGTGCATTTAAAAAAAAAAAAAAAAAAAAAAGCAATCTCAGTGACTTAAACTAGCAAAGGCTGTTTTTAAAATATTTTATTGATTCTTTGAGAATTTTAGACTGTGTATTTTGAGCATATTTAAACTTGCTCCTCCATCTCCACCCCTGCCCTACTGCCTCTACTCCAACTTCATGTCCTCTAATATTTTTTAAAGGCCTATCAAGTGTAATTTGTGTTCCCCAAGTGCTCTTGGGTGTGAGTCCACCCCTTGGAGTCTGTTCTACCTACCTGGCATCACACCCCTGAAGAAAACTGACCCTCCCTCTCCTAGCAGCTCGCATTTGCCGATAGATCCTCAGCTAGGGCTAGGGCTTCTTACCCTCCCTTACCCATCCATGCTGGGGTCTTGGCTGGTTTGGGCCTGCTTAGTCTGTAATCAATGATTCCTTGGCAGGAGAGATTCAGTTGCCCCCACTCTCACTATGGAGAGAGACATTGACAGTGCTTGGATGTACTTTTGGTCATCACAGCCAGGAAAAGACTGCTGCACATCCTTAGGTAGCGGTCAAAGATACTGCTTAGCACCCCTCCCCCACCCCCATGCTCCCTTACACTGCTTACAGCACAGCCCTCCAAAAGAATTACCTACCTACAAATGTCAGCACACAGAATGTAACCTCCTGTTTCACAAGCTCCTGTTCAGTTAATGAGGACTTAGCTCAGAGTCAACCTCTGATTCAAGGACACAGACCTCTGGAACCTCCACTACCAAATGCATGGCCAGCTCCCCATGGAAAAAGGAGGAGACGATGGAATAGTGCACAAATTCCTGAAGAATTCTCTTTAGAGGTGACACAGAAAACCTAAAATCTCCTCTTATTGCCCAAAACAAGTCACGTCCTACCTTGAGAGGGGAAGGAAATACGTCACTGATGCTCCCGAAAGGAGAGGGCCAGAAATATCAATGAAAAGCCTTACAGTCTTCCACATAGAGTGTGATGATTCTGTCCTAATGGCTGGCCTGTGTTTGCTCCTTTGGTCCTTGTCCTACAAATAAACCCTTATGAGGGCTTACACTAAATTCTCCCTGAGAGTTTACAGCATGCCTGCCCACCAGCAGCACTGCGTGAGTACATAATTCATTTACCTGTACCCCTCTATAAACTAGATCTTATCATTTCTTAAACATGATCCTTACGATATTACTGTTTTAAATGTAGTATTTTTGACAACTTGCACTGCAGTTTTTAAAGACATAGTCAAGAAAACAAAGTCAATCCAAGCCAGTATTCACCGACCAACTTGAATTCTTATGGGGATAGTGTGTGTACAGCCAAAGACAGCTGGATCTTACCAAATATTTGAAACTCTAAAACTGTGTCAGATTTACTGAACCCTGGTTCTAGAAAAGAAACAGATTGGACTAGGGAAGAAAAATAATCATCTGACCAGGCTCCAATGCTAGGCATCAGAGGAAATCTCAGAGGCTGTTACTGCAAGTCAGGATCGTGGGTGGTTAAGGCAGCAAGCAAGTTTGCTTGACAGTTCATCACTGATTGCTGCTGATATGTCAAGCCAAGGAAAAGCCTTTGTGAGAACAAGTCAATAATCGGCAAATTAGGTACATGATTAACCTGAGACAACAAGCTGCAGTTACCGCTTGGGAGCCCTGCTGGGACTTCACCTTCTCCACCATCCTCTTTAGCAAATATTAAAAATGCCTACTTCATCACTCAGACGGATGGAGCCAGGAGCCCAGTGACTTCCAGCCACAACTTGCAGGCATGCAGTGGGCTTACAGCTCAGAGGCTTGATTGCCCCGAAGTACTAGGGATGGAGCAGCAGTAAAATGGGAGCTGGCAGCCCTTCGTTTACACTGAAATGTTTCCCTGGCGGGAGAAACAAAACTATTCACACATTAAGCACACTAGCCAATAGAAGAGAACTATTTAAGAGGCCATAAATTGCCCTGTGATCATGCCAAATAAGTGCAAATAGGGCAGATTGGGCATACGTGAATTCAGATGAAAATAAGCTCCACAAACGTTCCTGTACAAAATCTGCAGAATTCCCCTAATGACATTTTTTAAAGCGAATTTTTAAGCGATGATTAGTGGTGTTAGCTTTTCCTGCCTTGCCTTGGGTCTATCCTCTCTGTTCTAGAATCTTGTTGGAAAGGGAACTCTCTTTGTCTGTGACCCCTTTTTCCTTGCCCTGGTAAGTAAATTTGGCCATGGTTTCAAGTAGCAGTGGAACTCTGGAACACTGGGATAACTGACTATCTCAACCATCTATTTACTTTGTCACCTGCTGTCTGCCCATTCAGAACTTAGTTACCAAACAGGTGAGCTCTCCTGAGCCCACTTCTCACATGCAGCAGCCAATGCCAGGGCTCGCTGTCAGCCTTCCAGCACATCACACAGCACTTTGCCAAAGCCCTAAGAAGGTGTTCGGTTCCACTGCAAGGTAGACATGTTTTCCAAACATGTGTTTTAGGACCTTTCCAGGTCTAGAGAAGAATCTTGTGAAACAGATTACCTTTCCCTTAGGAAAAGAGCTTTTGGAAAGGACTTTCTCAAGAGACACCTCTCACCCCCGACACCAGTGCTGACCTGGTACTATCCTAATTGTCACCAGAGTGAGGGAGCACTCTGCTGGTGGCTAGGAGAAATCTGCTAATGATGCTTGATCAGTTAGTATGGGAGGCATTCACAGGTAGCCTGTATGCTTTTCCAGAAGTGTGATGCTGGACTTATAATTAGACAAGAAAGAAGCGTGGAGGTGCTCTAAGTCAGGAGTTTGCAAATTTCCCAAGAAAATGACCTTTATTAGTAACATTTTACATAGAACTCCAGGTATAAAACAAGTGACAGGTTTGTTGGGTTTTGTTTTGGGTTTGGTTTTGGCTTTTTGGTTTTTTTTTTTTTTTTTTTTTTTTTTTTTTTTTTTTTTTATTAGTAGCCCCAGCTGACCTAGAACTCACTATGTAGACCAAGCTGGCCTCATTCTCACAGAGAGCCACCTGCCTCTGCTTCCCGAGTGCTGGGATTAAAGGTGTGCAACACCATACCTTGTTTCGTTGGATTTTTAAAATATGTATGATTGTTCACCTATATGTATTATATGCACCACGTACATGCAGTGCCCAAAAAGGCCAGAAAAGGGTATCAGATCCCCTAGATCTGAAGGTACAGATGGTTGTAAGCTGCCATGTAGGTGCTAAGAACCGAACCTGGGTCCTCTGTAAGAACAGCCTGTGTTCTTAACTGCTGAGTCATCTCTCTCTAGCCCCCAAAGTAACCATTTTATCAACATATAATTCATATTTAAAATTTACACATTATTATAATGTTTATATATATATACAGTCATCCTCAGTATCCATGGGAATTGGTCCCATGGTACCAGTATCCTAGGATATTCCTTCTATAAAATGACAGTATTTGTGTATACCCTGCATAGACCACATTTAACCATCTCTAGATGACTTATGCTCTCTAGTACACTGTCAAAGCTGTGTAAATAGTTGTTATGCTGTATTTTTAGGCAATAGTGACAAGAAAAATATGTCTATGTTCAGTACAGACATAATTTTCCCCAAAGATGTTCAGTGTGCATTTGGTTGAATCCATGAATATGAAACCCATTAATTCAGAGGAATATATCTCTCATAGAAATATATCCAGAGAGAAACTAAATTCATAAGGGAAATCCCCTCTAAGAACAGGGTAGAGAACAGGACTGGAAATTAGAGGGGTTTGCTAATTTTTTTATTTTTTTAAATCATATTTTTATTTCTTCGAGAATTTCATACAATGTATTTTGATGATATTCAACCACCACCCCCATCCCATCTCCTCCAAGATCCGCTCCTACCTCCCGACCCCCACAACTTCATGTCCTCTTTTTCTTTAAAGCCCATCAAGTCCAATTTATGTTGCCCAAATAGTCTCAGGTGTGGGTCATCCCCCTGGAGCATAGTCAGACACACACTTGAAGAATACCTTTCCCAGCAGCTACCAATTGTCAATGGTTTCTCAGCTAGGGAGAGGGCTTCATGCCTACATCACCCCTCCATATTAGAATTTTGTCTGGCTTGAGCTTGCTCCAGTCTTGTACATGTTGTCCCAAGTGCTGTGGATTTGTATGTTAACTGCCCTATTGTGTTTGGAAAACACTGCTTCCATGTAGTCACCTACCACCTCTGGCTCTTAGAGTCTTTCTGTCCCCTCAATGATCCCTGACCCTTGTGGGGAAGAGTGTGATATAGATATCCCATTTAGAGCTGAGTGTTTTGCAGTCTAGATTTTACTATAATAGATAATTAAAAGTAAGCATGCCCCCACCATCTCCAACATACACACAGAGATTAGAAATCAATGATAAAATCTTAACATTTACGAACTCATATGAACTAATGGGATATGGATATGATCGTATTATTCAGAGTTCTTTTCATTTTCATAGTGTCCCTTTAAAAGTGAAGTTGTGGCATGGTTGGGTCCATTTTGAGTCAAACAGGCCTTGGGAAGATATAGATGATGCCTGTAATAGCAGTCACCCTCAAGGTGGGACTGATTTGTGTACTTTGTTTTCTATGCACACTTTTGACAAAAATCATAGTGAATGTACTTATCTATTGTGAATGGAAGCTGTATTTTCTTTAATCATTTCCCTTTATAGCCTGTGGATGCTCTTCAATTAAATTGATCCAAAACTTGAAAGAGAAGCATGGGGAAATAATTGTTTCAAGGTTAAATCACTTAAAATGTCTAACAACTGCTCATATCCCCTGCCTTAGTTATAAAACGAGTCTCACTCAGGCTTTAAACCCTTTTTTAAAATTGGGTTAGAGAGATGACTCAGTGGTTAAGAGCATTTGCTGCACTTCCATAGCATCCAAGTTCAATTCCCAGCACCCGTGTAGGATGGCTCACAACCACCTGTTAACTCTGGTTCCATGGGATCTGACATCCTTTTCTGGTCTCCTTGGCCACCCGTGCACATGTGATATATACAACACAGACACACACACACACACAAAGGTAAACAAAAGAAAAACAGTCTTGCCCACCCTGGTGGCATATGCCTGAAATTCCAGCACTCTTGGGCAGCTGAGGCAGGAGGATTATGAATTCAAGACCAGCCTGAGCTATATAGCAAGACCCTATCTCAAAAAAATGAGAAAAAAGGGTCTCCATTGTGAGACGTGTTATGTGTTCATTTGGAATTCCACTCCTGGTTTCCCATCTTGACATGAGCAGGTGCCTCTGCTCTCGAATTTGCTTGAACAAGATCCTCCAGTGTGGTCACTTGTACAAATTTATCTGAGCAGACACACATCAGCCTGGGATCAGAAGAAGAAGCCCAGTGCATGTCTTCAAGCTTCCTAATAAATGACAGTTACAGAAGTTCAAACCTGTGTTCAAAGATGTTAAGAAAGGCTTTGTTCCAAGATCTTCACAAAAATTAAGTGCTTCTAAAATGTCCACTAAAGCCCTTCTAGGTAAAGATGCTTTTATTTTTTTCCCAACATTGATCACTTACAAAAATGGTCTTCATTCAGACATTCCTCTCCACTTCACACTAATAGCTCTGCCCACTGGTGATAATGACAGCTGGTGTTATTATTGAGGGCTGCAGTTACAGAGACTGTAGTGTATCCTTACAACAGCTCTACGAGTAGCACCCGTGTTTGGCAGATGGAAGAACAAGCCTTTTGGGGGGTCACAGATCCGCTATGTGCTGGACACAAGTCAGACTTTCCTCTCTGGTGCTCAGTCATTTCTGGGAGCATCTTCAGGACAATGTAAGCTTTATTGTTATGGAACAAAATTACAGTTCCTGTCAAAACTAGGAATTTCATTAAGTCAATGACAGTGGTACTGCAGATCTGTCAGAGGAAGGCCCCGTGCATAAGGATCTGGCTCAGGAAATGACCACACACTGAGGCAGAGGAAATTTTCGAAGAGTGACATTGGCACTTCAAAAAGGGTGATTATGAAAACATTTTTTGAAGATCTTGGGAAATCGGACAGCAGCAGCATCTCTGGCTTCTGGCTGTGCTGGACAAGTCTGTCAACTGAAATGCCGGTGCGATGTTCTTGTGTGTTTCACCCACTCTAAGATGCATGTCAGGCTCATCTTTCAACATCTCTGAAAGCAGGATGCTTGGCGATCAATGAGGCTGGGATAGAATGAAATGTCTGGTGTCATATTCTTGTGTGTGTATGAAAACTCAGTATTCATTCAAACAACTAGAACATGGTTGCAAATATAACATGAATCTTCTTAACCATGAGACAAAATATACACATATATATATTAAATTAGAGTTTATGTTTGCAAGATAACGTCCTAATCAAACATTTTCCCATTTGTTAAGTACATTCACTTCGAGTGGCCCCTTATTTATTCCAAATGTCCTCAGATAAACAGACACTACTATTCAAATCAAGTTAGTGTGGGGCTTAATTATAATTTTTAAGATGCGTAAATACATATTTTTAAAATATTGTTTAAATAAGCATCCTGTGAAATGCTTACACAGCTATTCTAGACAGAGTGTGGGCAACTACGGTGTGGTCTGATCCAATTACAACCTCTAGCACTTCCAAGTTGTGTGGCCCTAGGCAAGCCATTGACATCTCTGTGTCTAAGGTGCCTCATCTGTGAAATGGGGCTGAAAAGATGTGCTTATAGCAATGTTGTGAGATATGAACGAGAAAATCTTCATGAACTGCCTGGAGTTGTGCTAGTACATAGTAATAGGTTAAACCATTATCAGGCTTTTCAAAACTTCCATAACACGAGGCCCCCACCATCACAGAAATTCCAGTTGCATTGGGGGGGGGCACAATATTTTGATTTATCTAATGGGAAAAGTAGAAAACATTGACAATTTTTAGTATACGTTCCAGTTTTCCGTTCACATATTCTGATCTTTTTGTTGTTGTTGTTTTTATGGCATCAGGGCCTGGAGAGATGGATTCATTGTTAAGAGTACATACTGTTCTTGCAAAGGACCTAAATTTGGTTCCCAGCGCTCACATCAGGTGGCTCATAATTGCTTGTAACTCCAGCTCTAGGTGTTCTAATGCTCTCTTCTGGACTCCATGTGTGCACTCACACATACACAAACTCAGACATAGACACACACATACATACATAATTACCACAAAAATGAACTTTTTTAAAAAGAGAAGTAAAAGTATGATATCAGGATCCTCAAGATGGCTCAGTGGATGAAGGCACTTGCCACCAAGCCTGATGACCTGAGTTTCATTCCAGGACCAATATGGTAGAAGGAGAGAACTGACTCCTAAAAGTTGCCCTCTGACCTCCACGCATGCTGTGGCAGGTGTGGGTGCCCCTATACACACCCAAAAAATGTAAATTTTCTACTTATTTATTTATCTATTTTTGTGCGTTAGGTTGTATTTGTATGAATATATGTAAGTGCACCACATGCATGCAATGCCTGCAGAGGCCAGAAGAGGGCAGTGGATCCCCAGGAACTAGAGTGACAGATGGTTGTTAGCTACCTACCATGTGGGTGCTGGGAACTGAACCCAGGTCCTCTGCAAGAGCAGCCAGTACTCTTAACTGTTGAGCCATCTCTTCAGCCTGAAATAAATATAATTTAATATTTTTTCATATGGGCTCAAACCACAATGCTATTTTTACCTTTATCTCTGTTTACCAGTAATAAAGGAAAAAAACTTTCCAGATCAGAATATTCTTCCATAAAATCACTTTAAATACCTTGAAAATAATGTAGACTAAAAAAAGAAGCCAGCCAATCTTCCATTTTCAGTATTAGAAATGATTCTCCAGTAAGAAGCTTTGGAGGTCCATGGGCATGTATTTTTAATAATTTCCTCATGATGTATTCTTTGAGTAGAATTGCTGGCTCACAGCACTCGCAGTAGCATGTCAAGTCTTTATAACAATAGCCATAAGAATTGCAGACACTGATGGAGCACTGCCAGGAGCTAAACTCACATGTCCCAGAGGAAGGTCTCTGTATTATGTGCACCATAGGGATGTGAGAGTGGACACTCAGGCTCAGTGGTAACTTGTCTGAAGTCATGCCCCTGCCTGGGTAACAGCTTAAGCAGTGCACGGAGGGAAACCAGCCGGAGCCTGTCATTCTAGTATTCTTTAGTACCTGGGAAGTGATTCTGTGACTGGACACATTCTCAATTTGTTCCCTCTCCTTGGTGATATATTTGATATATTTTCACGAGACCCTCCTATTGATCTTTGGAGAGCAAGGAGCCAAATGTGATGCTTTTGATAAACAGTTTGGGTAGAGACAATTAGCTGGGAAGGTGCTGTAAATAAGAAATCACATCCACAGAGCACTGAGAATTAGAATGTGCATTCTCCTGGCCCCACAGCACAGCCTTTGTACATCTTGAAGGAGACTTCAGGTGCTCATCGGTTTCTCTGACCTTGACCCCCAAGACTGTTTGAGATCATTGGGTCTTTAGAGCAGTATCTTCCACTCTGATTCTACACTGGACTAAAGGGCAAAATGATGAGGACATTGCCTTATGGGAAGATGAAGTCTGAAAGTCCATTCAGGGGCTCAGCAAATGCTCATTGAATGTCTACACTTCAGATATGGACATAAAAAGCATCATCTGCTAGGGTCTTGGAAACTTAAGAAATGATGCTGTCAGGACTGAGGAGATAGTTCAATGGATCTGGAAGCATAAGGACCTGATTTGGATCCCCAGCATCACACTAAAGATGGAAAGCCTGACATGCCAGTGTGCACCTGTAATCCCAGTGCTGAGGTAGTGGAGACAGGTGAATCCCAGGGGGGTTCTCTGGCCTGTGGGAGAACCTGCCTCAAAAAATAAGGTAGAGGGGCTGGAGAGATGGTTCAGTGGTTAAGAGAACTGGCTGCTCTTGCAGAGGACCCAGGTTTGATTCCCAGCACCTACATGAACAACCATCTGTAACTCCAGTTCCTAGGGAATCCACCCTCTTCTGACTTCCTTGGGCATTGCATGACATGGGTGCACTTACATATATACAGGGAATATACTCATACACATAAAATAAAAACAATAAATATTTTAAAAATAAGGTAGAAAGCAGAAGAATACTCAAAGCCTCTGGCTTCCTCATGCACACACACACACACACACACACACACACGGGCATATCCACATATATGTGCATGCACACACACTGAAACATACACAAGAACTAATAATGCCACACACAGTTTGAATATGAAGTGTCCTGTGTTGAAGGCTGGGTCCCCAGGGGCTGATACTGTTGAGGTGTGATTGGGTCATGGTGTCAATTTCATTAATGGATCAGTCCTTGATAACTGAATAGGTTGTTAGGTAGGGAAGCCTAGTTGGAAGAAGTACATCACTGGGGCCTTTGAAGGGTGTATCTTGTCCATGCCCCTTCCTGTCTTTGCTCCTTGACTGCCAGGAAGTGAGCAGGTTTTTTGCACCTAGCCTTAATGCCATGATGTTCCTGTCTAGCCACAGGACTAACAACAATGTAGACAGCCACCACAGGCTGGAACTTTTAAAACTGTGAACCTATATAAAACTTTCATCCAATATTTCTGAGATACTTTGTCACGTCAGTGTAAGACTGACTAACATAGACAGCAACAAGTCATGAGGGCCCTGAGGTACGGCATGGGGCAAATGAGAATGAACACTCTTCAGACTTCCTGGAGAGCGTTTGAATCTTGCCTCTGCCATGCAGCGGCTGACAGGTCCTCGGATTAGTCTTTCTAGAGTCAGTTTCAACATCCACAACATGAGGACCATTTCTCATCAGGTTGTTGTGAGAATAAATGAGAGAACGTCCCGCAAATAATAAGCACCCTACAGAGATCAATCAGTCTAACTAGTCTACAGACCTCACTGCTTGCTTGCAGGTAGCCTAGCAACCAGGGGTTCTACGGGGAGGATGGCTGGGCCTCTGGCCAATATGCAAACTGAGTTTTCCATGATCTTTAAGGATCTAGATTGCAGAGCTCAGGATCTGCCTATCCAAATCAAGTGGCTCTTGTCTCTTCCCATTCTCTTATAAATATGTAAGCTAGCCAAGATTTGGGTACCTCCTCTGCAGCGCTCTGCATCCAGACATGTCCAGTTCCAACAGACCTCCCTCAGATTGGGTAAGGGGTGGTGAGCATGCCTCCTGGAAGTCCTTACTCTATTTCTTGGGGGTTTATGCCACACATTATTTGCACTTTGTATCTACCACACAATCAGCACCTGCTAGCTATTATTATTCCTAAAGAGTTGAGGATGCATCAGGTCAAGGGAAAGTAAATGTAGCACCCCACTTCTAACCTGGGAGGTATTATAGAGCAGTTTCCCGGGGGCGCACTCACTCACACATGATGAATTGTGGACGGTGTGCTAAGCAAGTGAAAAGATAGGAAAAAAGGAAAAGATCGTTCTAAGCAGAGGATAATTGAAGGTACGTCCTTGTTTTATAGACTGCGCCAGAGCTTTACAAAATGCTTGCTTTCATTTTGTTTTCTACAGTTCTGGTTGTTGAACCCAGAGCCATAGTCATGCCAGGCAGTGCTGTGCCACTGAGCTTTATCCTCAGCCCTTTGTTGTCTTCTTTCTAGAATCTGATGTTCCTTAGCCCCAGCTCAGCACCTAGGTTATAGCTTTTCCTTTCTGACCCGCATCTTGCAACCTGGGAATGATTGAAAAGGGAATCCCCTCTGGTCATCTCATAGCTGTGCCCCCATATTGAATTGGTGTAGATTCATACCTCAGTGCACACCCCAGCTAGGAAAACATACTTTTAAAAAAAGAAGAAGAGGGCCAGGCATGGTGGCGCACAACTTTAATCCCAGAGGCAGAGGCAGGCAAATCTCTGTGAGTTCAAGGCCAGCCTGGCCTTCATAGTGAGTTCCAGGACAGCTAGGGCTACAGGGAGACCCTGTCTCAAAAAGACCCCCCCCAAAAAAAGAGAGAGAGAGAGAAGAAGATAGTATACAGATTCTCTAAAATTCCTAGTCACCCTCAAACTGGGAACATAAACTTTATATTTTTAGTTAGTATATAAAGTTATGGGTTTCAGCATAGCATTTTAATGCACATATGGCATTATATTTAGTTCTTCTTCACTCCCCTCCTGCTCTGTTCTCCCCATCCCCCTTCTCCACTCTTCCTGATTACGTTACTCCCTCCCATAACGCCCCTCTGTTTTCGTATCCTATATATTCCTTTATTTGTTCTTCTCTACCCCTGAAGACCGTCCTCCCTCTCACAGTCCCCTTTCTACTTTAATACACACACACACGTAAATTTGCATCTAGGGACTAGAGGAATGGCTCAGTGGTTAAGAGCACTTGCTGCTCTTGCAGAAGACCCGGGTTGTGATCATAGCACCCACATGCCAGTTCACACCAGCTATATAACTCCAGTTCCAGGGACTCTGTCACCCTCTTCTGGTTTCTGAAGGCATTGTCCAGATTTGGTAAGCATACATACATGTGCATTGTCCAGATTTGGTAAGCATACATACATGTGCATTGTCCAGATTTGGTAAGCATACATACATGTGCATTGTCCAGATTTGGTAAGCATACATACATGTGCATTGTCCAGATTTGGTAAGCATACATACATGTGCATTGTCCAGATTTGGTAAGCATACATACATGTGCATTGTCCAGATTTGGTAAGCATATATATATATATATATGCAAGTAGAAATACTTTCACCTCTTCCTTGCCTAATTTTAGCCCTTTTCTTTCGTCAGCATGTCTGACTGCTTTAAGGCTTTGAATACTACATTGAAAAAGAGCAGAGAGAGTGGGCATCCATGTCTCATTCCTGATTTTAGAAGAAACGTTTTCAAGTTTTCTCCATTTAATATAATGTTGGTTATGGGTTTGTCATAAAAGTCCCTGTTCCTCCTATCTATCCCTAGTTTCTTTAGAGTTCTTATTCAGAAGGGATGACGAACTTTGTCAGAGGCCTTCTCTGCATCTGTTCATGTAGTCCCTATGATTTCTGTCATTAAGTCTATTTATGTGTTGGGTTACATTTATTGACATGCACGTGTTGTACCAATCTTGTATCATTGGGATGATACCAACTAGATAGTGGTGTGTGATTTCCTTAGTGTGATCCTGAATTAAATTTGTGAGTATTTTATTAAGAAGGTTTACTTTATTAATCAGTTTTGGTCTTTAGGGGTTTTTTGTTTGTTTGTTTGTTTGTTTGTTACTTTCTTATCTGGTTTGGTATAAGGAGAATTCTGGCTTCATAGAACAAGCCTACTGGTATTTCTTTCCTTTCTCTTTTGTGAAACAGTTTGAGGAATAATGATGTTAGCTCTTTCACAGTTTAGTAGAATTCAGCAGTGAAACCATCATATTTTCTTTGTGGGGAGACTTATTGTGGGGCAAAGGGTTAAGACAGGTTTTCGTGTAGCCTAGACTGGCCTCAAACCCACTTTGTAGCTAAGGATAGTCTTAAATGCCTGACTCTCCTGACTTTCTCTCCCAAGTGCTGGGATTATTGGCATAAGACACCACACACAGCTATGGGGAAACTTTTTATGGAACTTTTTAAAAGGAAATTTCATATCAAAGTAAATATGACGTTTTGTTTTATTTAACTGTTTAAATTATTGGCATGGAAAATTGCAGGTTTCGTTATGGCATTTTCATAGCTTCTAGGTTTTGATTGATCATCTCCCCACCTATCCTCTGTAAAGCTCTTTTTGCCCCTTTCCTGGGCCTCTTTCTCCTGACATCTACATTCCCACACTTCCGCTAGATACACTAGGCTCTAAATGAATATTAGAAGCTAAGATCAGCTTATAAGAGAAATATTCCATGTTTCTTTTTCTGAGCCTGCATTCCTCACTTAACATATTTTCCGGTTCCTTCCATTTTCTGAAACTTCATGATTTCATTTTTCCTTACTGCTGAATAAGATTCCATTGTGACTATGTTTCGTATTTTATGATGCATTCATCTGTTGATGGACATCTCAGCTGATTCCACTTCTTGGCTATCATGAATAGTGCAGCGATGAACGTGGATGAGCAAGTGTTTCTCTAGTACAATGTGGAATCCTTTGGCTTTATGCCCAGGAGTCGTATAGCTGGGTCATATGGTAGTTCTCTTTCTAGCTATTTGTGAACCCTCCACACTGATTTCCATAATACCTGCACCAGTTTACACTCCTATGAACAACCTACTCCCTACTCCCTTTTCAATATTTGTTGATTTGTTTTCTTAATGACAGCCAATCAGACAGGGTGAGATGGATCTCAAAATAGTATTACCTTTTATTTTCTTGATGGCTAAAGAATTTGGATATTTTATTGAGGGAGGAAGGAGGCAGTTTATTGCTTCTTACTATTCTAGCTGACAGCCCACCACTGAGAGAAGCCAGGTCAGGAACTTATGGCAGGAACCTGGAGGCAGGAACCGAAGCACAGATCATGGAGGAACACTGCTTACTGGCCTGCTCCTCTGACCAGTGCTCAGACTGCTTTCTTATACAATAAAGGACCACCTGCCCAGGGGTGGCCCCATCCACAGTGGGCTGGGTCCTCCTACATCACTCAGCAATCAAAAAAATGCCTCATAGACATGGCCACAGGTCAGTCCAATGGAGGAAGTTCCCCAACTGAGGTTCCTTCTCATGGGTTGACAACCAAAGCCAACCATGATATACGGTACTGAAAACTGTTCCCATGCACCTTCTGAGTAAGGCGCTAAGGCTTTCAGAGGCCTTTTGCTTCCTCTTTAGCCATTCTTCATCCATGTTGACTTTGATCTCAACAATAACCTCTCCGTTCTTTCTCAGAGCCAGTCCATGTAAATGTTTTTATTCTTTTTTTTTGAATTTTTAGGCATTTTATACAATATATCTTAATCATATTTAGATCCCCCCTCCTCTCTGTACCCCCATAGCCTCTCCACCAGATTTCACACATTTTGTCATATATACTAAGGCCTATCAAGTTAAGTTTTTGTACCCAGATGTCCTTCAGTGGGAGTTCCTCCACTGGAGCCTGAACACATCTAAATATATTTATTTTAAATATTTGTATATCTTATTTTGAGGACTCTCTAAGCTTCTTGGCTCATTTTTTGTACTTCATATTATTTATTTTTATTGAATTTTTTCTAATTTCATACAATATATTTTTATATTTAGATCCCTTCCCCTATCTGCACCCCCTTACTGCCCCCTACCCAATTTCATGTATGTATACATGTATATAAAGACCTATAGAGTCAAATTCATGTCCCCAAATACCCTTCAGTGTGGGTTCATCCACTAGAGCCTGGTACCTGCCAAGAGTCTCCCCTCCCAGCAGCCTTCAGTTGCCCACAGTTCCTCAGGTAGGGTTGGGGTTTCTTACCCACTTCCCCATGTCTATGCTGGGAGTTTTGTCTGATCTGAGTTTAGGTGGGACTTGTCCATGCTGTCACCATTGCTGTGAGTTCATGTAAGTAACTGCCCAGCTGTCTGGAAAACTCTGTTTCCTTGTGGTGATCCACCACTTTTGGCTCTTGCAGTCTTTCCACTCCCTCTCCCACAGTGATCCCTGAGCCTTGGGAGACAGAAGTTTAATACAGGTATCCTCAGGGATAAATGCTCTGCAGCCTCTTCTCCACATTGACCAGTTATGGTTCTCTGTGTTAATCACCATCTGTTGAATAAGGAAGCTTCTCTGCTGAGAGTTGAAAGATGCATTAATCTATGGGTATAACAACAAGTCATTAGGAGTTGGTTTGATGCTATATCTATTATAGTATTAGACTCTCCCCTATGGCATGTCACCTGTCTAGCTTCAGGTTACTAGACCTGATACCAATGCCGGGTATGGGCTTCATATTTATGAAACCGACCTTAAATCCAATTAGAAAGTGATTGGTTACTCCCATAATATTCATGCCACTATTGCACCAGTGGACATATCTTGTTAGGCCAATTGTTGTAGCTTTCAGGATAGCTGGGTAAGGTTGATGATGAATATTTTCTTCAGATAACATGCATAGTACCTGCCAGCACTGTGAAAGCTAGCCAGTAGAGATGAGGCTTTGAAGCCAGCACCAGCTTGATTTCTCCTTGTTTACTGTACAGTTCATGTATGTAGTATTTTCAGGAAATAGGGTCTTGCCACCATCAAGCCCTGGTAGATAATCCATGCAGGGGAAATGGTCAGTATTGTTTGAAGATTTACAGTTTTGTCAATATCTTCAAAAGAAGGCGTCCATTCCTGGCAGTGAATAGTCCTTTCTTTGATTAGGTTATGTGTTTTCTCACTAATTCATCTTTTGAGGTCTTAGTATATTCTAGATCTTACTCCTCTGTGAGATGTATAGCAACCAAGATTTTCTCCCATTCTGTAGGCTGCCTCTTTGCACAGTTAACTATTTCCTCTACTATCTAGAAGCTTTTTTATTTCATGAAGTTCCATTTGATACAATTTCCTGAGTGATTAGGATCCTATTCAGAAAGTCCTTGTCTATGCATGTATCTTGAAGTGTTTTCTCTCCTTTTTCCTCTAGTATTATCAGAGTTTCTGGTCTTACATAGAAGTGTTTGATCCATTTGGAGTTGATTTTTGTGCAAGGTGAGAGATATAGATCTCCTTTTCTTTTAAATGTGGCTATCCAGTTTTCCAGACACCACTTGTTAAAGACATTGTCTTTCCTCCAATGAGTAATTTGGCTTCTTTGTCAAAAATCAGGTAACTGTAGCTGAATTGGTTTGTGTCTGGATTGCTTAGTCTGTTCTGTTAATATATGTGTCTTGTTTTTGTATCAGTACCACGCTGTTTTTACTACTATGGCTCTGTGCTATAATTTGGTAGCAGGTATGTAGTAGTATTCTTTTTACTCAGAGGTGTTTTGGCTGTCTGAGGTTTTTGTACTCCCAAATGAGTTTTAAGACTGTTTTTTCTATTTATGCGGTAAGTGGTATTGGTATTTTGGTATTTTGATGGAGATTGTATTGAATCTGTGGATTGCTTTTGATGAGATAGCCATTTTCACACTATTGATTCTTCCAATCCATGAGCACAGGAGGTCTTTCTATCTTCAAATATCTTCTTCAATTTCGCTATTGAATGTTTTAAAGTTTTCATTCTTTATAGAGGTTGTTCACTTCCCTGGGTAAGTTTGTTCCAATGTATTTTTTAATTTTTCATTTATTTTTATTTTATATGTGTGAAGGTTTGCTTTCATGTATGTAAGTGTACCACATGTGCACCTGCAGAGGCTGGAAGAAGGCACTGGATTCCCCTGAAACCGGAGTTACATATAGTTGCTAACTACTATGTGGGTGCTAGGAACTGAAACTGGGTCATCTGGAAGAACAGCCAGGGCTCTTAACCACTGAGCCATCTCTCTAGCCCCCAAGATATTTCACGATTTCAGCTGTGCCTGATTGCTAAACATCGTCACAGTTGGGCTTGTTGACAGTTGTGTTTAAATGGGATTGTTTCCCTGATTGCTTCCTCCTTATGTTTATTAGAATGTATGAAGGCTACTAATTTTGTATATTAATTTTGTATCCTTCCACTTTTTCTGAAAGTGTTTATCAAGGCTAAGATTTTTCTTGGAGGGGGGCAGTCTTTAGGGTCTCTTGTATATAGAATAATATCATCATCAAGTAAGGATAGTTTAACTTCTTCCTTTCCTATTTATCCTTTCTCTTGTCTTACTGCTATAGCTAAGACTCTAGCACTGCAGTGAACAAGTGTACAGAAGGTGGAGCAGACACCTGTGTCTTGTCCCTGATTTTATTGGAAATGCTTTTAGTTTTTCCCCATTAAATACAATGTTGGCTCTAGGTTTACCATAATTAGCCTTTACTGCACTGAGGTATGTTCCTCATATTCTGAGTTTTTCAAGACTTTTATCGTGAAGGGATGTTGGATTTTGTCATAAAGCATTTTTTGCCTCTATTGAGATGAACCTGAGGTCATTTATGGACTTTACTGATTTGTGTTTGTTGAACTATCCCCACATCCCTGGAATAAAGCCTACTTGGTCATGATGAGTGATCTTTTTTATGTGTTCTTGAATTAAGTTTACAGGTGTTTTGTTGAAATTTTGTGTATTTGTGTTCATCAAGGACACCACTTCATAATTGTAATTTTTTTGTTGTGTCTTCATCAGTCCTCGGCATCCGAATATTACTGGTTTCATAAAAAGAGTCTGGTACTGTTCCATCCTTTCCTGTTTGTGGAACACTTTGAGAAGCATTGGTGTCAGTTCTTGGAAGGTCTGGTAGAATTCAGCAATGAGTCCATCTGGACATGGGCTTTTTTTAGTTGGGAGATTTTTTATTACTTTTTCAATCTCACTGCTTGTTATAGATCTATTTAAATTATTTGTCTCATCTTGGTTTAATTTTGGTAGATCATTTGAATCCAGAAATTCATCCATTTTTTTTAGATTTTCCAATTCTGTGGAATATATGTTTTTAAGATATATCCTAGTGATTTTCTGAGTCTGCTTAGTAGTTGTCATAATGGCTCCTTTTTTACCTATAATTGTATTAATTTGGTCTTTTCTCTCTTTCTTTGGTTAGTTTGCCTAAGGGTTTGTCAGTCTTATTCATCTTCTCAAAGAGCCAACTTTTTGTTTCATTGATTCTTCGCACTGTTATTCTCATTTCCATTTCATTAATTTCTGTGCTGATCTTTTTTCATACAATTTTTATTGATTAATTTTGTCGCTTGACAATTTCGTATAAGATGTATCCTGATTACTCTCTCCTCCCCCAGCTCTTATCTCCCTCTGATCCCTAACAACCCCCCTCAACCAGTTCCTTTCCTGGGTTCATGACTTTTGCTTTTGTTTTATGGCCCATGCCATTTAAATAGGGTCACCTATGTGATTATTGGATTGGAAGTGTCTCTTAGAGCCTGGTAAGCTCATTCGCAGATATACAACTGAAGGCAGTGATTTTTCCCCACTCCCTGAATCTATCAGTAGCAAGTGGCTCAGCAATGAGAGGTAGGGCCGCATAAGTCCTTATTTTCTGGCTCTTAAATTGCTTACCCCCTCTCTTCTCATTGTTCCCTGAGTCTTAAAGAGAATGATATAAATGTCTTGTCTAGGGCTAGGTACTCATCCATCACTTACTCCTACTAATTTTGGTGGTCATGAGTTTCTACATTTTTCATCATTCACTGGAAAAAGAGACTTCTCTGATTAGGGCTGAGAATAGCATTCATCTGTAGGTATAAAAATAAATATTTAGAAAGCAGCTTCACACTGTCAATTTAGATAAACAGTAGCATTTAGTTTCCTGCTAAGGCCTATGATCTCCTCCACTATGTATTTTTCCATATTTACAATACCGAGCATGAACTGCCTTCTATGGAATAGGTCTAAACCCTTGTCAGAGAACAGTTGGTAGTTGGTTACCCCATAATAGTAGTGCCACTATTGCATGTGTGAGAACATCTTGCCTGGCAGCTTGATTTCATGTATCATAGGACTCACATCTGGACAAGACCACTGACACCAGTTCTCTCCCCAGCAGCCAAATGGCACCCTTCAGGACTGTGAAAGATAGCTGGTATGGAGGAAGCTTCCAGCTTGTTTCCAGCTTGTTTTCTCTGTATCGTGCATCCTATGTGTGTGGTGCCTTCAGCAACAGGGTCTCATCATTTAGTTCTGGTGTCTGCCCTAATCTTAGTTCTTTCTATCTACTATTTTGGGTTTGACCAGTTCTTATTTTTCTTAAGCCCTAAGGTGTATCATTAAATTATTCAACACCTCTCTGCCTTCTTAATATAGGCAGTTAGAGCTTTAAGTTTTCCTCTTAGGACTACTTTCATTATATCCCATCACTTCCAATCATTTCTAGAAACTTCTTGATTCCCTTCTTAGTTTCTTCAGTTATCCATTCATCATTCAATAGTGGGCTAACTAATCTCCATGAGCAGGAGTTGAAGATTTGGCTCACTGGCAGAGCACTTGCCTAGCAATCTCAGGTCCCTGGGCTTGGTCCCCAGCATACATATAAACACACACACACACACACACACACACACACACACACACGTCAATGGAACTAATCTCCGTAAGTTTGTATATGTTCTATAGTTTCTTCTTGATGCTGATTTCTACTTGTATTATATTGTGATCAGATAGAATACAAGGAATTATTTCAATTTTCCTACAGTTGTTAAGATTTTCTTAATATATAATCTATTTTAGAGAAAGTTCCATGGGCTATTGAGAAGAACATATGTTCTGCATTGTTTGGATGGGACACTCTATAGATGTCTGTCAAATCTATTTGATCTATGATTTCATTTAACTTAGATGTTTCTCTGTTTTGTTGAAATGACCTATTTATTGGTAAGGGTTCAGTATTGAAATCACCCACTATTATTGTGCTAGAATTAATCTGTGACTCTACCTCTGGTAGTATTTGTTTTATGAAATTAAGTACACCCATGTTCAGTGCACAAATGTTTAGAATTGCAATGTCCTCTTGGTGAATTGTTCCCTTAATCAGTATGAAGTGACCTTCTTTTTCTATTCTGACTATTTGTGGCTTAAAGTTTACTTTTTACAGTGTCTCCTGCTTATTTCCTAATTTCATTTGCTTAGAATTTAGTTTTCCAATTCTTTCACCCTAAGGTAGCATATGGTAAAGTACATTCTTGGATACAAAAAAAAAATTGATCCTGTTTTTAATCCAATCTGTTAGTCTGTATATTTTGATGGGGGATTGAGAATAGTAACATTCAGAATAGGGGTCAACAACATGGCTCACTGGATAAAAGGTGTTTCCCACCAAGCAAGATAAGCTGTGTTCAATCCTTGGGACCCACATAGTAGAAAGAAAGAACCAATTCCTGCAAGTTATCCTCTGACCTCCACACGTGTATTGTTGAATGTGAATGTGCACACATACAATAAATAAAATAAAAACGCAATACAAAATATTCAGAGATACTATTGAAAGGTGTGTGCTATTTCCTGTAATTTGGTTTATTTCTTAGTGTTTGGTGGTTTCCTCTTTTGCTTTATAGCTATTCCAGATTGGCTTGTTCTTTCCTGTGGTCCCGTGGATGTGTTTCTCTTTCTCTTCGGTCCAAGGAATTCAAGAATCTTCTGCAGAGCTGGTTTAGTGGCTGTGAATTCTGAAAGCCTGTTTTTATCATGGAAAGTTTTCCTTCCTGCTTCAATTATAGCAGAGAACTTTGATAGGTATAGAAGTCTGGGTTGGCAAGATTTTAAAACTCGAAAAACTGTATTCAAACTCTCCTGGCTCTTAAAGTTTCTGTTGAGAAATCTACTGTTATTATGGTGGGCCTTCTGGGGAAATTTTATCACTGCTTCATCTCATGCTTTGTTATAGACTTATTTAAAATGTTTAGATCTTCTTAATTTAATTTTGGTAGGGTATATGTATCTAGGAATTCATCAGTTTCTCCTAGATTTTCTAGGGTTTTATTTTTGAATGTAAGTTTAAAGTATTCCCTAATGATTCCCTGCATTTCATTGGATTCTGCAGTAACTTCCACTTTTTAATAATTTTTGGAATGTGGCTTTTTCATTGTTTTGGTTAGTTTGACTACAGATCTGTCACCCATGTTTATTTTTTCAGAAAACCAACTCTTTGTATGATCACTTCTATGTATTTATCTTTCAGTCTCCATTTCACTAATTTCTGCCATGATCTTTATTATTTCTGCTGTCAACTGCTTTTGGGTTTGGATTTCTCTTGTTTTTCTAGGGCCTTGAGCTGTATCATTAGGTTATTTATTTGAGATTTCTCTAGCTTTTCAATGTAAACAGCTATAGCTATAAACATCCCTCTTACAACTGCCTTAGCTGAGTCTTAAATGTTTTCATTTGAGTTTAGGATTTTCTTAAAACTTCCAACAATCAAGTAGTCATTCAAGAGTGTATTATTTAGTCTTCAACTATTTATATACTTTTTCTTGCTTTTGATTTTTTTAAAAATATTTTACTTATTATTTTTATATTTTATGTGTACGAGTGCATTGCCTGCATGTATATGAGTGCACCCGTGTCATGCAATGCCACGGAGGTCAGAAGAGGGCTTTGGAGTCCCTTGGAACTGGAGTTAAGGACGGTTTGTAGCTGCCATGTGGGTGCTGGGAATCAAACCCGGGTCCTCTGCAAGAGCAGTCAATGCTCTTACCCTCTGAGCCATCTCTCCAGCACTGATGACCTGTATCTATGACATTTTTGTGACATTATTTCACTTTGACATTCAGTATGTGGTGTAAACACCGTAAGGAACACTCAGTAATATGTTCAGTGGACTTCATTACTTTCAGCACTATTTCTGTTAAATACTAAAGCAAAAACATTTTTGTAGTTATTTAACTTTAGCAAAGACTTCTTTTTTTTTTTTTTTTT
>NW_008335437.1:207072-208357 GCF_000622305.1 Nannospalax galili
CGTTGTTCTTTTTTCAATATTTTATTTATTACTTTTATTTTATGTGTATGAGTGTATTGTCTGCATGTATATGAGTGCACCCGTGTCATGCAATGCCACGGAGGTCAGAAGAGGGCTTTGGAGTCCCTTGGAACTGGAGTTAAGGACGGTTTGTAGCTGCCATGTGGGTGCTGGGAATCAAACCCGGGTCCTCTGCAAGAGCAGTCAGTGCTCTTAACCACTGAACCATCTCTCCAGCCCCTTGTGGTTGATTTTTACTCTTATTCTACTATAATCTGATAAGAAGAAATTATTTCAGTTATTTTGTATTTGTTAATAATTTCTCTGTGGCCTAGAATATGATGTATTTTTTATTAAAATATTTTATTTATAATTTTTATTTTATGTGTATGAGTGTTATGCCTGCATGTAAGTAAGTACACCCATGTTGCACAATGCCCACAGAGGACAGAAGAGGCTGTCAGATCCTCTGGAACTGGAATTGTGGACAGTTGTTAGCTGCCATGTCGTGCTGGGATTTGAACCTGGGTCTTCTGCAAGAACAATCAGTGGTCTTAACCACTGAGCCATCTCTCCAGCCCCCAAATAAAATGTGTTTTAAAGAAGGTTCCATTGGCTTATGAAAAGAAAGTGCTTCTTTTACCTGTTGGATGGAATATTCTGTAGATATGTCAACTCCATTCAATCAATGATGTAGTTTGACTTTTTTTTGTTGACTTTATTGGGGCAGCCTATCTAAAGATGAGAGTGTGGTACTAAAGCCACCCACTATTATTATATCAGGATTTACATGACGTTTTTTGGAGTTCAGTGATGGTTTCATGAGATTGGGAGATCCAAGATTTTGGTGCATGTATTTATGCTTCTTTTACCTTCTTGACAAATTATTCTCTTCATTCTATGTAGTGATCCTTTCTTCTGACTTACTTTGGTTTGAAGCCTGCTTTATCAGGTTTCAGGATAGCTACACCAGCTTGTTCTCACCTTACATTTGCTTGGTAGATTGACTTTCAACCTTTGACTCTTAGTCTGTGAGCGTCTTTACCAGTGAAGTGTGTTTCTTAGACACAACAGATAGATGAATCTAATTTTTTAATCTAGTCAATCAGTATGTATCTCCTTATTGGTAACTTGAGATCATTTACAATAAAGTTTATCATGAAAAGACATTTATCAATTCCTGTGATTTTGCTGGTTGTTTTTCTAATTGGTTAGATTTTTCCTTCTCTTTTTTTTTTTTTTGTATTCTATTAGTATGGGGGGTTGATGGTTTTGTTTGTCTTTT
>NW_008335437.1:208472-215899 GCF_000622305.1 Nannospalax galili
GGTTTTGTTTGTCTTTTTTCTCTATTAGTATGGGGGGTTGATGTTTTTGTTTCCCTTTTCTTTCTAGTCTATTAGTATTTGGGATGGGGTTGGTGGTTTACTGTATTAGATATTATTGGTTCCTTCCTAGCTTTCCTTGTTCATCTATTCCTATCATGAAATTTATTTGTTCCTGTGCTCTTGTGACCGAGACCCTGTTTCTTTCTCCTCCTTTAAGCATTTTCTCAATGTGGCATCGGTCATGAACTTTCATAGTTTGTGCTTGTCTTCAAATGGTGTTGGGGTTTTTGTTAAATAATTTGTGGCTCCAGGGGGATCATTATCCTTCCATAGGGGGTAACTCCAATTGTGTGTGTGTGTGCGTGTGTGTGTGTGTGTGTGTGTGTGTGAGAGAGAGAGAGAGAGAGAGAGAGAGAGAGAGAGAGAGAGTTCATGTGTGGTGTAAGCAGTAGTGATAGTAGTAGTAGTAGTAGTAGTAGTAGTAGTAAACAAACGAAGACCTAACACGTTTCTTTTTCCTTCTTTCTTTTCCTTGTGTGGTGCTGGGGATGACCCCAGGGTCTTATACATGCCAGTCAAGCACCCCACCACTGAGCAGTATCCACAGCCCTTTTGAATGCATTATGTCCCTTAGGAAAAGAAGCAGAAGCCGCAAAACCACCCTGCTAGAATAGAGTTCACTTCAGATTCTGTTTCTTTGGGCCTATGGCTCTCCATCCAGGGAGTGACCCCCAGAGGTCCAAGTATGGTTCTAGGCATTTGAGAGAAGTGTAGGATAAAATAGACAAGCTTCCCACCCTTCAGGATCACATATCTAAGAGGAGAGACACAAATTCTAGATTAGTGGCTAAGTAAAAAATTTTTCAGTGTAATGAGCTTTCATTAAGGATGGAAATAGGGAGACATGACCAGGGGATTCTAAAGTGTGTGGTCAGGGGACCCCTCCAGACGCTGCAATATGTAAACAAAAGGAGATTAACAAGCAGCAGACAATTCTGTGGACAGGACAGTCCGGTAGAGGGAGCCTCTGGTGCAAAACGCCCTGAGGCTGGAGTACATTGGAGAGCTCAAGGAAGAAAAGAGCAGTGTGGCTGGCTGAAGCAGAGAGAGGAGAGAGAAGGTTGCTGGCAAGGGACTGGCTCTCAGAGAAGCCTACAGGCCAGGTATAAGCAATACCCAGCAAAACTAGCAGGGCTTCCCAGGCATCCTTCTGCCTGTTCTGCCCAAACCCAGCTGTGCTCTTCCTTCATCCCCATCCCCTGTATGGTAGCATCTTGAAGCAACCCACAAACCAGGCCAGCCACCAACTAGGCTAATGCCTAGAGCCAGGTTCTTGGAAAACTTGGACAACCAGCTTCTTGTGGTTGTCATGACTCCTGCACATCCAAATCTGAGCCCCTGGATCTGCAGCCCTCCCTGCTCCAGGGCATGGGGTATAATCCCTAACCCCTGCAGCAGCCATTGTGTCCTCCAGAGACAAGGGGTAAAGATAAGGGTTTCTATGAACAGGAAATGAGATAGACTCACGTCAGTATTTTCCACTGTGCCCAGCACAAGTGCCAGCCAGAAGTCAGGCGTCTGTAATCCTAGTACTCGGGTGGTGGAGACAGGAAGACCTCGGATCTGGCCTGAGTAGCAGAGCAAGACCCTATCTCAAGAAAATCAAAAGGCCAGCCATGGTGGTTCGCTCCTTTAATCCCAGCACCCCCGGAGGCAGAGACATGAGGATCTGTGGGCGATCTAGTCCAGCATGATCTGTATAGCAAGTTCCAGACCAGCCAGAGTTACATAGTAAGACCCTTTCTCAAAAAAAACCCAAAGAAAACCAAAAAGAACAACCAAAAATAAAGTGTCAAGGCAAGCTAAAAATAAACTCTTCATGGTTTTGATGATGATGCTTTCCCCTTTGCAAATTACATAGTGACTAATCAAGAATTCTAACCTCCTAGGTGAACTGTACCCCACTCCCGGCTTTAAGGACACCAGTTGGGTACCCTCTGTCTCCCAAGTGCTTAGCTCTTACCTGGAAGTGTGACACAGTAAGCAGCTGCAGCCAGGAGAGGCAGGGCCATTTCCAGCCTGAGCTTGACCTCCTAGGCTCAACCTCCTGCCTCTAGTTCAGGAACTCAGCACTGTAAGACTGAGCTGTCCCCACTTCAGTCCCTCTCAGGCAAGCCAAAGTCCCTGGACTCAGCTGTGGCCCCTTCACCCTTATGTGTCCCATACAGTCCCTTTGAAAGACAGAAGGACTGTGCCAAGCCTAGCTGAGGAATCAGCCACAGGCCTGGCTGACAGCAGAGAGAGATGAGCAGGGTCTAAGTGACCGCCTGTGCCAAGTCATTCCCACCACTGGACACAGCCAGATCCTATGGTAATGGGGCTTCGAGAAACCCCTGCTCACACACGCTGCCCCCACAAACCCACCACCTGCTGAGCATGCCCTGTCATCCCAGGAGACTCAGCCTCAGATGTAGGAGGCCAGGGAGGCTGCCAGTGTGCAGAGAGGAGCAACAGAGCAGCAGGCTGGCTCTGGGAAATGTCACCATTTATTGCTTTTCCCAGTCCGCGTCAACCCTGAGTGAGCAGACGTTCCAAGTAGCAATAAAGTTATTTTCCCGTTTCCCAGGGTCCTGGACCCAGTAATAACATCTTCCTGAAGGGCAATGAGTCTGTCTTTAACCTTGCCCTCTTTGGCAGGTGTGTGTTCTGGAGGCTTCGAGCAGCACCTTCAGGCTGTGCACGCCTCCCTGTGTGCGAACTGTGGCATTCCCTTCCGGGAAAGTGACAGGCCCCGCTCAGCCGGTGCGGGTGTCTCTCTTCTCCTCCAGCTCCTCTGGAAACCCACTAAGTTATCTTAATTACCATTCCTCCTCGCTCTCTGCCAAGAAGTGGGGAGATTTATAATTGGATCAGTCAAATATTTGCTGTGGTTTATTTCTTTGCCTCTCCAGCTCTCGTAAAAGTTGCATTTCCATGCCACTTTTGGGCATGACTGATGGTTCACAGGCACAGCCCTCACTTTGCATGCCAGCCTGGTCTATTTCTAAGGCTAGTGAGCAAGAGAGGACTTTGGGAGAGAGGGGCATTGTTTGTTTCAGGTACTGTCCCCCTCCCTCCCCTAGTGGCTGAAAGAGACACAAACTGCCTAGGGAAACAACTTCCTTTGCACAGCAAGCCCAGGCTCAGATATAGCCTTCTCTTGTGACTAGGTTATGTGCCTTCTAATCCCCTTCGGGGCATCTGCAGAGCTATTAGAATGTGCCCTGGCATAGCCTTTACACTCAACCAAGCAGAGCACAGTCACTGAGCATCTCCATGTCCTGGAACAGAGGAATCAGGTGTCCCTGATCCCGAGCCTGAGTTATCAGTTCCCAGTGCTGGGCCATGAAAAGGGAGCCCTGGTCAGACCTGGGCTTTTTGGAGATGGTCTCCTTGCGGTGTCACCCTTTCTGCCAAGTGAGCTGGCCACATCACTGTATCGAGGCACATCCTAGAAAGCAGAAGCCTCCTGAGCCAGCAGGCCTCCCTGCAGAGTGACTGCCTGCTGAATCTTGGTCCCTGCCCTGTAGGGACCTCTGTGCTTGGTGCCCTAGGCCCTCCTTATATTTCTAGCCCTTTCCTGAGTCACAGCAGCACTGAATGGCACATGTGCTGTGCTAGCCTATGAGTAGAGAAGCCAGATACTCCACTGAAAGAGAACCAGAGATACCCACTGGGATGCTCCTGGGCAAACTGGGAAAGATACCTTGCACACAACAGAGTTAGGACTTCACCAGTATGAGATTTCTGCCATTTTCTCTTGGGTGACCCCTCCTCTTCTGCCTAATGAGAAGCAAGAGCTAGGCTGGAATCTGCTGCCATCTTGGGGAATATACAGGGAGGGAAGAGTCATGGAGTCAAGAAATACATGAGTCTGGAAGGGGCAGATTTCAGGGTTTCAGAGCGTTACTGTCACCTGTGGTTGTGGAGAGCTCCTGACATGATTCCAAGCTCTCCTCCAGGTACTGTCACACCCAGGCCACAAGCTGTCTTTGGTACCCCTGTCTTGGGCTTTACCATGCCCTGGCACACTCGGGGCAGGTGGGTGTAGAAGGAAAACACATGAGATGATGTATAGAGCATCTGATGATAACATTAGAAGGGTCCGTAGCTTGTGCTCCATTTTCCCAAATGGTCATATGCCCCAGCTAGCAGCAAAAGGATTACAGAGCCATGGCAATGTCTGCCACAGAGATCACTAAGGCACAGTATCAAGGAAGGAAGGGGGCGGGAAGAAGGCAAGAGAAGTGACAAAGCCAGACCACATTGTCTATCATGCCATTGAACTTGGAGAGAGGGTTCTGAGTGCCTCTCAAATCTTAATCATATATATGAGTTTTCAAATACCTGGTCCATAGCCTCCCATCACACAGGTGTTCTGACCAGGTGGTGAAGGCTTCCTGGCTTGCTGGCTGCAACTCTACCCTGTTCTCTCCCATTTAAGAAATCACTTTCAATTTCTTTTTTATGTGTATTAGTGTTTGTCTGTGTGTATATAAGTGTACTTGTGTGTGCAATGCCCATGGAGGCCAGAGAGGGCGTCTGGTCCTCTGGAACTGGAGTTACAGACGGTTGTGAGTCACTATGTTGGTACAGGGAACCAAACCTGGGTCCTCTACAAGAGCAGCCAATGCTCTTAATCACAGAGCCATCTCTCTAGCCCCAAGAAATCACTTTAGAAGAAGGAAGCAAAAATGATTTTGAGAAAGCCTCTACTACATTCTGAGTTTGTTTCCTTTCCATGGCATTCATTTTACAAAGTTGATACTTATTTGATATTTAACAGACATTTATCAATCAGATTCTGCTTCTAGTAGATTTGATAGAGGGGTGACTTTTTTAAAACAAGATTTAATCATTTTTATTTTATGTGGATAAGTGTTTGTCTGCACGTATGTACATGTACCACATACATGTCTGGTGTCAGTAGAGGCCAAAGGAGGGTATTGAATTCTCTGGAACTGGAGTTAGATGGTTATGAGCCTCCATGTGGGTGCTGGGAACTGAACCCGGGTCCCATGCAAGAGCAGCCAGTGCTCTTAACTACTGAACTATCTCTCCAGCCCCTGAAGAGTGACCTTTGATGATGATATCAGGGACTTTAACAGCACAGTTCACACACATAGCCCTTACTGTTCCAGGCATTCCACACATATCAGCGCAGTTCATCCTCAGAGATATCCATTTCTCTATAGACACTATTGTCATCCCCATTGTAAAGAAAGAAGACAGAGATACAGATCATAGCTTGCACAATGTCCTAGCAAGCAAATGGTAGAGCTCTGACCCGACCCAGGCAAGCTAGCTCTGGAGTCGTCAATCTAAACACACGAGTGGGCACTAAGTCCATAGGCCTGAAGCTTACATCCTTTTGTGTGGGCTGACGGTGAACCTAAGAACAATTGTGTCACTCAGTGAGTGATAAGAGCTTGGGAAACGATGAAGAACAATAAAGGGATATAGGAGTGAGACACATGAGCTACCATACCAAATCTCCCACACACAGCCCCTCCCAGTGCCTTATTTGAGAACCTGCTACTGGCAGATTTCTCCTTAAATGAAAACTGCCCTCGAAACCTCCACAGAAGGGCTCTGAGGAGCTAGCCAAAATAAATGTTCTCCCTCCCCTCTGAAAAATTCCTTTCCCCCAAGTCATTTGACTGGCTGGACGGCAAGACCTGCCAGTAGTCCTGAGCCATTTCTGTGTCCCTCAGCTGGCCAGCCGGTTCCGCATGAGATGACTAATGCCCAAATTAGTCATGAGCAATGGCTCTACACAAGTAATCAGCTTCCCCCAACTTTTCCTCATGGGGGTGATAACTCGGACCCCAAATGAAGTCTATTCTTCTCACCTCGCCACCAAGGAAGTCATAGCCATTGCTCTGGCTGACAGCAGTCTGTAGATGCTAGTGTTTGTGTCAGACATTTACGAGGTTGCTAAGGAACAAATGCTTTGGTTACAAAAGGTCTCCAAAAGCAACGTTGGTTTGTCAAAAAATCATTTATTTCAGTCCATAAGGACAGCAGTGACCAGTAAAGTAGGGGGCAGAAGGAACCTCCACACAAACGCTGATTCCCTGAAATGTGGACAGTTTCCTCTTCCCAGGCCTGGCTGTCACACTCCCCATGTGTAAAACTAAAACCGTGTTCTACTTCTCTGAGGTCCTTCAGACTTGCAAGTAAGTGGTCCTTAGTCACTAGGAACTTTAAAAATGCTTATCTTCCAGATAGTGCCCTAAGCGTTAGCTTGTGTCATCCCTGTAACTATATTCACGAAGCTTGGGTGCTATCACCCAGTGTGGAAACCAGAGCAAGAGTCAAAATAGGCTCAATGTCAAACAATTCCAAGTGCGGAGTGAGAACTCGAACCTGAGTTTGTCTAATGGCAAAGCCTTTGTGCTTAAGATTGGTGAGTCTTTTGTTTGCAGCAATCACATTTCAGATGGCAAGTGGGCAATTCTGATGAGGGAGATGTCAAGTTAGGTGATTCCTGAGGCTTCCAGCCATGAAGTTGTAAAAAGGGTTATGGTTGATGTTGGCAATGTATGAAAATCTTTCCATGGCGGGGAATGTAGATAGAGCTTAATCCTATAGAGGTGGTTTTTATCTGAGGAAGACAGGCACTTTGGATGTTCTCGGAGAGCCAGAGTGCCAGGGACTTCTCTGTACAGTGATTTTGAAAGAGTTCCTGAGATTAGTCCATTTCTACTGGGGGCTTATTGATTGTCTTGTCAACAGGAAGAAACATTGGCACTCTCTTTGCCTCCCTTTCATCTTCTCTGTCCAGCCTATGGGCAAGCCTGGGCATCTCTCCCATAGAATGTTCCATGAGTGCCTGCTCCTCATTCACTGTCCTCATCAAACTCTTTTTTACTTCACACGTGGTTTTCTGCAATTGCCACTTCCTAACGTGTTTTCCTGCCTGCTCTCATTCCCTGTAGCACATCTCATATCTACCTGCAAAAACTAATTCCTCAAAACTGCCCGTTATCACATCAGTTACTGCTCAGGAGCCTTTGGTGGCTCCCCTTGCCCACCATAGATTTTACCTGGTTCTTCAAACGGGTCTGTCTTGGGAAACACTGACTCTTTCCATCCTCTCATCCCTAGAAACCTTAGCAACCTGTTCTGTATCACACCAATCTCTGGCCGTTGTGAACCTGGTTTCCATTGAAACGGAGTTCAGCCTTTAATTTTTTAGAAGAAGCATTTCCTTACAACAGCATTGATATATTCAATAACAATTTCCAGAGCTAAGATGCATCTCTTTCAAAATTGGCTATAAATTTTTAGGTTTACAGTTGAATTATTAGTTATACAATATTGTACTCAGTATAAACCCTATAAGACATAACATTAAATGAGGTTTTAACCTTTAAAAAAGATCT
>NW_008335437.1:215915-216235 GCF_000622305.1 Nannospalax galili
AAAAAAAAGATCTCCACTTCATTATTAAAATACAGTTTCATAAAGAAAAATTCATTTTTAATACAATTGACTCTAAGATGCACGTGCATTTCTAATCTCTATATATCTGATTATTATTAGTCACAGGGTTACTTTCTGAGCTCCTTGGCATCTGAGCATGGATATAAAGTCATCAGGTAGATTTCAATGATAATGTTTTTCACATCTATTAATTATTGAGGAGCAAATTTTTATGCTGTGAAGAATTATTATTTTTTATCATTTTTTTCAAAATTTTAATAACTACATGATTAGAAGAAGCATTTCACTACAGCTTTAAC
>NW_008335437.1:219853-220062 GCF_000622305.1 Nannospalax galili
TTGTGGACATGAATTCCTTCAGCCTATTTATGTCATGGAAGATTTTTCTTTCCCCTTCGACTATAATAGAAATTTTGGCTGGGTACAGTCATCTGAGTTGGCATCTGTGGTCATTTAAAACTGGTAATACTTTGGTCCAGGCTCTTCTGGCTTTCATAGTTTGCACTGAAAAGTCAGCTGTAATCCTAATGGGATTTCCTTTATCTGTG
>NW_008335437.1:220315-232564 GCF_000622305.1 Nannospalax galili
GTCACACAATTCCTGCATATTCCATTCTTGAGATTTCTTAAATTTTTCATAATCTTTGCTTGAGTGGTCTAGTTTGTCCACTTTATCTTCTAGTCTTGATACTCTGTTTTCCATTTCATTCATCCTATTGGTGAGACTTTCTCCTGTCGTTTTTAATTGGCTTACTGAGCGTTTCACTTCCTTCTTCGTTTCAGCTTGAGTATTCTTAAATATTTCTAACTCTTTTCTGAATTCACTCAGAAGTTTAACCCCATCTTCCTTCAGTTCTTTGATTTCTTTGTGTGTTCTTTAAATTCACTCACTGAATTATTTTATCATGTTTATAATTGTTCTTTTGAGTTCCATGTCCTGCATTATCTCTAGGGTATTCTCATTGTGCTCCTCTAGAGAACTATTGGTATTTGGTGGGGATATGTCATTTGGTTTTTCATGTTATTATTTTTTTTCTGTGACTTTGACATGTGAATTTCTTTTGTAGTTTCTGATTCTTGTTTGAGACTCAAGCCTTCAAGTTTAGGTCTGCTTCTTTTTGTGAACTTTATGTGTCTTTGTGGTTTACTTTTGGGGCATGAAAAGCTGGTTCCTCTAAGCTTCCAGTTCTCTCTTTTGATTTTATATTGGAGTGGCCAGATAGTTTTTGTCTTCAGGAGTTCCCACAGAGGCCCAAGTCAGATAAGGATCAGATGCTCTCAGGCTTTCTCCTAAGGTCTGGATCCCTCCAGGAAAGATTTTGGCCTCAGTAATTGGGGTTTGGACTGGCCTGGGAGCCGGGCCCAGGAAAGGTGCTGGTCTAGGGGAGCTGGTAGCCATGCCACCCATAGATGCAAAGGAAGATGAGGTGGGAAGCAGCCCCAAGGGCTCCCAGGGAACTGCACGGAGGAGCTGGGTTGGTTCCAGAGAGAGGCCTGCGGGTTAGAGAGAGCCAGCCTTTAATTTTTAGATAATCTAAGGCCAGGCACTATGATGGCATAGACAATGGAGCTGAGTATATCTTTGTCCAAGATTTTACTCCTCTACTTAGGATCTGTGTGACCTTAGACAGGTTGCTTGACTTTTCTGAGCTTCATTCTCCTATACCTGTAAAATATGGACACAGATTGGGGCATATCTCTGCCTGTAAAGTATTTGCCAGGCCTGGGAAAGGACCTGGGTTTGGTCTCCAGCACCACACACACACACACACACACACACACACACACACACACAGTTCCAAAATAGACTTTTTCTAAGAACTTAAAAAATAAAAAATAAAAAAAGAGGCTGGTAGTCATAGCTAATGTGCTTGGTGTATGGTAAACACTGTTGCTTATATCATTTTAATTCTCATAAGAAGCTGTTATTTTTGGAGTTTTGAAGATGGGGAAGTCGAGGCACAGACAGATGAAGCTGGGGTTGCAGACAGGTTCCCTCCCAGACTGTCTGGCTCCACCGCCCTCATTTTAAGTTCCTCTCCCATTCCATTTTCTCATAGGAAATGGTCAGTATGTGGCCTCGGTCCACAGCTCCCTCTCTGAGTCTTCTGGGGAAATAGATACACTTTAGAATTCATAATTTAAATAATTATATGAAGTTACACTGGTAATATATTGTGTACCAATGGTATTGTGTACTGTCCCAGTGGGGTCTGAAACAACAACCTACATCTCTTATAAACACACACAAAGTAAAAGTGGAGGAGTTTAAATGTTTGGGAATGTCAGGAATACAGATGAGAGCTTATAGCCTAAGGTAATAAAATGAATACTAATTGGGCCTGGGGATATAGCTCAGTAGAATGAGTTCAAGGCCAGCTTGTTCTATACAATGAATTCCAGGCCAGCTATAGGAAAACCTTGTCTCAAAGGGACCAAATAATAATAATAATAATAATAACAACAATAATAAGAGAGAGAGAGGCTGGGATTGTAGCTTAGTGGTAAAGCACTTGCCAAGCATCTGCAAAGCCCTGTGTTCAAGCCCCAGTATCATGAAAAATAAATTAATAATGACTTTTATAAGTATAATAAATGGTAGCTGCTATTACTGTCACAACTTGCATGCCTTGTTTTTAGGTATGAGTGCATAGTAAAAAGTAGTTCTCTGTTAGCTGGTGGGCAGGAGGGTGGTACAGGCCTAGGGCACAGGACCACAACCAGCTTCATATGTTGCCCTCTCTCCCCTCACCAGTATGACTTCATGGAGCGCCTGGACGGGAAGGAGAAGTGGAGTGTGGTGGAGTCACCCAGGGAGCGCCGTAGCATCCAGACCCTGGTGCAGAATGAGGCTGTGTTTGTGCAGTACTTGGATGTAGGCCTGTGGCACCTGGCTTTCTACAATGATGGCAAGGACAAGGAGATGGTTTCCTTTAATACGGTTGTCTTAGGTAGGTACAGGGTCCCTCAGGTGAAGCACTGGGAAGGGTAGGATGGAAATATTGCAGCTTTCTGTGGAAGATGCAGTGTCCCTGAGAATGTGTGTTGCATACGAGGCCGAACCATAATCCTGCATAGTCTCCCCAGTGTCACCCACTCAGACTGGCTCTGACTGTCCAGGAATTCCACATAAACCTGCAAGAGGCACCACTGAGCGTAAGGATGCTGGCAAGTGTTTGGGTCACACAGCCAAGGCCAAGTACTAAATACACAGCCTGAACACATAGCTGGACTTATAAAAGCTTCCCTTTCCTGCTCATAAAGCAGAAGGAACAACAGTGCCACCTCCCAGGATCCTGTCAGGAATAAAGAAAGCTTTTACATCTCTAAGCGTGTAGTAGAAACAAGAAATACTGGCCATGAACATCAGCTCTGACCTTCACTTCAAATTTGAGAATATGTCAAAATTAAAAAGAAGTTTTTTTAACTTAAACTACATCAGGGAAAAGATAAAGACACTTTTAAAGTCATATTTATTCCCAAGTAGACAGATCTCAAATGCTTTAATTAAACACTTGTCACTTTGGGCATGTTTTAGGCCTGCTTTTCATTAACAATGAAGACAAAAGCTAAGGTTTATTCCAAAATTGCCTCTGCTCTGTGCACTTACACCCCTAGAAGCGTGCTTAGTTGAAAAGAATCACATTTTCTACATAAACCCTCAGAATCTGAACATTGAAAGAAGCTGCAGTCACCATTGTTGAGGTTATTTTTCACTGGGTTTTCATCTTCTGCTGATGAAAATTGATATGCACAGAAGCTCTGTAAGTCAGCAGGTGTCTGACCCATTCCACAGAGGAATAAACTGAGCTCCGGGTAGTTAACTGAGACCAGGGAGTTATCCTGAGGGTCCCAGAATGTGGGAATGGCCTGGGTTTCTGGGTCTTGTCCATCATCTTTCCATAGCATCGGTGCCACCTGGTCCCTCTTAACTGTGGGTCTCAAGATTCACTGGACAGGTCTGGATTGAATCACTTCATGAGGAAAGAGCTCAGGGACAAGTTCCAGATTTTCTTTCCCACATTGTAGCTGAGCAAATTTTTGCTCTCCCTGAGCCTCAACCTCATGTCTGGGAAGAGGCAATGACCACATCCTAAAGGCTAATGTGAGAATCATTGTGTATGGACTATGCCTGGCCTGCAGCCAGTGCTCATGGATGAGAGCCAGTGGTGACTTTTGAGGAAAGCACCTTGAAAAGCTGTCTATCTCCTGACTGCATTTATAGAACTTCTCTTTTGGCCTCATGGGTTTTATCCAAGGGATTCCCTAATTCTTGAAAGATCTATGTAATCAATCCTGAAAGTCAGGTAGCAATTCTTTGTCAGTGACCACATTTCAGAATTGTATAAAATCATAGAGTTTAGGTAGTGACCACAGGACTAAAGTTGATCTTTATTCCCTTTCTAAGGAAAGACCGGCCCTCCCAAGGCTAACCTAATGTTCAAAAGGAGGCGTTGGCACACTGTAGTCCAGGGGCCCAATCTGGCCCAACGCCTGTTTTTATAAATAAAGTTTTATTGGCACACAGCCACATTCATCTGTTTGCATGTTGTGTGTGGCAGCTTTCCCACTGTAACAGCAGAGCCGAGTGTTGCAACAGGGACCATATGGCCCACCAAGCCTAAATAGTTACTATCTGTCCCTTCACACAAAAAGTTTGCCAACCTATGCTCCAAAGCCATGTCACAACTTAGTCTAGCAAAAGTCACGGAAGAAGCTTCCCACAGATGGGAAATCTCTAGGGTGAGGTTAGGTCCGGGGGGGGGCGGTGTAAAACAGCGGAGACTAACTCACAGAAGGAAGACAGTAGAAGACACATTTGAAACTAGTTTGAGATGTTGAGATTTTTATAAATCTTTTAGTTTAAGAACATGACAAGAAACGACTTTCTTTTTGTCACCTGGTGTTTAAATTCTGAAAGCTTGATGTGTACATGACAGGGCAGGCAATGTGCGAGAGCTGGCTTAGTTGTGGGAGCTTAGAGAGATGGTTACAACAGCAGTGACACAATAGTGGACCATATTCCCAACCCAGCAGTGTACCATTGGCACCGTTCAGCTCAGCCAACCCACAGAATAGCCCCAGTGATAGGGGCTGCCACTGTCTCTCTACCCTCTAGAGGTAGAGGACCCCAAGGGTAGGAAAACTGAAAGGACTTGTCCAAGGTCACACAGTCAGTGAGAGGTAAAGTGATGAAGCCATAATGTAGACTTCCCAGAGCCTCTGCTCTCAATCACAGATTTCTGTGATTTCCCCTTCTCCTGAACCAACAAGTTTCTGGGGCCCAGCTTACCTCATAATGGCATCTGCCTCCATTTCCTCTGTCTGCATGGACACAGACAGGTGATGGCGGAGATTACCCCCACCCTAGCCATTACCTTCCCTGCCTGTCAGAGTTGGAAATAGCAATTCTCCCCGAGAGGATTCCTCTCATCTGGACTGTAGCTCAGAGAGAAAGTCAAAGGTAATCGGCCTAATAGTTGGGCAGACATCTTGATAGAGCAATGATAGTAATTGGCCTGAAATGTGGGAAAAGAACAGTGTTTTATTTGGTTCGGAGGTTCTTACACACACACACCTATCATCAGAACGTTCTCCATCAAGAGCAGCCAGGAGCAGAAAAACACCCGTGATGGGAAACAGGAGGAAAGTGTTAGACGGGTGTTGGGCGACACACTAAGTATACCTGTGGCTCCACTATCTTCACCACAGAAACAGCCGGCTTTCAGAAATGAGTGTCCTTCCAGGGAACAATAGAGGGGCGTTCTGGAGGTACAGCATGAGCCTCTGCTGGGTAGAACCCCAACTCCTAGAACTGGGAGCAACTCGGTGGTGGAGAACCTGCCAGGCGTGTGTGAGGCCCCAGTTTCAAATCTCAGCACTGCTCCAAACAAACACCAAAATAGCAAAAACCTCCTTTGCAATTTGTGGATCTTCCCTCCTCTCCTACTGTTATTTCCCCCATGAAAACATAAACCAAGTAGATGGAAAGGAAGAGCGGAATCGTGTTCAGTTGGGAAAGGGACTGAAAACAGCAGCTCTATTATAATTCAGAACGTCTGTGTTTTCTTTTGTTGCCTTGAAAACTGTAGAAATGCTGCAGATATAAGGGCTTGGGAGAAGTAAATCCTCAGTACCCGCCCCCCCATTGTGGTTTTTATTTTCCTCTTAAGAAAGTACATGCACACACATGAGCATGCGTTCGTGACTGCTCCCCAAGCACCCACTGTATACCAGGCACTGAGAACCTCAGGGAAGAATGAGAGCTAGCGTAATCTTCAGGAGGCTTAAATAGAGGTGCTAGATCCATGCAAAGCAGTGGCAGCAGTGACCCAAACAGGTGCAAAGAAGGTGCAAATCCCACGCTGAAGAAAGGGAGGTAAGAAGCCACTGGAGCTAAATGATGTTGAAACTGGAACAGAAGGATAAATACCCCCTGCTGGGGCCTTCCAGATAGGGAGAGTGTCCAGAGACCTCTGTCCCCTCCTACAGAACCCCTTGCTGCTTTAGGTCTTGAACATGTGAGGTTGAGAAACTGGAAATACTGGTCCCAGAGCTATTCAGTTCCCACAAATCATGAAGCACTTGCACAAACCAGGGAGGCTGAGGGAGCACAGAGCTGCGTGGCACACGCTGCTGTATGTATGGTTTGGCACAGCATGTGGCTCATAACTGTCTTTTGGGTTTTCTTTTTTATAATTCCTAAAAGTAATGAGTATCTTTACATTAAAAGCCTGAGATTAGGAACACCTGATTTCATTTTGAAACCTGACCTTCTATACCTGAGGTTACCATATCTTGAATTGGTGAGGTAATTTCAGGGTGCAGGGTAATAGACAGGAAGGGCATTATGTTTAAAACACCAATATCCAAACATGGGAACTTTCATAGCACTTAAACACAAATGGTTTCTTCTGAAAAAGAGCAAGAGTTGGGGGCTGAACAGATGGCTCAGTGGTTAAGAGCACTGGCTGGTCTTCCAGAGGACCCGGGTTCAGTTCCCAGCTCTTACATGGCAGCTAACAACTTCAGTAACTCTAGTTCCAGAGGATCAGATGGCCTCTTCTAACATTCATGGGCATTGCACAACATGGACGCACTTACATACATGCAGGCAATACACTTTTTTTAAAAAAAGAGTAAAAGTTGCCTGACACTCACCCTGCAGTCCAACATAGGTTGATCACTGGCAGTCACTTCCATGCTCTGCCCAAGACATCCTTGACCTCACGTCCCCTGTTCTTTTACTTTCACCTTCTCATGGCCCTCACTGCATCCCCCATAAGGTTTTTGAAAATGGCAGGTGACTGATCACTAAGTGGCCACACAGCGCACAGAAGAGAAAGTCATTGCTCAATCTCTGTCTTTCAGATTCAGTGCAGGACTGTCCACGTAATTGCCATGGGAATGGCGAATGTGTGTCCGGACTGTGTCACTGCTTCCCAGGATTCCTAGGAGCAGACTGTGCTAAAGGTATGTGTCACCACTTCCCAGCTGTGGGGTGAGAAAAAGTCCCTTGGGGACACTGTGTAAACCCACGCATGCTCAAAGGCTCTCCCTTTGGTAAAGAGCAGATTTTGATATATGACGGCTGGCCAACACAGCTGTAGGAACAAGGCAGTTATCCTTGGCACCGAGGTGTGCTGAGAAGAAAGATTTGCTAAAAATGAGATGGTCGGATTTCCTGTAAAAGCAGAAGTGAATTACCATCACTCCTTTCTTATAATCATTAACTTCTATGTAATGGAAGATTAAGCATCTCAGGGTTAGTAAATTTCATTCATTCTGGCCAGCTACACTCTTAATCTAGGAAGCGCTATTTATCTTGGTGGAATTGGTTTTAAATTGTATTATTAATTTATCTAGACTGCTTTGCAAAGAATGGCTGGGGCCTTGGGATTCTTGGGGGAAAAGATAATTTAAGAAAGAAAATGACTCTCTAAAGAACAAGGAATGTTGGGCTACACACCTGGCTCAAAAGAGACTTTCAGTGTAACCTTGAAGTGGCTTGCAGAAGGGCAGAACAGAATGCCTCATACTTTGACATGGCACAAATACACACACAGATGTTCAGATAAATACAAATATGAAACCGAAACAAAACTTCCAAAGTGTTACACAGTTTTCTATTTCATCCTCTTTCATTTTTGTAAAATACTACATACCGCCTACAACACTGAGTTCACACCTACTGATGGGGCAGTCTAAAAATCGAGGTTGGGAAGTTAAGAGACCTGTTCAGGGAGCTGACCATCCTGGGTTTTCCAATCTCAGCTCTGTCATCGAGTATCTCTGTGGCCTTGAACAAGTCATTCAGCATTTCTGTACTTTGGCTTCCTCATCGGAAAAAGGGAGAGTCACTTCAGGAGATCAATGTGAAGATACACACAAGTAGGGCACTGGTAATCACACAGTACTAAGTACAAGTACCAACCTAGTTCTAAGTACCTCAGGGACTAGTAGGTTTTAGTAGGGCACATTATATGTCAAACAGTTTGATTTTTCTTATTTATATTTTAATTTATATACTAAAATAATCTTTGAATCACCTTTATTTGGATTTCAGTAAACACTTTTCTGTTTTGATATTCTAAGAGGTAATAATCAGTGAATCAGCTATCTAAATAATGACAAAGTGTCAAACTCATGCTCAGGAAAACAATAACCCAGATATTCTCCATATTTCAAGTATTTAATATTTGTAACATGATAAGGGCTTGGTGTTAAGTGAATGAGGCTTTTATAACTTGGAAGCTCTGGCTTTGGTGGCACGTGTGTGAGACCCATTCCTACATGATACCACTTCACGTATCTCTTCCAGCTCCCAACACACAGAAAGGTTTGGTTCACTTATCAGACGCAGAAGGATAAGAACCATGAAGCCCGTGAACAGTTCCCTTACCCATGTTTCAGCAGGACACATTCATGTCCCAAGGCACAGGACCTGTGTGTGAAAACAATGATAGAGACAGAGGCTATAGTTCCTTCCAGTGCTGGCTCAGGCTCTGAGAGGCCCACTGGGGCAGAGGGTGACCCTGCATTGCCATATTGAGTGCTTTTCATAGGGAAGGCTCAAGGGAAGGCAAATCTCAATATCATCTGAATGGTTTTTCTTGCATAATCTAATTTTCCTGGGAGTGAAGGCATTAATAAGAGGAAGGACAGAGTCGTCCTTTTATATGTGGTTGCAAATGGGCTGAACACTCAGCTGCGCAGGCTGTGAGCTGTAAATGTGTATTAACACTGACACACATCGATGCATTATTAATCCTAAAACCCATGTGTGCACTGACTGCACATCCAGTTACTCGCCCTTTCAGATCCAAGTACTCGGCCATTTAAGAACTCTCCACTCTGAATCCATTTGCAGACGCATGACCATTCTGCATTATGGATCCATAATAGAGTGCACATTTAGCTGCTTAAAAGGACTCTCAGTGTTTGTTTTGCATTCGCCACCTGTGCTGTGGCAGGGTGCACCCTCCAAGCGTGCATTAGCCATGGTATATAATTGATCCTTGTGAAACAAATATTGAGTGACTGTGAAGGGGAGTTATTCCTCTCTACTCAATCACTGGTCCTGAAATTGGGCTTTGAACTTGTTGTATATTTTAATTTAACTGTTCATGCATACGGTGGGTAAAATTGCAGCGCTTAAAGAATGAAATTGCCTTCCCTTGGTGCCCACACTTATTCTCAGCAAAGTTAGTTTAAGAGTACTCGGAGCAAGCATCTGCCTCTATACCTCTCCCTCAGTGTTTTTGAAGTACCACACACAGTTCACAGTACTTTGTTGTGAACTATGGAAACTTCTTTTTCTAAGCCCTTATTTCCCAAACTTTGATCTTCAGCGTACCATATCTAATACTGTCTTTCCATCAGTACTTTCACCAACTTATTTCAACAAATTGATTCATGATATAGTACTTTTTTGTTTTTGGTCTTTCTGAGACAGGGTCTCCCTGTAGCCCCAGCTGTCCTGGAACTCACTAGGTAGACCAGGCTGGCCTTGAACTCACACAGATCTGCCTACCCCTGCCTCCCTAGTGCTGGGATTAAAGGCGTGCACCACCACGCCTGGCAATGATATAATACTTTTTAAAAAAAACAATGTCAGTGGGGCTGGAGAGATGGCTCAGTGGTTAAGAGCACTGACTGCTCTTGCAGAGGATCCAGGTTCAATTCCCAGCACCCACATGGCAGCTACGAACCATCCCTAACTCCAGTTCCAGGGGAACCCGACACCTTCTTCTGACCTTCATGGCATTGCAGAACATGGGTGCACTCACATACATGCAGGCAATACACTCATACACATAAAATAAAAGTAATAAAATATAGTTTTAAAAAAAACAATGTCAGAAATAAACATTGAAAGAAGACTAAAATTGGTTGTCACAAATATGAATGAGTGTCCCTTTAAAAATAACTAGATATACATTTCTTCCACCACAGTGAATACTTGAGCCAAGTCAGCTTCTGACTGTTGATAACATATCAAGAATCCAACAGTGAGGGCTAGAGTTGTAGCTCAGTGGTAGAGTGCTTCCTTGCATGAATGCACGAGATGCTCAAGGCCCTGTGTTCAGTCCTCAGCACTAAAAGAAAGAGACAGATGATAGATAGATAGATAGATAGATAGATAGATAGATAGATAGTAGATAGATAGATAGATAGATGATAGATAGATGATAGATAAGGAGAATAAAGATTCCTCTTATCAGGCATTAGCAGATGGGTACTCAGTTCTCTTCTGTTTCTTGCTCCTGCTGTATCTCAGGGTGAGAGAAAAGAATTTCCTTAATCTATAGACTCATTCCCCAGAGAGCTGTAGTTCACGGGAATAAGAGACATAGGCTCTCATGCCTAACCCAGACAGTTACCTGCCCAGCTCCTGTACCTGACCTTAGTACCCTTGTCTTAGGGTACTAGATGATAGATGACAGATATGATAGATGATTTATAGATAGATGACAGATGATAGATAGATAGATGATAGATAGATAGATACATACATACATACATACATGATAATAGATTAGTATAATTTAAACTTTTTTTTATACATCCACTTCCCAGGTAGCACCCTCCCATAGCTTCCCTCCCCCACTAGAGCCCTTATACTCTGATATCCCTGCTACTGTCTGCTGTGTTGTCAGTACCCCCAGCCATTCCCCACTACTTGCCCTTCTGGTGAATCTAGTCAGCCTATCTAGAGGTCTTTGTTTTAGGAGGGTCAGCTGTTCCTCATCTAGCAGTAATCAGTTGTCAATATTCCTTTGGATAAGATTGGGGTCTGCTGTTCATTTTCCCAGTTCTATGCTGGGTTACTATCTGGGAGTCCCTTGGGCCACCCTGACCACCAACTCAAAAGACGGTATTGCGAACTTTTAAGTAACCTTAGATATGAAGACAAACAAGCTACCAAAATAAGAGAATTTCCATAGAATTCTCTCAAATGTCTATAAGGTCAACATTTTAAATTTCCACAGTTCATTTTGTAAACCAGAAATGTAATATCCATGCAAATTTTGGCTAATTTACAGACTTTTATCCACATTTGCCTTTAAGTCCTGGTTAGTCCCGCCGGTGCATCCAACCCATGACAGCTCTTCAGCCTTTTTTTGTAGTTCGTGATCTTGGTGCTTCTGAAGATCATTACTTGGGCACTTCATAGTGCATCACTCACTTTGGACTCGTCTGAAATTTTTTGTGCTTAGCTTGAAGTAATGCATTTTAGAAAGATACTATGTTTCCCTTAGTGCATCAAATCAAAGATGAAGCTCCATCTCAAATAAGAAAATAAAAATGTAGTTGTATGTGTATGTGTGTGTGTCTGGATGCTTGTGTGCTTGTGTGTGTATGGTGTGAGTGTATGTGTGCATGTGTGTGTGTGTCTGTCATTCCCCCTTTATACACAGGCATAGTAGCTGCAAGTTCTAATTCCATTGGTATTGAACATTTTGTCAGTGGATATGACAAGTTGCCACTTACAAACAACTTTTGAGCTGAAGAAGCTCTGGTGTTAGCAGGGAGTGACCAGGGGCTGAGAAAGAAAGGTCGTCAGACTAGCAATAACATGGGGGAAAGGCAGCTGATCCTCAGCCGCCGCTGCCCACAGCAGCATGACCCATCTCCTGGTTGTGGCCCGCCATCATGTCCCTTATTTCTGGATTAAAGCACTGTGGATGCCGTGAGCTCAAGGTCCCCCTCATCACAAATTCACAGCACCTTTGTTCCTGCTCTGACAGCTGTACCCCGAATGCCTTGAGTTCTGCCAGTCTACCAGCACAGGCAGCCAACAAACTCGGGCCCTCCTGCCAGGGGGAGAATTTGCCATGTTAGCAGGCTCAATTCCCATCACATCCAAGTGACCTGGTATGTGTCCAAGTGACAGAAATACAGATTTACTCTCTTGACCTCACACTGCTCCTCCCATACCCTCAGATGTGCGGCGCAGGCGGCAGGCAGCCAGCTCCTGTCTTCTTATAAACCTGTCGGTCTGCGTCAGGCATCTGAAGACATCCTTTCAGGGAGCGTGGGGATCATCAGCACTCATTTGTGGGGCACTCACTCTGCACCCCCTACTGTCCTGGGGCCCTAGAGGCACTGGGGTCAAAATAAATCTGACCTTACTAGGACGGAACATTGGCTGCTTCTAACGTGACATTCCGAGTCCATGGAGGGAACAGAAGTTAATCATTCATTTAGCAAAAGACAATGATACGCCTACTACGAGACTACTGCTGCATGAAGACCCAGAAACACGGAAGCAAAAGGGCCCTGGGTCCTGCTTCCAAGCTTTTAGTCGGACGCTGGGGTGGGGGGTGGGGGGGTC
>NW_008335437.1:232584-250998 GCF_000622305.1 Nannospalax galili
CCTCGGCGGGGGGCGGGGGCGGGAGTCCCTCGTTGTACTACACCATGATGGCGTCTCTGAATGCCGAAGACATTACTAAGAAGGAAATCAGGAAGTTTATGAAGCACAGAAGTGGTATGTTGCCAGTAGGTGAGTCTTTCGGGATCTTCAAGGATCTTTCACACACTTTGGAAATCACTGGAGAAAAAAGACAAGTGCAAAAACTTTATCATACCAGCAGGTCCTAGAGAGGGAAGGACAGCAGGCCACACCACTCTGAGGTCACATGGAAGATGTCCCCCAGAGTGAGCTCAAACAAGTAGGTAGGAAACAGAGAGAGTGACAACCCATGGACAAGTGCCTTTATTTGGGGATCAGGGTGCAGTGCCCAAGCAGGTGTAAAGGAATTTCACTGATGTTTGAATATTACCTGGCCACCATGGCGGGGGGGCGGCAAGCAGGGACCAGCTTGATCACACAGATGCACTTGGTGGCCTAGGCCAGGTGCTTACAGCCTGCTTGTGGGGATGCTGTAGCTTCAGGAAAAGTTAAACATTTCCAAAGATGGTGTTTTCTTGTTGTGAGACAGGGTCTCAACACAGCCCAGGCTTACCTAAAACTCTCTGTATACCTGAGACTGGCCCTGAATTCCTGATCCTCTTGGCTGCTGAGATTACAGGCATGCATTACCACACCTGATTAAAAAAAATTGAAAGATAGACAATATAGTGTGGACTTAGGAAAATAGCAAATTAGTATTACAGAGTATAGAGAAAATCTCAGAGAAACATCAGCAAGGAATCTAATGTGAAAACACATTTATTGTGACACAGATTTAAGAAACTGCTTGGGGGGGGCGGTGGCTGGAGAGATTCTCAGTGATTAAGAATACTCTTGCAGAGGACCCAGGTTCAATTCCCAGTACCCACAGGGTAGCTTACAACCATCCATAACTCTAGTTCCAGAGGATCTGATGCCTTCTTCTAACCTCCTCAGGCATTTCACGACATGGGTACACCTTCCTACATGCAGGCAATACACTCGTACACATAAAATTTAAAAAAAATTTTTTTTTCAAAGAAAAGAAAACTGCTTAGAAACCAGGCACATGCCTTTAATCCCAGCACTCAGGAGGCAGAGGCAGGCAGATCTCTGTGAGATCGAGGTCAGCCTGATCATCATAGCAAGTTCTAGGCCAACTGGGGCTACAGATAGACTCTACCTCAGAAAGATAAAAGAAATCAGCATCTAGAGTTTAAAAAAACAACTTTTCTTTCCTGTCCAGCTAGAATCCTGTTTCTTGTGCAAATTATTGTGCACCCTCCAGTTTCCCTGACCTTACTCTTCCTGTTGCATAGCTCCCTCATTCCTTCAACACTATCACTTGGGGACTAGGAGCTTCTACATTATTACTCCCACCCCATTAATTTACTTTGATTTCAAGTCCTTGAGTTTACTTCTACTCTTCCTAGACTTGTACGCAGAGCCTCCCTGCATTTCAGAAGTGAGCGGAGGCCACCAAGAGTGATCTCCTCAGACACTGGCTCCCCGATGGCTTATTTCGGTTGAACTGGAAGCTCCAACCTATAGCAGAACTGTAACCACCCCGAGCCATAGCTGTTAGGTAATTCAAATTTAATACCTATTAGAAACAACAACTCCTACTGCAAAACAGCTATCAGTGGAACCCAGAAATACCACAAGCATGGAAACATCAATTTTTTTCTCCAGGGGCTAAAGCCCAGCAAACCCCATCATCATCATCATCATCATCATCATCATCATCATCATCATCATCATCGGCATTTAGCTCTTACTATATGTAGGCCATTGCACTGAGCAGCTACCTAACTGCCACATTAAATTGGTGACCAGCACTGTTATATATGTGATTTTCCCTTTAAAAATGAGGGACACAGAGAGGTTAAGTAACTTGCCTATGATTGCCCAGCTGGAAAGTAGTCGTGCTAGGATTTGAACCAACAATCTGGCCTAAACTCTTCACAGTAGGCCAGCCATGAGATGGGCATCAGAAGAGATGAGGGACATCTAGGATATAGTTCTGCACAATTCATGTGATTGTCATGCCGTAGGGTTCTGGTTTTGAATCCCAAAAAAAGGCTTTAAAGAAAAGAAGCAAGAGTTTAAGGGTTTACTAAGCAGAAACGGCAGAGCCAGAATTTGAAACAAAGGCCATTGGACCCCAACCCTGGCATTGTCACCATATTCCCTGAGCTGCCAGTGGGTTCCCTCACATTCATCACCCCGCCATTTGCCAGCTCCTATTTCATGGACCTCTGCCAGGCTCTGTTCTGTGTCTCCACCCCATCTTCACATCCTCTTCCCCATGCTCTGGCCACCAGCCTCTTCCTTCTCCTTCCTCCTCAACCATCTCCAGACTCTCCCAGAGCTTTTCCCAGCACACTGCTGCCCTCCTCCAGCATCTTCGGTGGCTTCCAATGTCTCCCAACAGTTTATAGTCCTGTATCTGGGGAAATTATCATGAATGCATGTTCCCAGGTTCCTCCCTAATACCTGGCAGTTCTGAATCCTCAGACTGCGTGTGGCTGAGGATGAGCCTTTTAACAAGCTTCCTGGGAGGCTCTAGCACACGTGCTCAGGGTCCACATTCTGACACAGAAGAACAAATATCTTAGAATGGTGTTGAGGGGCTGGAGAGACAGCTCAGTGGTAAGAGCACTGGCTGTTCTTGCAGAAGACCAGGTTTGAATCCCAGTACCCACGTGGTGGCTAACAACCATCTGTAACTCCAGTTCCAGGGGATCTAACGTCCTCTCTGTCCTCTGAGGGCATTGCACAAAACAGGTGTACTTATACACTTGCAGGCATAACACACATGAAAGAAAGAAAAGAAAGAAAGAAAGAAAGAAAGAAAGAAAGAAAGAAAGAAAGAAAGAAGACCAGGTTTGAATCCCAGTACCCACGTGGTGGCTAACAACCATCTGTAACTCCAGTTCCAGGGGATCTAATGTCCTCTCTGTCCTCTGAGGGCATTGCACAAAACAGGTGTACTTACACACTTGCAGGCATAACACACATGAAAGAAAGGAAAGAAAGAAAGAAAGAAAGAGGAAAGAAGGAAAGAAATCGTTAGAACAGTGCTGAACAATAATTGTCCATAACCTGAGATGCTCCATCAGAACCCACTAAGCCCCACACACCAGACTCCAGACCATGTTTCATCCACATACAGGGTCTGCCTCTTCCTCTTTGCTTATGCTTCTGCCTGGGCTGGATTACTCTCATCAACCCTGCCTTTCCTATCTAACTGCTGGTCTGTCATGAAGGTCAAGGTCACCACCTCCCAGAAAAACTCCACAAACAACCCTGCTGTCACTCGGAGCTGGGAAACGTACCTGAGGCCCTCCTTCAAGCCCTGCTGTTCTGCCTGGGCAGCTACCTCTCTTTCTTCTGCTGATCACAAGCCACAGCCATTGTCTTTGTCCTTGTCTGGCCCTAGTCTTGCACTAGCAAGCAGTATGTGCTTGCTAAGTGTCTAATGACTCAAAGTTGGGAGTCAGGGCTTTAACCAAGTTAAACCAATGCTGGAAAATGTCACAAGAACTAAACTGAGTACTGGAGAAAACAGTTCTAATTAGAGTGATCATACACTGCAAGCCAGCACTCTCTAGGCACAGGTGTGAGGGTTCCGAGCACATACAGGGAAACGGGAGGTAATACGAAAGAGAGAAGTGTTTCCAGATATGAAAAACCATTTACTAAGCAACCTATGTGTGTTCTCTCAGAATAACAGTGATGAGAAAGGAAACCTGTGCAGTTGCAATTTGCTTGACTTGAGTCCATGCTCCTCTGGTTAAGAGTGCTCAGTTTAGGAAAGCATTTAGCCTCTCCAAGCCTCAGGTTTCTCTTCTGTATAATGGGAATGGTTGTCTTGCTGGAAGACTAAACCTAAGCATGTGTGCAGTGTGCAGAAGCACAATGCCATGCTTGAAATACTACAGAAATGAATCAGCCTGTACAGTGAGCCTCTGATGTCAGTCTTTACCTATTTTTTCCAAGAAGTGAAGGCAGAGATGGTAAGGGCACAAAACAGAGACCAATTTTGAGAATGTGACCCTACTGGCCACACAAGACAGAAGACGTGCTGGGAAGACATATCGAATCCCAGCAGTGACAGCTCTCTAAGCCCCAACAACAATTCCTGCTGGCAGCCCGGGCAGGCTGACCCGCCTGGCCGACCCCGCCCCCTTCTTGTCTCCAGCTGCTCAGTGGAGAGAAAGGACAATCCCTCAGGTCACTCCTGACAGTGGGGGTTCTCCCCCCACCACAGGAACACCTCCTTCAGAGCATCCTTGGCAAAGAAGCACTTTGCCCCTTTCCCAGGTGGCCTCACTCTCCCGTGCAAGGAGTTTGGATCCCATCCACCCTTCTTGGTTTGTTCCTCTCTCCCCCTGAATGCCGACAGACATGGAGCAGGGCTGCTGCCCAGGGAATGTTCCACAGGCTATTGCAATTTAGCAACCAAATCCCCCTTCTCCTCCTTCCCACCTCTGGCCTAAAGAAGCAACTGGAAAGGATTTCTTGGCAGCTGGGCTCGGGAGGAGGGGCTGGAAGCAGGTGTACCCAGAACGTGTTCTGCAGCAAGTGACTGAGCTCCACACTGAGCAAAGTCACGTTCAATAGACTAGTACAAGGAGAACTGCTACCACATATCAAAGATGAACTACATCCCGGACACCGTGCAGAGCGCTTCTTGAGAATGATGTCATTTCATCTCTTCACGATGCATGTTACCTTATTTCACAGCTAAGGAAACTGATCTCAGGGAGGTGAACATATTTGCCCAGGCAAAATTATTTGGAGGTTTTACTTATTTATGTATTGCTTCCGTTTTTAGGGTTTTGTTTGTTTGTTTGTTTATTTGTTTGGAGACAGGGTCTTACTCCATATCCCAGGGTGGCCTACAGCTCACTATGTAGTCATGGCTAGCCTCAAACTCATATCAATCCTCCTGCCTCAGCCTCCCAAATGCCAGGAATGTGCCACCAAGCTGGCAAAGGTAGAATTTCAGAAATGTCCTGTCTGCCATTTGACTAATGGTCCCTTGTAGAATCAACACACCAGCTGCTGGGCTCCACCCACAATTTCTGATTTCAATAAATCTGGGACCTCAGGAGCATGTTGTTTCCAAAGTGTCAGCTAGAGGCCAAGCCTTCTAACAGGTGAATCACACACCTTCAAGTTTGAGTCTGAGTCTGGATCACGTTGCTCAAGAACTCTGCTGAGACTTCCCAGAGAACTGAGATCCAGTGCAGCAGTATCACATTTCACCCTCATTCCCTTGGCTTTCCAGAAGATACGGAAAAGGCTAGAGGTGACAATTCAGGGTGTTTGGTGGCCACGTGTGAGTGTGTGCCTCTGCAACCTCGAAAGCTCGGTCACTAGTGATGTCTTTTGTGCTTACTGCTTCCCCAGTCAGCTTACCGGCCTGAGATCAGCCAGCCCTCCCCAGGCTGCTTTGCTTCTAAAATTTGAAAACCTCTTTTTTTCTTTTTAAACCACTTAGATAAGTAGTAGTCACCCTAGAAGATGGGGTGCCCAGTAAAGACCTGAGGCACAGGTTTGGGCAAACCCCTTGGTTTCAGGAAGACTTACATAGGAAGCGATCCAGTCTTTAGAAAGGATGTTGGCTGGGGTCGGGGACAGGCCTTTTACCCTGTGACTAGTTGGACCAATTTTCTCCTAATGAAAATAATAATAATAGAATTATATCTATTGATTTCTTACCATGAGTCAGATACTGCAAGCATTATCTAATTTCATTCGTTCCAACCAAAACACTGTAAAGTAAGTATCCCAGGATTCTTATCCTCCCTTAAAGCAAAAGGCTTAAAGTATCTAGTCACACAACTGGAAAATAAAAAAACAATAGGAAACTTAGGCTAATTTACAAGCCGGCTCCATGCCCAGTCCTTTCCTACAAGCTGTGGAGACAGAGATGGATATAAAAACATCCTGCTATGCCTGCAGAGTATTCCCATGCCTGTGAACAGTGGGACATCATAAATTTGCAAACTTGTCTTGATGCTTGAACCCCAACAAAAGTCTAAAGCAACTTCCTTCCAGGACTTGCGCTACAGAAGAGCTTGCTGTGTACGCCAAGGAATTTAAATATTCATTATGTAACTAATGCTGTCGTCACAAATACACATACACCCCTTAGACTTTTTTTGAAGAGCAGCTTAAGTACTTATCGATCGAGAACTTTTATAACTCTCAAAATGGAGGCGTCTCCATATCTCTACAGGTATTTTAAATGAATTGAATTAATCATAGGCTTAAAAGTCTCTTGCGATCTTCGTTAACTTCCCTGGGTTTAATTAAAACATCTGTGCACTTTTAATTTATCGATTCATCCAACTCATATGTCATGTTTTTAACACACCCCAGCATGCTCTGCATCATTTTTAACCCGATTTCCACTTAACTAAAGCAATTAAATTCACCCCGGATTAATTAAAGCATCCATACTTTCGTGCTTAAGTCAGCGTGTGCTGCTTTCCCCACATGGCTCCTGAATGTCAGAGATTTGACACACCTGATGAGATTTTTGTCCTTCTGGAAATTCTTCCCTGAATCGCTTTTTTGCTTATTAATGTGCCATTTGACAGGGCAGGAATGAGGAAGGTGGCACTCCAGAAGCTGCCCCCCTCCAGCTGGGGGCACCCTCTACCTCCCTCCCATCACTGAGCCTGCTGCATCCTGCCCCCGCTGAGACCAACTAAAATGCCTGAAAACTGGGCCTTTTTTTTTCTCTTTAATTCCACTTGCAAACTTCCTCACTCTCCTGTCTACAACAACAGCCCTTTATTTCCCTGCTCATTTAATAGGCAGGGAAAACTGAGGTAGTAAGGTCAGCAGGCTGCTAGACTGGGCAGGGGTCTGCATAGTGACACACCATCTCCCAGAAAGTTAGCTTGGATCCTGCTCCTACCCACTGTTCTCCACAGAGCCCAGCCCCGTTCAGCCCTTTAGCACTGCCTGAGTGTGAGCAGCCTTTTAATTGTTTCCATTCTGAGAAGCCTAACATTATACCTCATTATTATTTGTATATAAGCTTGATTGTTAATGAATCTGAATATTTCATCATCATTTTATTGGCAAGCTATGTTATTTCTGATACAGACTTTGCCCACCTTTCCATTCATTTATCTGTTTTTATTTATTTATAGAGCTGCCTGTACATATTAAATAGTAAATTTTATTCTATAAAACATGTTAAGATCTGTCTTCCCTGTGTGTCCTATGATCACCTGGTTTCGTTTTAGGGTGTCACTGACAAATAGAAGATTTAAATTTTGTATAAGCAAATTTGATCACTCTTCCTTCATGGTTTCTAGAATTTATGACTTAGATAGCTTCTGAAGAAGATAAGATTCCTCTTCGATGTTTTCTAATACTTCAGTTCTTTACACTATTTAGAACTTATTTTTTTAGTATAAAGGGAAGTAGGGGCCAAACTTTATTGTCCCCAAATGAATTGCCAATTATACTAGAAACTTCCCAACACTGTTTAGTTCCCTGAAAGAAAATGAAGCACTGATTTCCGGGCAGAAGCATTCATGTTTGCCTGGCCTCTGTGACCCAAATGTTACACTGTCAGTTCTTAAGTGGGATGATGACACCTGCTTTCTCCCATCCCTTTTTTTCCAACCACCTAACCTGTCTGTTTATAGGGTTAGGGTTACTCATACCTTCACTGGGAGTGACGGCAAGCTTCAGCCACTACTATTTTGACAACTTCCCTGGGGTCTAGTATCATGTTCTCAAGTCTCTTTTCTACAGAAATTTTAAATGCATTTGCAGTCCCAGGCATGGTAACTCACACCTGTAATTCCAGCACTCAGGAAGCTGAGGCAGGAGGCTACAAATCTGAAGCAAGCCTGGATTACATCTGGAGTTCCAGGCAAGCCTGGACCGTAGAGTGATACCTTATCTCCAAAATAAAAAAATAAATAAATTTTAAAGGCAGTTTTCAAATAATTTCTAAAAGGTGCATTGCTTGAAATTGCCTCTTCACAACATTTCAGCTCATAGACAACTTGTGAATTTAGGCATTTTGCCTTTCCCTTTATATTAAAGCTCCCCAACAGCCCCTACATTCCCCCAACCCCCCAGGTATTCCCGCCACTAAAATCAGCAAGTACACAGGATTTGTTTTTCTTAAAATACCAATGAGCGGTTGGTTGTATTACTGCCTACCAAGTAAATAACACTGATAATTCATCTCCTCCCTTACAGGGAACGAAGGGAGGGGAAACTCCAGCTTGATCATTAAAATGAGCTTTACACCATTTAGGTGAATCTAAATTGTGTCATTTTTTGTCATTAGCCTGTTAACTTGTCAGTCGTTAGTGGCAATGGTAATTTATTTTTTTCTTCTGCGGGAGTCTTAAAGCTTCCATTTACTAGATTTAGTAAAACAGGAATAGTCAATTTGTACACACATTTTAATTAATTTTAAATAGAAGCTTGAATGTACAATGTTGTATTCCTGGAAACCTGAAGAATAAGGGAGAGCAAGAGAGCGAGAGCGAGAGAGCGAAAGAGATGGATGGATAGACAGACCGACATAAAACACCTTACATGTGGCTCCTGGCCAATCAATCAGGACCAGCTGCCCCCTAAGGGGGGGGCGCTGGTGAGCTCTTTCCATAGATGTTGGCTGCCACTCTTTTGGTGGTGGCATACTATGTGTGTCTACATGCTCGAATGTGTGTATGTATACACTGGAACGTGTGTGAGAACTATGCATTTGTTATCAGCCGCTCAGGCCAGGCTGGGGATCCTGTGGGGAAGATCTCGGGGAGCACTCACTGCTTGTCTACCAGGTGTCAGCTCCTCCTTTGATTCCTTAATCATGGTATTTAACTTGCTCCTCCCATCAATTCCAAAAGACAGTTTTTAAAGGGGAAATTGAATATCCAAGAAGTTTAGTCATCATTTTAACATCCACACCTGACAGATGAAGGCTGGCTTTTGAATACGGGTTTTTCCAGCACCAAAATCTTTGCCCCTTTCACTTTTACTTTGTACTTTCTTGGCAGGATATGGAGTTCGAGTAGTTTTTCCTATATCTTGCCCTAAAAAATAATGTTGATTGATTAGAAAAACTAAAATAAAAGATAAAATACAGGAGGTTCCCACTTCCCAGCCAGCCTCTCCAACATGGACAGGTCTGAGCCTTACATATTGATTTTGAGGCTCTGGATTGAGTTATGGCTGAGAATGAATCACTCGGTCACTGTTAGCAGACCTGGCTTTCCATGCAGAGAGCCCAGTGACCACTAGAGGCCGCTCATCTGGCATCTGTCTTCACACTTTGGATTCCTGACTTTCACTCTTCAAATCAGCCCCCTTTGGGCTTTCCATGTGGCATCAGCCAAGCCCATGGCGTGCTCTGCTTTCCTGCAATCATCAGTGTTTTGCATTTCTGACCACGCTCCCAGCAAGCATGCAGCAAACAAATTGAGAAAACGAAAACCCTGTACTTAGGAATAAAGAGAACTCCATGACCTGACTCTTTTCCACTTTTTCCCTGAGTAATTTAAGTAGGTCACATTTTAAATTTGATTTCCCATGCATCTAACCCATTCTTACCTTCTAGACAATTCTATTTTTTTTCTGCCACTTGGAATTTGTACAGAAGAGAAAGAGAAAATAATTCTATTCTTTAACAGCTAATACAGAGCTGAGTGCGGTGGCACATACCTTTAATCCCAGCACTCCAGAGGAAGAGGCAGGCAGGTCTCTGAGATCGAGGACAACCTGGTCAACATAACAAGTTCCAGGCCAGCTGGGGCTACAGGGAGACCCTGTCTCATGAAACCGAAACATCAAACCAAAGAAAACAACTAATATAGACAGTAATAATTTGCTCTGTCTTTCTATCCTCCTGTACCTTGTTGGAGAAATAAAGTTACCATGGGAGACCAGTGGAAATGGTTTGATGTCACTTTCTCCTTCTTCATTCGTGTAGCTCGTCCAATATACAACACTCAGGCCAGAAACAGCCCGTGGGAACTCCCAACTGCACACTGCAGAGCCGCACTTCTCACTGCTGCTCATCTCAGGACATGAGGGTGGAGGTGGGGGGGATGCTGAACAATGATGGGTATTCTAGTCCCCATTCTGGAGCTCCTCTGAAATACCCAGATCAGCAATGACAAGCAGATTTTCTCTTGAATACTAGCTGTTCATCCTTGTAGGTCTTAGCCTGAGCATTGCAATGAAAGTTTTCAGGTTCCATATGGTCTTAGCAGAACAAGATGCCATGATCCATTAGTGATGTCTACAGAGGAACAGAAGGAAGATTAATAGTCCACTTGCACACATTTGCATCCCCTGACCTAGAGCTTAACATCAGTCCCATAAAGAACTCTCATGGAGAAAACTTACTTTTTCTCCAAAGCCATCTCAAAACCTCAAGAAAGTCCATAATTTCTTCTGCTAGTTCATTTTGCATGCTCTCTATTTGGGGATCTTTCCTCTACCTTCTCCTAGACAGTATCTCCACCCTCTGCTTGGCATCCTGAATATAAGAAGCAAGTGTGCTTATAAGGTTCATCTGAATTTAATGTGTCTTTGATGGTCCCACTTTTGAATTCATTCTTCTTGAGAAGGCTCATAAGAATAAGGATTTGAAAACAGTATCCCCAATGCTTTCCACAACTACCCTCTCATAAAGTATTTGGAGGAAAATATCTCATCAATCACATGTCAACTATTGAGATGTTTTATTTTAAATCAGTTCGAAATTAAAGGGGAAAATCTATTATGTATGCAACATAAGACTACTTCAGGAACTGTTCTTTCCTTGTCTTTTATAAGCACTTATTAGTGCTTTCCCATAAACCCTTGAATATCAGGAACAGAGGAGAAATACTTATCCAATCCAGTCAACCATATAGGAGTCAGCACTGAGAGGAAATCACTTATGGGAAATATCATGCCTGTCCTCCAGTAGTTTACCATATCCCTGGGAAGTCATAGACTCACAGAGTAAGTTGATGACTGAACCATGAGCACAGCAGGTATGACAGGGGCAGGATGGACAGTGGACGAGCAAGTGACAGGACTGACTACACAATCTGTCCATGGCACGATGAGGTCTCCTGGTGATATGTACATACACCATCCATGAAAAATTCTCAGAGCCTAAACTCAAAATTCACAGACAACATTGGTGTCACTGAAACACCTACATGGGTCGTGTCTGAAGGTCTCTTTCAGAGGGTTCATGCCACAGCCAGAGAAGCCAGAGAAGCTTACTATTTTAGACCTGGATTAGAAGGCAGGTTGGAAATGTGGATTCTTTGCAGATTAGTGTTAATGTGGAAGCCCAGTGCTTGAAGGAGCCCTCTAAAATCCCTTTACAAATAAACTCCAAAAGTGGGGACTGGTGCATTGAGGCCAAAGTGATGTGAAGCAAAGACAATAGCGTCCTTGAAAACCCCCACAGACTTTTCAGTCTTCGTCCCATAGACAGAGGTAAGAGGGTGAAGCATGGATTGCTCCAGATGGTCTGTCTGTCTTGAGCCTTCAGAGCCTGCCTTGTTTCTTTCTCTTGTTTTTAATATGCCAGCTTATTTAATTCTCATGATTTAATGCGCATGTGCCCCTTTGAAGAAGGCACCCTTAATTTCTTCATGATATGGGTAACAAATTGAGGTAGAGAGAGATATGCATTGGCTCAAATGTGTGCAGAATAGGAGCCAACTCATCTGAGGGTAAAATAATAAATAGACCCAGATCCCCAGTGCCGACCTCAGTAATAACAATATGGCTCCATTAAGATCACAGCTGTAGAGTCAACTCACCTGGATGCTGGTTGGGCCCCTGCTAGTGAGCTTGGTGACAGTAAAGCAGTAACTTCACCAGTCTGAGCCTCCAGTGCATAGTGGAAGTTCCGATCATAGCTCCTCGTCACAGGGTAATTATGATATTAGGAACTGCACACACCGGCATTCTGTCCCATGTTTGACAGTGAATGGACAGGAGCCACCATAAGCAAAGACATTTTGTTGTTGCTTATTTGGAGATGGCCCTGCACCTCTGTGGCTAAGTCCTCAGCCTACAAGACAAGGGTACAAACAAAGCCATGATAGGCTTTACCTCCTCAGACAGACACAGGCCTTCAGATGTTGGACCTCTGTGACCTGGTGTTCTGTCTTTGTCTCTTTGCAGCTGCCTGCCCCGTCCTGTGCAGTGGGAACGGACAGTACTCTAAAGGAACATGTCAGTGCTACAGTGGCTGGAAAGGCGCAGAGTGCGACGTGCCTATGAACCAGTGTATAGATCCTTCCTGTGGGGGCCATGGCTCCTGCATTGATGGGAACTGCGTGTGCTCCGCTGGCTACAAAGGCGAGCACTGTGAGGAAGGTAAGTAGTGAGGGCTAGCAGGGCAGCTTCAGATGTGCCACACAGGCGGACCTGGGCCAGGAAGCCCGGTCTCAGGTTCCCTGGGCGCACAGGAAGCCTCACACGGCGTTTTCACCAACAACTCTAATCCCTTGCCTTTGATCAACTTTTTTAGTTATAGAATAGAAAAGGCCTATGGAGATGGTTCTAGAAGGAATGTTTTGTTTTACTCTGCTTTTCAGACATTCGCTCCTTTTCTTTACTTCTTCTCTTTAAATTGTTTTGTCTGCCTTTGCCTGTCATCTCTTTCCCTGGTCTCCACCTCTCTCTTCTTTTCTTCCTTCTCTTCCCTTTCTTCCCAAGATTTTTTTTTTTTTTTTTTTTTTTTTTTTTTTTTTTTGGTAGCATTTCCCTGTACTCTTTCTCTAATTGTTTGTTATTATTATGTAGAAAGGCTACTGATTTTTGTAGATTCATTTTGTAACCTGCTACTTTACTGAAAGTGTTAATCAGTTCTAGGCGTTTTCTAGTGGAATTTTTGGGATCCCTTAGGTATAGGATTATATCATCTCCAAAAAGGGATAATTTGACCTCTTTTCCAATTAATATGCCTTTAATTTCCTTCTCCTGTCTTACTGCTCTAGCAAGAGTTTCAAGCACTATATTAATAAAGGAGTGGAGATAGTGGACAGCCGTGTCTGATTCCTCATTTTAATGGGAATGCTTCCAGTTTTTTTTTCCATTTAGAATGATTTTGGCTGTGAGTTTGCTATATATAGCTTTAATATGTTGAGGCAAGTTCCCTCCAGTCCAATCCCCTTTAGGACTTTTATCATGAATGCATGCTGAATTTTGTCAAAGGCCTCTTCTGCATCTATTGAGATGACCATGTGATTTTTGTCTTTGAGTCCATTTATATGATTTATGACGTTTATTGACTTATGTATATTGAGCCATCCCTGCATCTCTGGAATAAAGCCGACTTGATTATGGTGGCTGATCTTTTTGATGTGTGTCTACTATGTAGGCCAGGCTGGCCTTGAACTCAGAGGTCCGCCTACCTCTGCCTCCCAAGTACTGGGACTACAGGCATGCGCCACCACACCCAGCTCTCCGAGATCTTTTTATGAAACAATTTATTTGTGTGTGTATGTGTGTGTGCACGTGCACGGGCACACACACACATACATGCATGCACACACAAAATACATTGTGGAGATCAGAGAATGAAAGTCAATTCTCATCTTCTACCCTGTAGGTTCTGGGGCTCGAACTTGGGTCATCAGCCTTTGTGATGAGTACCTTTCTTTACCCTCTAGGCCGTCTTACCCCCCACGTTCCCAGACCTTATTCTCTCTTTTCTTCTGCTTCATTTAAAGTCCTCTGGATTGAGAATTTCTGGAACTATCCAGAGAGAAGAAATGAGAATTGCTAAGCCCTCTCTCTTCCTCAAAGCTGGCGGCTTCTTGGTACTGTTATTTGTTATGATTTCTTTTCTCTCTTTTTGGTAATCATTCATATATATATACATATATATATGAATCAACAAAACACCCTATCAATGGAAGGCAGGCTTGAACAACTAGGTATCTAGATCATCTTGAGATCCATCTAGGGGGCATCCAGACATCTTGAGATCCATCTAGGGAAAATCAGAAGAACAAGGACATGTAGCCTGGGATTTGGTACATCCTATAAGCTCGGATTGGCACACATTTAAGAAACTCTAGCATGCTTAGGGAAATATCAGAGAGATCACAAGCTAAATCTAATCTGACCAGTTATAGCCCAAGGTCAGACACAGAAATTAGAAGGAGACATTGGGGAAGAAGTACAGGAAAGGGGAAGTGTGTACAGAAATCCACTCTAATAGCCTTAGCCAACTCTGGGTGACGCTTTTCTTTCAGTAGCAGCCTCTGACACCAAGGTTTGGGGACCTAGTTCTGGTGCCAAGATGGCAGGAGAACTCAGCTGTCTGCACCCTTCCTTCTCTGTTTCCCTTCAGGAATATGGCCTCTAGTTGTCCATCTGTTCCTCTACCATAAAGAAGGAAGCACAGCTGATGAGAAGGTGTGGACTCAGGTTCTTGAAGCCCTCGCCCATTCCCCCAGCTTTGTAAATGGGTCAGCCCAGCTCTTCACCTCCCACCTCCCAAGCACAAATAGAAAAGCTGACTTTCCCAGCACTCTAAGTACAAATGTGGGGCCTGCTCAATGTGAGACAGTTTGGCATGAGTGGGATATCCACAGCAAACTCCTCATTCTCTGAGGTCCTCTAAACAAGCTGATCCTGGGGGAGCTCAGTGCTAGGAGGTGCTCAGAAGCTAGTAGGGCCATCCTTCCATTCCATTAACTTTTGAGTCTCCAAAACTGTGCAACATGACCAGTCATCACAGCCCCTCCCCACAGAGTCCTGACAATACCTTAGCCTTCGATATGCCCTGTAGGCGTTCCTTGTAAAATCCCCACATTCATAATTTTCACTACTGTGTCCTCAAAAGAGTCAGATTCTATGACATTATTCTTCTACAATTTTTCAGTTTATCAGTAGCAATGCCCTTAACGCCACCCAGAAGTCTGACCCCCACATCTTCCCTTGCCGGAGCCTCTATAGATTTATCCCCTCTATTAAAAAAGGTAGCCTCCCTGTGTTTTTATCATAAAACCAAATTGGGAGTTGGGATGGAGGAAATACTGATTTAATAACCCTACTCGAAAGGTTAAAGTTCTTAAAGATAAATGGATTGCAGCAGGCAAAGCTGCATTTGCTGAAAACATGGGAGAGGCCAGTGCTATGACAAGGAAGGTTAAAGTGACCTTCTGCATACACTGCTGGGTGAGAGGGAAGTGTCAGGGCACCACATTGCCAGTCAGAAATTTTTCTACCCAGAAAAGATGGCATATGAGTGGAATTTCAAGTCCTTCTCCACTTTCTCCTAGCCCAGGCAGTCTTATGTAAATGTTCAGAGCAAATTAACCATCCAACAAAACAAGTGAGCCACATGGAACATTATAAAAGGAAGAGATCTCCCCTATTGATTTCTGCTGTCCAAAAAGAATGAACCGGGGTGATTCATGTGCTGTTTTCAAAATAGGAAATGGAATCAGAATGTCTAGATCAGCACTTTTTCTTCCATTTAGCTTTTTTATTTCTGATATTTATCACAGTCATAATGGTCAAACAATTTACCTGAACTGGCCATGGCAACGGAATCAATAGTTGCCGTCCTCCATTTTTGCTGCATAAACATTGTTGTACTATTAACAAATTTGTGCAAGAAAATGAAAGGACATCTTTTGAGATTTGGCACGATGGTGTCTGGAGGAGTGGGAAGGAGATGAGAGGGAACTGACAGATTAGTTTAAGTCAGCCATGTTTTCATGTCAGTTTCATGGTTCAGTCATTTTTCAATGACATTTAACTTCATAAATGTAATTCATGGTTCTTCTGGGGTTCATAGTACATATTGTTTGTAAAACTCCTTGACCTCCTTTTTTATCCTTAGGGATAGAAATTGCATTCACAACGCCTTTTGTCAAACCTATAGAGGACCCCAGACTAAATGAGTTCTAATGATTTCAGCTGCCAGGGGGCTGGTATCTCAAGGAACGGGATACTTAGCTTGTAAAGGCCAATGTCCTCCTTTTAAGTATAACACTGTTTCTATTTATAAAGCTTTGTAGAATCACCGAGTCCCTCCTGCCTGCTAAAGACTCTAAAGATGTGGCCAAAGGACCATCTGATGGAATTGGAACCAAGTTTAAAATTCCTAGTAAAACGGCTCCTCTTAAATTTTGTGTTTCGTTAGTCCATCAGGCTCTGTAATCACAGAGCACTGAGGGCATATTTACTGGTATCACTGACCAGAGAAAGGGATTGCACATATTTCCAGATCTATAAATGGCCCTTTTCATGACATTCTAGTACTGGGCTAATAAATCTCAGTGGATTTTCCTCTTCTTACTATAATTCAGGATAGAGAAGAGACAGCTAATATATATGTGAGAAAAGTCTTTCTTTCTCTCTCCTCTCTCTCTCTTTCTCTCTCTCTCTCACTTTTTAGTATTCCATCCTTTTAAGGAAAAGATTATATGATTTATCTTTTGAAAGCTTCTGTCTATTGGCACCTTACCAACATTTTAAATAGTTAATTATAGGTGGAGAGCATTTTTGAGGCAATAACACACGATATATTTTTGTGGATACATTGATTTTGCTTTATTAGAAATGGGGGCAGCATTTTTTTAAAACTTCAAGATTTCCCCTAATAGAAGAATATGAACATGATTCATTCTTAATGAATTAGCTTATATTTTGCAGATGCCAAAATACATATTATCTCCAAGAGTAAGAAATGACATCAGTCAGGTGTGGTGACTCTAGCCGGGTGTGGTGGCCCCAGTCAGGTGTGGTGTTGCATACCTGAAATACCAGCACTTGGGAAGCTGAAGCAGAAGGAGGTTAAGTTTGAGGCTAGCCTGAACTATATAATGAATTCTAGGCCAGTCTGGAAAGTCTGGAATACATAGTAAGACCCTGTATTGAGAGAGACAGAGTCACAGAGAAAAGGACTATCATCTCTTTCTAATCAGTCCTTCACACTGGACACCTATCCTGAGAATGCTTTACAGCAGTCTGTTGTTTACAGTTGTGAATTCAGCATGTACTGTTCCCTGTAGACACCACATATCTTCTTCATAAATGTCTTCTATGTGTTTAAACCTTGTCCCAGACTTATATCCAGATGTACTCCAGCTCCTAAGAGGAACCAATTTGAAAGTATCAGAAGAGTTTACATCACCCAGAGTTGAACTCCCCAAGATAACGAATTCCACTCTAAAGTGACTGTAACAATTTTAACTAATATCATCCTGAACATCTATGACTAATAATAAATCATTAAAATTCACCTTTCAGGGGGAGGAAAAAGCCATTGTTTTCCCCATGATTCAAATATTTGAAACTGGTTTCCATAAATAAAATATCTCTGAGAGTTTCCAAATGGGATCCAAAGAAGTATCTCTTAATACTGAAAATTATTTTGGCCTCAGGAGAGAGATCTTCATTGGAAGCTTTGTAGAACACTGTGATTTCTGATAAATCCATAGTACCAGGTCTGACTCCCTCGGGATTAGAGAGCTGTGGCACAGATAATTTAAATGATGTCATATTTAGAGTCAGTGTGTTCTCAATATTAAAACTTACAGCACCATCATTTTGTGTTTAAATAAGAAAGAAAAAAACAAGACACTCAACATGAATGATAGAGTCCCTATATAGAGGGACTCTAAAGAATAACTATTTCATGAATTCCTTAGGGACAAAAAGTCTTGCAAATTTCAATCTTGGCATTGGTCAAAGACAGAAGACAAAATCTCTGAGTATTTGAACCACAAAACAATATGAATACACATAGGGTTGAACTAGTAGCTGTGTAAACCCCCCAACACACACACAGATCAACTCAGGAAAAGAATTTAAAGCAGTCTCTAGTTGACTCTTCCCCACCCTAGATGATAGAAGCACTGTTTCAACCTGCCAGCAGGCCTGATTTCAAATAACAGAAACGTGTTTCTGTCAAACACGGTGACAAGACTTCCACAATTTTCTGGCTCACAAGACAACAACTGAGCCTTCGGTAAAAGTTCTGTTCTTCATTACAACCCATGTTTTTCTTCTCCACATGCCATAGGAATGTTCCCTGGGATCATCCAAGAAAGCCAATCTGCCTGTTGAAAGACTTCTATCTAGCATTGGGCTAGGTGGCAAGCTAAGGCTTGAGATCACTTTCCAACATTAAAGTTCCAATCCTCAAGAACCAGCCTTGGCAGCTTGCTCTTGCTTTGACTTGATTCCTCCTGATGTATAGCCACTCTGATCATGAGGATGGCCAAGGAATAGGACCATGAAATAGAAAGGGATGATGAATACCTGGAATCTACCATTAACTTGTCCAGTGAACCACCTGGTGGCAGGCATCCACTCCATTCATAACTGCCTATAGAACGGCTACCCTCTGGATGGATATATATA
>NW_008335437.1:251166-288794 GCF_000622305.1 Nannospalax galili
ATATATCCATCTCCACAACTTTACCTCCTCCATCCTGTATCTTCACTAACCCCACAGTAGGTATGTGCTCAGAGAGCAAAACTAATTTTAGACTCAGCCTGAGTGAAACTTAATTAGGAAAGTGACTCATTTAGGAGTTTCACTGGTATTTTTTTAATCTTTTGTTCCCATTTGAAATCAAGGACCCATGAGGTTAGAATGAGCCTCTTGACTTTCCTCACTTAGACTGAAGGTAATCGGGCTTGACCGTATATACAGAGACACCACAGGTATTTTCACTCCTGCTGTGGGTCAGTCAAGGTTGAAGGATGAAAAGCACACTGTTCTCAAGATGGAATGGCATACCTCTCTACCTGTATAGAATCTCTAACCGACTCTTCCTAACTCATCTTGAGGAATCCCCTTGATTTCTCTTGCATCTTCTTTACATTTGGAGATTTGTTGTGCTGATATATATAAAAGCCCTTTACGTTATGGGTGTTGAGAGACCACATGAGTATTACCTAGTGTCTCTATTTGCTTAAGTGTGGGCAGAAGTGGGTCCCTTGCTGCTGGTTCATTCCTCATGAGTAATCGGGGCCTCTCCCCTTTGTTCTTTCAGTTGACTGCTTGGATCCCACCTGCTCCAGCCATGGGGTCTGTGTGAATGGAGAGTGCCTCTGCAGCCCTGGCTGGGGTGGTCTCAACTGTGAGCTGGCAAGGGTCCAGTGCCCAGACCAGTGCAGCGGACATGGCACTTACCTCCCTGACTCGGGCCTCTGCAGCTGTGATCCCAACTGGATGGGTCCCGACTGCTCCGTTGGTAAGCCAAGAGGTCCTCTCCTTGCTTTCCCACACTCGTGCCCTGTGTTCCATCCCATTCTGGGTGGCTGGGAATCTTGTCTTTACACTCAGCTTGGGATGAGAAGGACTTTGGTCAGTCATATGCCTTTCTTATTCTTTTCCTGAGCTGTGGAGTCTGTGATCTTTGAGAAGGAAAAAAAAATCAAATGACTGTGTTGCTTCCCGTGCCTCGTTGGTTCCATCACCACAAATGGATGAGGGGCCCGGGAGGGATGTTTCTACTTGTATTATAGGTTTTCTTATGTACACTCCCTAAAGGTACCAGAAAACAAAACAGAACAATTCAGTTCCAGACAAACTGAATAGAACATCCTATAAAACAGAAAAGAGGCTCCCTCGGGGTGGCGTGTGAGCACGTTATAAAGCTCTGCAATTCTCCAGTGACAGGAAAATAATGAAGTTGTGCTGTACACTTTATTTTCCTAAAATTAAGAGTATGTGTCTTACTTCCAAGTGACCTTAAAAATGGAACGGTTCAACAGTTCAAGCCAGTCCCAACCTTCCCCAGAAAGGTTCTGTTCACTCTGACAAGTGCCTATCCAAGCGAGCCATCATCATGCGCCCCCTTCCTCGGGGTGGTGAGACAGCTGTCAGATTGCCATGGCAATCAGGAAGAAAAGAGATGTGAAGCTTTGCCTACAATGAGGAAAGTCATGAATCTTTCATTCCAAAAAAAAAAAAAAAGGAAAGGAGCCAGCCCACTTGCCTCTGGCTTCACTTCCTGGTGATCCTGGCAAAACTCGGCAGAGGGTGTGGGGAGGCGCAAAGTCCTAGCTCCAAGGCTCTATTGTGCTGCAGACATGCTTTGTGACCTTGAGTGAGTCACTGACCATCCTGGTCTGGTTCCCCTCCCCTGGCATGACAAGCCATGCCTCCCTCAGTGGGCTGATGTAAGGATGAATGCCTGGCACGTGCTTGTCCTCGCGTGATAGGTCTGGAACGCCAGAGAGTGCATATCTGTCTGTCTGTCTCCTCCCCACCCCCCACAAAAGACTTTGAGCTCCTTTGAGAAAGAGGCTGTGTAAGTGCAGCATAATTACAATGGTCATCTTTAGTGAAGGGTACTGATCTGGGGAACACGGGTCTGCAAGACTCTAAGGATGGAGCAACTGGATCCCAGCAGGCCACATAGGCTTGGTCAGGCTCTCAACCGGGAGGAATCCCACCCGGCTAGGGTGTCAGGATCCAGCGTAGTTCCCTCTCCTAGGGATACCTCCTGGTCAGCTTTGCCAAAAAGGAGCTACTGCCTGTCTCAGTATATAAAAGAGCTGTTGTCACACTCTAGTGAGTAACCAAACCACCTAGAAGATTCGTTAGAATGAATTAGTGAGCCCCCTCCCCACGCTTTTAATTGGTCCAACCCAGGCACAAGAATTTGCATTTCTAACAAGTTTCAGGTGATGGTGCTGCTGCTGGTCCAGGTGCCGAAAGTTGAGAACCACTGCTTTAGAAAAAGAAAAACTAAATTAACAGAATTACTACCCAATTAGTGGCGGAGAAACATGCAAAGACGCTATGGCTGCTGGGCTCTGGGGCCATGTGTGTGGCCTGGCTCCCGTGAAGGACTTCGCCCGCTGCTGCGGTGTTGAGCTGTAATCATTGTTTTTCTTCCAGAAGTGTGCTCAGTAGACTGTGGCACTCACGGCGTCTGCATCGGGGGAGCCTGCCGCTGTGAAGAGGGCTGGACAGGCGCAGCTTGCGACCAGCGCGTGTGCCACCCCCGCTGCATTGAGCACGGGACCTGTAAAGATGGCAAATGTGAATGCCGAGAGGGCTGGAATGGTGAACACTGCACCATTGGTAGGCAAACGGCAGGCACCGAAACAGGCACATATTGCTTTATTTTCATAAATCGTAGATCGATAGTGACGGTCGCGCATTGCAACTGGCTGTTTCCTCAGGGACACAAGTGCTCTCCAACATTCCGCTGCCTCTCTAAATCCCCCATGGGGTTAGGGAAAGGGAAAAGCCAGGTTCCCTCGTTTGGAAAAGGCTTTCCCTTCTTTGCAGGATTGCATTTGGGGAGGAAAGAGATCCAACTATCTAAAGTGCTCATCTTGGGGAGAGATGAATGCTCACGCATGGGAAACTCAGTGCCTGTAGCTGCCAAGCACCCCAAAATCACTGTGGCCTACAAGTCTTCCCTTGTTCCCTGTTCTCTGACTAGCTCCATGGATCCCTGTTGCTGGTAATAATGTGAATTTGTTTTAGAACATGTTTGATGCCCACAAAACTTCCAGGGCCTCTGGACAGCCACCAGTCCAAGCACCTTGTTGCTCTCCGAATGGGTGATGGGCTCCTGAGCCTCCTCATCAACACTTCCACCAGGACATGTATCCTCTGGTCTCACTGTATTCCCTACTTAACCACTACTTTATATAGTTTCTGGATCAAGAATATTTTTTAAGGCCTATGCTTCATTAAAAACTGTTTTGAGGCCAAGCATGGTGGCACACTCCTTTAATCCCAGATTAGGAGCCTGAAGCAAGAGGATCTTGAGTTTGACACCAACTATATACCAACACCCCTGTCTCAAAATAAAATAGTTTTGTTGTCACTGGTTTTGTTTGGGGTGGTGATTTGTTTTTGTTTTGTTTATTTTGTTGTTTTGCTTTGGGGATTTTTGATTACTGTTGTTTTGTGGGGTTTGTTTTGTTTATTTTATTTTTGCCATTCCTGCAGCTTGGGAAAGCACAAGTCTGATCAGAATATACCTAATTATCTCTTTGATAAAGGATTGAAAGTCAGTGGTTTTTTTAGCTTTCAGTGTCTCCCAATTAGGATTACAAGGCTATCAGCCTGAACGTCATTTTACCTTGAGTTTTTGCCCTTGTTCCTTACATTGATCAGTCATAGGCATCTTCCATGCCGGGCAGAATAATCCAGAGCCTGCATAGAATCTCTCAGGGAAGTCTCCAACCGAACAACTGCTTTCCCACTTCAAGTTACCTTTGATTCCAACCATCAGATTTGGAGTCTGTCCTCTGTCCTAGCCCCAAAACCCAAACCATAATTTGACCACTTGGCCTGAGAGGCAGGGGGAGGAGCTTGTGCAGGGCTGACTGATAAGGTCAGACTAAGTTTCCCATGCTGTTCCGGCCATTAAGCAGTGGTGAAGGACTGACTCTGCATTCAGTTTCCCTCAATTCCATCTAATTGGGCATCTGAGGGGCAGTGACCATTCAGGGCCATGACCATTGCACTGGGACCCTGCTGGGACAGTCTGTTGGCAGTGAATTGTTTTTGCAATCTCTCAATGATGCTCCAGGTCCTGCTTCCCCTGCAGCTGCTCAGCTCAGCTCCCTGCAGAGGCTGAGGGATAATTCGCCAGACTTTCAGGGGAGGGACGTGCACAGCCCAAGACCAAGACAGTGGCTTACAGTGGCTTCCACTCTTCAGGGGTCCTTGATGTGTTTTTGCATGCCTGTTGTGGTTTAAATAAAAACTTCTCCCTACCCCTCTACCTCCATTATCCCATGTCCCCCAGAATCTCTTGCCAGTCAACACACCTGAGGTAAATAATCCCACTTTCAATTTGTATAGCCCACCCCCACCCCCAATCCTTGGCTTTCCCCTTCCCTGCCTGGGAGGTAGGGGGCAGGGATAGTGTCTTCACAGTGAAGCCTGTTGCCCCTCTCCTACTACAACCTGTCTTTTGTCTGGAAATAGTTCACAAGGGGGTAGTGCAGGTGAAGTAGGGCAGAAGATGGCCAGTAGCAGCCAAAGGGACAAACCTGGCCTGCTGCCTGGTTTTTCGATGGCTTACAAGCTAGAAACTGTTTTCTACAGTTTGAAAACCTTGGCAGAAATCCAAGGGAAGGAAAATATTTTCTGACATGTGACAGTTCTATGAAATTCAAATTTCAGTGTCCACACAGAGTGTTAGTAAGAAAACCAAGCAACATCCATTCACTGATACCTTGTCAGTTCCCATAGTGCACCTCAGGATGAGCAGTCACCATAGAGGCTGAAAGACCCGCAAAGCAGTTGTTATCTGATACAAAAGTAAATGAGCTCTGAACGAGAAAATGCCCTAAGTCTAAAGGGAAAAAGAGGCAAAGAGAAAAATAAGGTAGATGTCCCTGTTAGGAAGATACCACCTGTGGCTTGAAGGCTATTATGACCCAAGAGAAAGGAAGAGGCCACAGAGTGAGGATGAGAGAAGACAAAAAATGAGCTGAGGTGTCTTTGGGACCTTTGAAGAAGAGATGGACCAATGACAGCTTTGATCTCAGTACAGAAGTGGGAGGATATGGCCAGCAGGAAAGCCCAGGCACTTCAGTCAAGCTGGCCCTTGGGTGCAGTGACCTGGAAAAGGGTGTTTCTGCTGCTTCAAGTGTTCAGCTCAAGTTTCACATCTCCGAGAGCTGACATCCATGAGTTCTTGAGGAATGTCAAGAAAATGCCAATTTATACACCACATAGAGCTTTCCAGAACGAAGCGGCACTGGCGCAGGGAGGTCCCTTGTTCAGATTATGATGGTCTATGATGTTACAGCTTCTCCTGTGGAAGTTATAAAAACCATGACTGCCGATGGTTTTTCTTGTGAGAAATTAGGGCTCAGCCGGAGATTTTGCTAATAGGACACGTGCTGTCTCCTCCTAACTTTGTTCTCTGGGTTTTCTCAAAAAAAGCCAAATGTCCCTTAGTTGGTGAGATTTGCTATTGGAAAACCAAGGAGATGCTTGTCCATGCATAATTCTCTTGCTTTTCAGCCTCTGGCCCCCAGAGCTGCTCCATGGAGTTTTAGTCTTTGAGTTTGAACAGACATTCCTGTCATTTCATTTAAAGTAAATGCCACAATTTACAAGCCCAGAATCAACCCTCCTCCTTGGGGAGTCTGACAGTCAGAGGAAAGAGAGGCACTTTGGTCCTTTCCAAGCAGAGCCTCAAGTGCTATATTTTGAAGATAGAAAATAAGTAAGAATGAAATGGCACCAGTCAGTAAACAATGGGGCAAGACAGAATGGTGGCTGGCTGGCATTGGGCAGTCAGATTGTCTGCAGCCTGTTTTCAGAAGGTCACGGAGAGGTGATTTTCTTGGGGTCATTGCACATAGTCAACTGGACAATTCACATCAGCACTTAAGGGTTGCATTTATTGTACTGAAGAAGCAAGAAGTAGGGACGAAAAGACTAAAACCAAAGGCACCGACTTCTAAAAGCCAGTCAAGCAGATGCCCCAGCATCTCTCCATGTTTGGTCGAATGTATTTCTGAAATTTGTGACCAAATTATTTTTTATTTGAAAACTTAGTATGTATTGCTGCAGATTTAAATAGAAGGTATAATGTGTTGGTCAATGTTAACTATAGGAGCTAATTTATCTACCCAACAATGATTCTTACATTCATTCTTTCTAACAAGTTAAATATAAGGTCTGACTAAAATCTACAAAATTGCATAGATAAGAAATATACTTTGAATCTAAATCAACCACACTTCGTGTATATCTTTGGAATATATTAGCATTATTTGGGTAAGGTGCAGTTTATTCTTATGAATAAATCAGAAGGCATATTGTGTGGTTAGAGAGGGTTTATTCCTTAAATGTGATTTTAAAATGGATTTTTGTTCCTATAAACTGCCACCTGCCTATCACCTGCCACCACCCCTTATTAATATGGAAGATTTCACAGAAGGCCATCCAATGGCTAGCTCACTACAGCTTGATGGAACTATAGAATTTTTATTAGGTCAAATCACTTGAACTATAGTAAACTTAGATAAGCATCTCTTATGTTATAAAGAAGTAAATTGGATGTTAGTGTTTGACGGGCAGAATAGTTGAGCGAATACAAGGAAAAACTAGCATTCCCATTGCCAGGGAAATGAGGGCAGTTACATGCAGATGGTATGCTGTCATAATCCTCCACTGGATGTTGGCTGTTGGTCTCTATCCCCGCCAATAACACAAACTGACAGTCTGCAGACTCAGTCTACCAACACTGACACTTCCCAAACCTGGTAGACTGTTTGGAACCTGGGCAGTGAGCACTGTGTGCAACAGTTATTCCAACCTGTGTGTTTTACCTGTGTGGTCCTGACCTCTGATCGTGTTTCAGAATCATGACGACTTGATTCCTAAGGCACACGGGGCTGAGTGACCCGAGCAGGTGCTGTGTGTCAGAAGAGTTTTCTTTTCCATCTATTGCACTGGGCCCTTCTATTTTTCCACTTTAATTGGTTGGGGAAAGAGAAAGGTTCTTGTGATGTTAATAAGGATAATGAAACTTTACCCAAGGTAAAACCAGCCAGGCGACAATCTGATGTGCTGATTAAGTGATTGTCATCAGAAGGAGACAGGGTCACGGTCCAGGAGGGAGAGAGTCTCAGAACAATAGAGAACAGGCTTGTTAAAATTAACCAACTGCACACGAAGACAGCTGCCTCTGCATCTCATTCCATTTTCTGTCCAACTTATGGAAACTTTTTTTTCCATGTAGCTGTTGTCCTTGGACATTTGAGTTTTTTATAACTCTAGGGAGCTCACGCTGACATGAAATTAGCCACTAGAGTATCCTCACCACCAGGTCCATGGAAGCAGCTCATACTCTGATTGGTTAATTAACCAGATCCTCCAGGGGTTCTTAGAACTGTCTTCAGAGTTCTTTAAAAAAAAAAAAAAAAAAAAAAAAACCTAAAGTTTTTAACCTTTCACTATTATAGGCAAACTATTAGCACAATAATTCCTCCCCACAGATTGGTCAAATGTGAGCCTTCAATTGCAAATTAGGAATCTCACCTGCCCAGAAATTTCTCTTTGAGTCTGGAATTCGTAGTCTATCTGAGGTTTCCTACCCAAATCCAGGATAAAAACAAGGAGATAGAAAAGGCAGACAAACATTTTCAAGTCAATATGAAAATATAAAATAAAATAACAAAAAATAACTGCTTTGCAGGTGAGAAAATTCTCATCACTGAAAGTCCTTGTTTTTTAAAAAGGGCTTTCAGCATCAGTTGGAAAACAGAAAAATATATACAAACTTCATTCTGACATTTTAAAGCCTTAGAAGCAGTAGAAGCATTTCCGGAAGGGCTTTCTATGTGATCTGGTAGTATCTGTCCATGAAATGGACTCCCATCAGAAAAGAGAGGAGGTAAAGATTCTGAGTATACTAGCTTTGTCAGGAGACAATGCCTCAAATCATCCTCTGTACTACTTCCTGAAATTTTCAAAATGAGTCTGTGTTAACTCATAGCTTGAAGTGTCAGAGCCAGACCCATCAAATACAATTACACATCCCTTAACAACGGGGACATGTTCTGAGAACTGCATTGTTAGACGGCTTTGTCATTACATGAACATCATTGAGTCGTGCACAATCTTAAATGATCTGGGTCAGCCACTCAGTGTGGCCCTCTAATGAAATCAGGAAACATAGAAAGCAGTAGATAGATGAGGCTGCTACCTATATAAGTGAGAGCATAGTCTACAGTAACAAAAGTGTAGTATGGTATAATAAATGCATAAATCAGTAACAGTCATGTATTATCAAGTATGTATTGTACTTCTGTTCCATTGGCAGAGCAGTGGGTTTGCTTACACCAATGTCACTACAAACATGTGACTAATACATAGCTATGATGCCACTAAGTGAGAGGAAGTTTTAATTCCATTATACTCTATGGAACCACCATTGCCTATGTGGTCTCTTGTGAACCAAAACTTCATTATGTCACTGATAAAAGATGTGACACTTCTCAAGAGCAAATAAATACAAATGGTTTGCAACTCTAGAGGATAAGCCCATGGGGGAAGTCACCATCAGGAAGATCATACACACAAAAGAAAACACAAAGGAAGGTCTGTTGAAAAGGGTAGGATGAACTGCCCTGCTTGGTGCTTGAGCTTTTACAAAGAATCAACTCTGTGATTCACAAATTTCTCACCATGCATTCTGAAGACTACATTTGTAATAAAGACCCGAGACTAGCAAAGATGGTCCTGGAGAGCTGAGCTCCTGCAGATACTGTGATAGACATCTTTCTCATCGCTCAGTATCTTCTTCCCTATTCTATCATGAAAAATAAATTGACCAGTGGATGGGGCCATCTGTGGCCTAGGCTTCACTCTGCCACACATACTCCATGTGCACTAGAACAAGCCACCAAATGCCCTTAACCTCAGTTTCTTCATGCAGCAAATGTTAGGATTAGACCATGTAGTTGCTCTATAGAGTATTATATGCAAACATGAGATGTCCATTGGGTATTAATATACTTTGTTGAATAGTTTATATGGAGCTCTTAAAAATAAGTATTAGGGAAAAATTTAACTACCACATCAAACCCATGATTGTATAGGTCTTATTGCTTAGGGATGTGGTGAAAGTAGGTAGTGTTAATAGGCTTGAGTAAATTTAAAGAAAAATATAAAGTAAATAACAGTACAGATATTGCAAATATCACAAATGCACTATGTGGTTGACTGACTTTAGAACACACTTGAATGAGATGATCTCTAAGGACCCAGTTTCACAGTTTATTGCTTGTGATGCAGAACTGTGTGGCCGGGCCACTCAAATGCAATCAAGCCCTTTTCTCTTCTGTAAGGCAGGTTTTCAATGTATACTTCTATAATATATATGAAAGGCCTTACCTTAAAGGAACAGACACCATGGAGTGTTGCCCATCTAATAACATGCAGCTGAATCATGGAGAGGACTATAAGGTGCTTTGCTTGTTCTAAGTTCTTCATTGGTCTGCCCTGCTCAGTTTCAGAGCATACTCAGTGCACCTGGGGAATCTATTTGGACATCAGAATACTTCCTCACCTGCACTGAATAATCCATCCCATTTTAGTTATTTGTATATTTTTATAGAGAGATGTTAAAGCAGAAGACCATCTGTCTCTCTCCACTCCCCTAGGATTGGGAGAAGTACAAGCTTACAGGAAGTGCTGAAGGACACGGCCTTTGTGTTGGTCTAACTGAACTCAAATCCTGGAAGCTTCTCTAACCTTTATGTGCACAGTTCCATTGTCTTTAAGATGAGTATTGATAAATAGTACATACTTCCTTGGGTTAGGTGAAAGTGTACCTGGACTGTGCTAAGCCTGGAGTTAGAGCCCTGTAAACATGAACTAATGTCATTGCTGCTGCGAGCATTACTTAGTACCAGTGTAAGATAAGCTGAAGGGCAAGGAAGAATTCTGACTGAGATATTCCCCCATCTTCAAGCACCCTTCCAGCAATCTGCTTCAAACCCAGAAGTTAGTGGCATGTCAGTCAACACCTCCCTCCATCCATTCTCCAAGTAATGGTTTGCTCCACAACCTTTCTGCACCTAATTCTCATAGAGAACCAGGAACTGTATCTCTTAGCTGGAGTTGAACTACTCATTTTACCAAACAGTCCAGTTATACATGGAATCAAATATTTCTAGGACCATGTTGTAATGTTAGAGTTTGCTACTTTGGGCCAGATGTTCTCAAACTCCTCTTCCTAAACAGACGTTCTTAGAGAACCTAGTAATCTACGAATTTGTTTTTAATTCTGGGTTTTATTTTTAATAAGTATCTTCAAAAGAAGATACTTCTTTGAGGTATAATTTGGAAATTTTGTTACTATTGAATAGATTAAAATTTCAATTCTTTTAAGCCAGTATTTCTCTCACTGGAGACAATAGATATAGCCTTGAGGGGTGTAGAAGGGTATCATGTTCTGTTTAAGAAGGAGATGTAGCTCAGTGGTAGAGCATTTGCCTAACATGCATAAAGCCCAGGGTTCAATGCCCAGCACTATAGGAAAAAAACAGAGGGGGAGGAATCTGTCTTTTTCCTGGGTGGAGTCAGCAGCTCTTAGTATACATTATTTCAGACTCTCCTTTGTGTGTTCCCTCACATCCCTCTGGGTAGCACAAGTTTACCAGCTCTGGCTCTGTAAATCAACAGAAACCAGTAACCCCAACTTTAATGTCACTGAGTAGCATGCATGCCCTCTGGAAAGCTCAAAACTCACACTGATTCTCTATCCCTATTCAACCCAATAAACTTCACAATTACCCTCCTTCCTAACATGTTACAATCACTTGATTCCATGGAGCATGACCCATGTGTAACATCTGGAGATTCTCTGCAGTTCCTTGGCTTTTCTCCGGAGTTATTAGGAGTCACCCAGGATATCCCAGATGTTCATGTCAGAAACAGATTTTTGTGTTTCCTCCCAAGTTGCTGCCTTATGGGGTTCAGTCTTAGCAACACTCCTCCTTCATAGAATTCTATTTCATAAGCTCTGCTTAAAATTACCATGTAGTATATAGTTATTTTACAGAATAGCAGGTGTCATTATAACATTGGAAAGACTTTCTTGGGACTAGAAAAGGGCTCAGTGATTAAGAGCACGTACTGCTCTTCCAAGGGACTTGAGTTCAGTTCCCAGCACCCATGTCAGGCAGCTCACAACAGCTGTAACTTCAGTTTCAGGGGAATCAGTTGCCTCTGGCCTCCTCAGGCACCTTCATTCCCATGAGCCCTTGCACACACACGAGCACACGTGCACACACACACACACATACACACACATACACGTGTGCACCATGCACACACACAATTATGTGATTTAAAAGAATAAAAATAACCCCTTTTTAAAAAAATTGGCTTTATTGCCTTTGGAAAGTAAAGTAGCACCGTCCTGAAAACCTTCCCGTCAAGATTGTAAAGTAGTGCTTCTCTCCCCACCCTTCCTATCAGATGTTCCCATGCACCATTATAATCAGATCTGCAGGAGGCAGCCCTACCGTAGGCCAGCTTGGAGGTTTTCCGTTCATGAATTTTTCAGCAAGGCAAAATCTTAAGCATTTCATCATAAACATTCTCAAGATAATTAGAATGGATTAAATTACTAGATAAATTTCATTTAGTTAATCTTTCTTCTAATTAAAAAAAATCCATAGTTTTAAGTAAAATGTTTGTTTTAAAAAACATATTTCCATTGTAATCAGGAAGAAAGCAGTCTATTTGGTCCTTGGCGATAGGATGAGGTATCTAAAGTATAATTAAAAGCTACCATGCAATGTTTCTCTGATTATTAAAATTCTTAAGGAGAGAGTCCAGTCTTTTCTCTGTCTGTCACCAAAGAATTCTCTAGACACTCAGATTTCTTGTTCACGATGGCATTGCTTTCTTTCTCTTCTCAGCTCACTAAAGATGTGGTTGACTCCCTGGGCCAACAGGTGTCAGATGTGAAGATCAGTTCAGCAGAGTTTATAGACTTCACCAAATGAACTGGGATAATAGTCAAAATGAGACTAGTAGATGATAGGAAACAGCCTTAGTCCTTCCTAAGATTTGTCATAATACTGATAGACTCTAAGTTGTTCTAGTCCCCACAAGGTGCCTCATAAATAGGGAACCCGTCACATCAGTCACATCAAATGTCCAATTTCATGGCTTATCCCAAATATGAAGTTCACCCTCCATTAAGACATCAAGAGTTTCTAAAGTTCCTAGGGCTGTCCTACATGCACGTGTCTAGTCCTTTCAGATTCTTCAAGCTTGGTCCCTTCATTGTAACCAGCTGTCTATGAAAATTCTCTTCTGGAAATATTATAGCACCTTCCCCCATACTAGAGGAGGGTAAGTACCTTCAGTCCCAGCCAGCACCCTTGGAGCCCACTCTATGAAATCCTATTGTATTTACCACAGTGGAAGAGGGAACACCTATACCCTACAACTTTAACAGCCATTCCCAAGTTCCTTGGAGGAAATAGTCCTTCGTTTCTGCCTGTGGCACCTCTCCAGTACATCAAGGTTTCATCCTATGATAGGTGTAAGACAAATACCATGTAATCCTATTTATTTATTCTTTTCTAACCACCTTCAGACATGTCCCAGAGCTCAAAAAGATAGTAAATGATGCTTTCCAAGTTCTTTAAACACAGCCAGTTTCTAAATGCCAATTTAGACTCAGTTAAGGATCCCCTCCACCTATCTTCCCTTCATTTCATTTAAGTTACCTCTATTTTCAGCCAGGACAACTACAGACAAAAGCGTCCCTGGGATCTCTCTCTTTCATACTAAACACAGCAGGAACGGAGCACGGACCACCTACATATCTCCTGGACCCCAAGTTTTAAGCAGTTTCTGGCCAGATCCTTTCAGGCTGTTTACCCAAATGTGCATGAGACCTTGGAGTTCGAACTATGCTTCACAAAGGCACCATTCTAAGAAAGGAAGGGCTAATCACTATACTAGAAACAGAAAGCTCCATAGACTTTCTGTCTCGGAGAATTTACAGCACTAAGAATTCTGGGCTGCAGATTCCAAGTTTAGCAGTAGCCATACCTGGCCAAGTTTAAAGTGAAATTGGTTAGAGCTTGGCCCAGAAGGTCATCTGTCTAAAGCTCCATTCAAGTGATGGGCTCTGATAAGTGTGAATTGCGTTTCTTTATTTTTAAAATTATGTTTTAACTTCAAAGGGGATTGCCAGACAGCCCTGAGTAGGTGTCTACAAATAATGCCAGGGGGTGGGGAGCCTGAAAGATTATGAAACAATCACCTCACAGCACAGAGGAAATGTTTGTACCTGATTTTATTCCAATAAGTTAACAAGTTGTCAATGACCTTGCATGCTATGGCATCCCAAACACACTCTAATGACATGAAAGTCAAAGCCTGACATCTGCTTTGAGGAGAGCATCCTGACCACAGGGCAGTGAAACTGGTTTCCTGCTCTGGGTGTGTGAGCCCAAGCAGTCCAGATCGTACTGATTATTGCAATTCCCCTGAATAGGGGAAAGCGAGTGAAGATATTGAAGGTGATGCAAGACACCAGCTTTTTCCTATTAAACCAGAGAATGCAGGCAGGTTGACTTGCGTCCCTTAAGCATGCTGCCATCAACTTCTTGCCATACTTCAAATAGGAACTGAATTAACTTTTGATTTCCATATAATGGGGCCCAGAAAGATCTGTGTCCATTCACTTACTGACCTGCTCTCTGGGGGGTCTGATAAAGGAATTGTGATCATACCATCATAATGAAGCCTAGCACAGAAAACAGTGAGCCTAAGATTAAACCATTTGAAATGCATAACACACATCAAATCCACTGCAAACTGTCACCATATCACACATTCGGTTTGGAGAATGTAACATCTTCCGCTCTGCTAACTATTAACACTCTTGAGTGATACTTTACTATTGTCATTTTTTTAGTTCAAAGGTTGGGGTACAATGTAGGGAAATGTGTATAACATTGCCACCATCAGGCCTGGCTCCAGAACCAGTCCGTATCACTTGCCAGTTGGGTGACCTTTGACAAGTTATATATCTTGAATAAGCTTTTGTTCTTCCCGTTCATAGGTTGGGGATAGTAACAGCTATATCCTACCATCAAGAAGATTTCATTTGCTGAGCAGGACTTAGCATAGTGCTTGATATTCTATAAATGGTTATCTTTAAAATTGTTAACACCATGCCATCACATCTTTATCATGGCTTCACAAATGTGTCTTCATGGCATGAACAGTTAAGAGACCAGCAGAGATCGAAAACAGCCATGCATGGATAGAGGTCCAGCATCCCACAAAAAGGGCCTCAGTGCTAAACCTGAGGTGTTAACGTGGGTGTCTGCAGCCTCTTCCTGTTTCACTATTCCAGGAGCTCTGTGAGTCACACAGTTTCCAGTCCTCTAACTAGAAGGTAAATGGGCAGAGATAGAGATGTGGCCCACTAAGAACCCACTGTTGCTTGCAGGAATATGGGTACAAGCATCAACAAGAAACCATCCATGTGTCATGCATGCCAAGTCTGGGGTCCATACCTCCCATGTCTGGGTCCAGCTGTGCATGATAAACATTATTCAGTCATTCAAAAAACATTTATTAAGTGTCTAATGTGTTCCGTACCATACTAGGTGTGACACAGGAGACCTCTTTCTGAATATTTCTAAGGTAGCAGGGATGGAAAGAAATGGTTTGATGAAGAGCGAGTGGTAGTGTGCGCACCTGAGACCTCACCTGTGTTTTTGCCCACATGAGACGTGGCTGTGCTCTAACCCAACATCCCTTTCCTGGCATTTCTGGCAATAATTTTTGGCTTAGTCTTCAACATTGACCCTTGCTCACAGTTTCCCCAGTGATCAGCCAATGTAGGGATGGCCACCTTGAATTTCAAAGACGGGTTTGGATTTCTTCATAGCACAGTGCGATTTAGTAGGAGAAAGTAGCCAGATGTCAATCATGTGTGTGCACAGACGATTCCCTAGTAAGTGTTAATATTTCCTCAATGGAGGAAGCTCAGTTAAGACAAGCGAAGATGGTAAGTCATTAAAATTTGATTTTCCCTCCTATCCCTTTTTATCTCTTAATCCTCCATATATGGCACAACTTGTTCTGTTAAATAACACTCATTAATTAAATCTCATCTTCTCTTAACTATATCTATATTTTATGTAGAATGAAAACGTTCAGATGCTTATAATCTAATTTAGTTGGATTATTTCTTGGACATCTCTAAATAAGAAAACTTTGAGCTTTTAGGGTGGAATTACACTGGAGGGGAAAAGAGGAAGAAACTCGGCTCTTCTCATTTTTCCCTTGGCAAGGGGTGGTTGGGCAAGCCTTTCCTCTGTAAGGGGAACTAGCATAGATTTGAATAATGAAGGCGCTACAGAGTCAAGACTTTTGTTGACTTAGAGAAAGGAAGGGAGAACAGAGCCAGGAGAAAGGATTATAAACTCAAATATCCCTATGAGAAGGAGCAGGGGGAAAGTAAGTGAGCACATTAAACAGGCTGGAAGCACACAAGCGAGGAGTCGGGACAAATAAATGGGAGCTGAACACCCAGTCTGTGGAGGGCAGGCATGAGCCAGCTCCAGCTGCGTGTTGTCATGTAGAAATGCAAGCCTGGTTTTCTCCAAAATGTCCAGTTTTTCAGTATATGCCAAAAGACAGGATTGCTGTGTCTTTTCTCCCAATTTTCCAATGTTGGAAAATAATTTAGTGCTATTCAGGCCATTCAGACAATCCTGGGGGCCCAGTGGAGCACCCCTCTCTGGCCCTGATACCTCCAGGGCAGGAGTAGTGAAATTAGGAAACACCATTTACCTGGATTGAGACTGGGACGGCTTTGGCTGTTTTTGTTTGATGTTCCAGCCCTCCTTGGTGACTGGTTTTAGCTGGTGGGAGTCTCATTCCCATGGTATAATGGTGATAATTTTCACTTACATGGTAAATTTTCTCCAAGGAGCTCAAAAGATTTTGTGTTACCTTAGTGGCCCTCACAGCAAGACTGTGAAATAGGCATGTAGCAGCTGCCTCAAAACACACAGTAGGCAGTGACAGAAAGCATTTCACACAAGACCAGCAAGGTTGACTCACCGGTTCAAATCTGTGGTCTTCACAATTGGCAAATACGGTATTCAAGAGCACGGGCAAGGCTTCTCCTGACTGCCCCCTCTGCCACCTTCTTTGGCTTCGTATCTTTCTTCCACCTGCTCCAATAGACAGTGAGCCCCAAGTTCCAGCAATAAACATGGGAAAGCCAATCTAGTGACTGATTCCTGATTGGCAAATACGGTATTCAAGAGCACGGGCAGGGCTTCTCCTGACTGCCCCCTCTGCCACCTTCTTTGGCTTCGTATCTTTCTCCCACCTGCTCCAATAGACAGTGAACCCCAAGTTCCAGCAATAAACATGGGAAAGCCAATCTAGTGACTGATTCCTGTCGTGAGTGTGAGTGTGTACACGTCTGTGTGTGCATGCATGTGTGTGTGCCCACCTGACCTCTCAGCAGACCCAGCATGGTACATCTGCACCCATTGCAACATGTCTCTGCACTTGTCATTGGTCTAATGCCATTCTCTCAAATGCTACTTTTGCAAATGTTCAAGACTTAGAACTTCTACATAGGGTTCTGGATACCTGTGCCCTGCTAACAGTGCCTAGGAATTTGTGCTGCTTGGGTCCCCTGTGTCCCTTTCTCTTCCTCAGACTCGTAGAATTACACCTGTAAAGCCTTTCCCTTACCGAGCTGGCATGCACACCTTCTCTCCAGCTGGATTAACAGAAGTGATTGTGAAAAATAGGGATAAGGGCCCAAGAGATGCAGTAGAGTCCAGGACTAGAATTCTCTCTGAGTTGCCTTGGATAGAGCACCCAGGAAATCAGACTGCCACATGGACTGGAATGCTTCCATGGTCATTATTTCCCGCTTCCTGGCTGTGTTCAAGGCCTCCATGCAGCCTGCCTGCCCTGCCCTCTCCCCTCTCCTTCCTGAGCCTGTGTGTTCTCTGTCCTGCTGTACTCAGGGGAATTCCTTGGGCTTTGCAGGCATGACTCAGGAGAAGACTCCAGTTCAGCAGTGTAAACCTGTTGATATTTGTCCCAGGACAGCATAGCACAAGTATCCTGAATTTTCTAGATTGCTTGCTCTTCCTTCTAAATTGTCTCGGATCAAGCCACTGATTCCTGGGAAGCGTTGGTTCCCAGCATGATGCTCTACTGTAATCATTCACGTCCTCTGCATGCAGCCATGTCATCAGCATCCTTCAGAGGCAGGTGCAGAACCAGGGAAACACCTGGCCATTTTGAATGCATGTGTTGGGGAGATGCCTAGACTTTCTAGAGCCAGAAAGGCTGACATATTCACCTGCTCCCCATCTGATCCAGCAAATCAGAACACTTCTGCAGAGTCAGAGGGTGAAAATATTCAAGATCCACAGGGAATACTATTAGGGAGCCCCGCCCCTTCCCCTTGATCTAGTTGGAACCAGGAGCTGATTGAGCTCCCAGAATCAAGCATATTTTAGGTTTTCCCAGTAAGTAAAATCAATTTCGAATTTCAACAGGTATGTAGATGGAAAAAAAGCCATTTCTTTCCATCTCTGAGTGTATGGTGAAATGACTTTTCTGCTGCCTGGAAAAGATCAACTTGTACTTTCCAGTTGGGTGTTCAGAACTGAAGCCGCTCAGGCCCTCAAAGTAAGCTGGGGGTTCGCTGTACCCTCCTTCCTCAAGCCTCTCAAGGTTCCAGTAGGTCCACCATAATTTCTACTTCAGACTCTGCCACAGCCTCAAGAAATTTGAAAAGGTCAGGGAAACCACACACATCCTCAGTAGAGCCAAATCTTCTAAAGCTAATTTTCAGACAGATCGAGAGAGAAAGAGAAAGCTAGTTCAAGTCCACCAGTCTTCATGTAAACTTGACTCCTGAAGCAAAGACTGGCACTTGGAGAGCCCCAAACAACAGACAAACAACAGAGGCATCATTGGGGAGTTCAGCTGTGGGCTTCCCACCATCGGCCTCTAAAGCCTCAGGTAAAGCAAGGGTGAAATTCCACATGAGCTATGCGCCTGACTGGACCAGTGGGGTCCTTTCCGTTGCCTCTGTCTAACTGGTCTCTGTACTCATTGAGTAACCTTAACTCTACATTGAAATTTTGCTTCTATCACCAAGGAGATTAGCTTATGCTAAGTAATACAGCTTTAAAATATTTTCTGAGCAGTAAAAACAAACGACTGCAGTGTTATGAAGTCGTATCTTTTAGGAGACATTAAAATGTTACTGATACTCATCACAGCAAGGCAGAAAGCCACAAGTCAAGACTTTGAGGGGAAGGAAGCAGAGGCCCTGCAGACACCAGGAGGTTGATGCATAAGGAAGGTAGTTAAAGCCAAGCCAGGGTAGCTTCACAAGCTAAAATTGCACACTGCTGGAGTGTTGCCTTTGAACTTGTCTTTCCTCACAGTCTGTGGCTTTGCCCTTTTCTATCAATACCTTGAAAAGACCTCCCAAGAAAAGTAGTCCCTGGCAGAGCCAGTTCCTTTGGTTTAGTTAACCCTGGCACCAAGCAGTATAATGCATGTTCTTTTAATTAATTAATTAATTAATTAATTAATAATCCCTTGCCTTAGAGCCTGGAACACAGCAAGTATCCAGCAATTGCTGGCCAGCCTGAAATTTCCTGAGAATGTGCCCTTCTCCTGTGCCTAGCAGCCAAGTCATTTAAGACAGAAAGAAAAGAAAAAAAAAACACATTATATATAGGAGAATAGCTGAGGTGGGATAGGGAGAAGTCACTGAGTTAGCTTTAAAAATGTTGTTTCTCAGCTGCCAAATTGCCCACTTGTTCAAAATAAAGGGCCGGCTTCAAAAATGGGCTAGCAAAAGGACTCCCTAGGTCAACCAGGAGTCCATTTCTCCTGGGGCATTCAGGCTTGAACAAGGGAGTTTTCTGTCTGTGGTCTAGAGTATACATTGACAATGAGGGTAATGTCACTTCAAGCAGAATGAACAATGGTTCAGAAGGGGGTAGAAACAACTTACTCTCATATGTTAAACATGCAAGCAATATATAAGCAGTTATACAGAGTATCTATCAATCAATAGCATAAAGCCTTCATGATAAGGAGAGGAATTAGGAGGAAGAGACTTGAAGTGATTCTGGGGAAAGAGATAACAGAAAAAGAAGTTGAAAGCTATGAATCTGGTAGAAGAGCTGATAGACTGATTTGCTTCTAGAACTATAGCAGAAGTGGCTTTGGTATCTTTAGGGAAAAGACACTACGCTTAGAAAATGTTCTGCCAGTTCCTGTTTCTGTCTTTATCACCTCTTTGCCTTGCAGCTTAGTTTTTATACCAAAGCAGTTTGGAGTGAAATAACCAGACAGGCCAAATAGTTGATTTCTGTCCCTGGGTTTAATCTACTGACTCACTGAATTCCCATTTTACCAGCTAACAGTCACTGAGTGCTTAGCACCAAATTTGCCAGATAGCGCGAAGTGCTTCTGGTGCCTTCCTCTGTCCAACCGCCACGTGAATATTGTGAGACGGAAACAGTTCACACTCTCATTCTCTAAAGAAGAAAGCTGGCTCAGAGAAGTTACATAATATGTGGGCAGCTGAGGTGTCCATGAGGGGGCACTGAGCTCCCAGGCAGGCTGACCACCTATGATCAATGCATATTTTGATCACTTGCTTTGTCCCCAGGTAGGCACTGCAGCAAGAGGGCTTCTTTGGAGTCCAGCAATGTGATCAGGTATATGGGTACCAGGAAGCCACCCTCACCTGTTGATAAAGTCATCCCTTGCCAAGAGTACGCCTTCAGTGATGGAGAACAACCCCCTTGGTGAACCCCCAGGCCAGAGTTCACCAAGTAACCTCAGATTCCAGGACTGACCCATGGCCATGCCACTCTGGCAGAATTGGCCAACTCACCTAAATTTAAGTTGATTTTTCTATCAGAGTTCAGATTTCCACCAACTTTTCATTAAATTAATTATTCAAAACAATTCAGAGTTAGCATTCTCACAGCAACTGTAACTCTGCCATGACTAGATTAAGGCGTAAATTGAACAGCATGTTTTGCAATAAAGTTAATTTTATATTCACCAGAGAACTGAGTTATAGTTGCTGTGGGAACCATCATTTCGAATCTCTTGACTTTGGTGCATTTAAATTCTCAGCCACAGCACTGCGCACAGTAGCACATTTTGCATGGACATTTAATTTGCTTCACATAGTGGCCTGGCTACCCTAAACTTTGAAATCCTGTCAGAAACTAACATTGCAGCTTTCTGACTTTCCCAGCCTCCTTCCTTATCCTGGTACCTACGACACTGTACAGAGAAACAGCCAAGAAACCAAAATGATCTCCCATTTTATCTTGAAATTGCCTGCTTGGGGGAGGTGACTTTCTTTAGAAGCACGGGAGTCTTGGGCAATGTCAGCTAAAGCAGGCAATACCGTTGCATTATGTGCAGCCAGGATTCTCATCCAAGGGTATTTTTGGATCTGTGCTGTATTATTCAGTACACACAGGGTGACCTCTGAAAGCTCCAAGTTGTTGTATGTGCCATTAATCATGCAGGTATGCACTGCCATAGATCAGAACTTATTGGCGCTCCAGGAAAGCTAAGCAACATTTCCCAGAGCCACATAAAACCCAAGCATCTCTAAATCAAGACACATTGCAGAACCTCCCTAAAAGGTATGTTCAGCAGAACTAGAATAGAACACAGGCTTGGTCCTGGCGGTAAGGAGTTGGAAGCAGGGGCCAAGGGAAAGACGGATACCTGTTGGGGTGTGGGGGATGTGGATAGCAGAAGAAGAAACTCCGAGATGGTTAGAGATGCAGGACTTCTGTCTACAGGGATTATCGATTTTTGTAGCTTTATTGGAAAAATCAGTCATGCTTTCTGCCTCCTGGGAATTGCTCTGCCACAATTTGGGAGTATATATGTGTGGCAGCTCTGCAGGTTAGCAGCTGAGTAGCGACTCCCATTCACCCGTTCAATTATCCATTTAGCCAGAATGTGACTTAGCAGAAACAGACTGCTGTTTTGCATATTGAAAATGTATTTGAAAAGAGGGAATTTTGTTTCCCAGTAAACGAGAGGATTTCAAAGAGGATGCTTGCCTTTCTAAGGGTGTACTCATTCTGCAGAGCTGAAGAATAGCACCTAACAATAGCCGAGGCCAGATTGTTGGAATTCTGACGACCATTCTGTCCTCTCTTGGGAAACAAAAGCCTCCCTTCTCCTCATATAGTGGCACCCATAAGCATCCTCCCTACTCAGAACTATGGCAGAACTTGTACACAAACACCTTGCAGTGAACAGTGGCCTCCTCCCCCCACCCCCACCCCAATCCTTGAACTGATGCTAAATGCTAAGAAAAATACTCAGTCTTAGTCACAATACACAAATAGTTCAGAGCTGACCTCAGCTTGCCTGGTTCCCCAGGACAGAAAGAATAAGTGGTAGATGACTCTGGAAGGATGACTAAGGGTAGATGTGGGAGACACTCTGCCACCCAGAGAAGGAAAAGGGGGGCAAAGAAAAGGAGAGATGGGAATGTTTTCACTGCTTCTCTACAAGATCAAGCATACAGTAAAACCTACCCTACCTTATGAAGTCTTTTGACAGGGAGTTTTCTATCACCAAGTCGTCTCTGGATTTGGAAAGGTTGTTTTTAAGGAAGGCTTGATGGACTAATGAATAGATGTAAGTGGGTAGATGAACAGATAGATACATAATAAATAATAGAGGGGGAGAGAGTGTTCTTAATATTCTGTTTATTATTTTTATTTTATGTGTATGACTGTATGGCCCGCATGTGTGTACGTGTACTCATATCATGAAATGCCTGTTGGAGATCAGAAGAGGTATCAGATCCCCTGGAACTGGAGTTACAGATAGTTGTTAGCCACCATGTGGGTGCTGGGAATTGAACCCAGGTCCTCTATGAGAGCTCGTTAACTGCTAAGTCGACTCTCCAGCCCCAAGAGAACTTTTTTAAGTGTATTTGAATGCCACAGTTCAGAGAGGTCAAGCTAGTATGTAGGGATAGGCAGAACAGAAGGAATTAAAAGAGTAAGAACAACAGCACATATTTTGCCTGGAGTTGCTCCGAGGAGACCCTTGCTGCCAAGAAGAAGAAGTAGCTGGATGAATAAGCATAGCCTTCTGGACAGAGGTCACTGAATTAAGAGCCCTTCCACCTTGGCTATCCACTTTGCCCCTGCCACACAGAGCCCCTGGGACCCTGTAGTTCTGCCCTCTCCTCCAGTCCTTCCTGTGTATGTTCTTATGCAGCAAGATCCTTCCGTACCGCTCTCACCCTTCATCACCAAGGATTTTCTTTAACTTGGGAAAGAAAGCAGGTAGAATCACAGCAGAGGCCCAGCTCCTCCCCCACATCTCTGCATAGGTTCCAGGCCCAGAATGCTTACATACTCTGGGGTGAGTTTGTGTCTCCAAAAATCTTTCTTTCCAGAGAGATAGGTGGTAAAACTTAAATATATCTCTAAGTATTCATGCCAAGTCACCACTGACACAGAAGAGAAACAGGGTCCCTCTAGAGGGCTCTTAGTCTCATTCATAAAAGAACTAAGAATGGACTCAAACAGAAGTTTTAAAACAATTTTGCTAGAACTTAAGGGAAAATCCTCAGGACAGGCAAGCTGTAAATCTCAGCAGCTGCCTTGAGGAGAAGAGTGGAAGAGAGAAGGAAAACAATCATGAAGCCCTGCTGGCTTAGCACCAACATGGAGGTCAGATACATGGTGGGCTAGCATGAAGGGAGCTTCAGAGAGACAATAAAGAAATCCAAGATGTTGGAGCAGCCCAAAGTGTTAGGTAAAGCATGTTTAGAAAAGAGATATGAAGAAGAGGAGAGATTATATTTTTCTGAAGAATTCAGAGAAGCAGACAAAACTTAAAGAGAGCTATGTCTATAACTCAGTCCAAACACTGTAGGAGGGGGTGGGGATTCCAGGCAGGAAAAGCTCACCATCTCATTAATGCCTTAAGATGTCCCCCATCTCTTTAGCATACTTAAGGTGAACCTACCTTCCTAGAGGTGATCATGAGACTAGATAGTCTGACAAAACTGGAAAGCTGGGTCTTCATCCATACCAGAGAGTCTCTTCTCCTGATGAGCCTTCTTTCAGAGGGCTGTTTGCTACTGTAACACTACCTGGCTTACCCACATAGCACCATAGCCTCCCACTAGCCGGTCTTCTAAATTTTGCCCAGTCTGTTAACCACCTAGCACAAAGGACCACCTACACATGCTCAGCCTCTCCATCACCCCCCAACACGCACGCACACACACACACACACACGCACACGCACACGCACATGCACACACACTCACTGGTTTCTTTTCATTCAAAATAAAGCCAGTATCCTTAGAATAAACTGTGAGGCCCTACCCCTTGCTCACTCTGCTCTGGCCAAGTGGCCACCTTCCTATCTGTTTGATACCCAAGCACTCTTGTGTCTCAGCCATGTTCCTTCTGATTGTCTCTGCCTGGACTACTGTCCCCTAAATATTTGTGTGACTGGTTCTCTCCTGTCCTTGACATTCTTCATTCGTGTGTCGCCCTGTCCACAGGACTTCCCTGACCCACTGATATAAAAAAGGAATCTCCATCATCCATTTTATTATCCCCTATTCTTCCCTATAGCAATGAACCCCTGACATACTAGATTGATTATTTTCATTTATTTATTGTAGATCTCTTCTCAGAAGAGGAAATTAAGGCTTTGCCTCTTTCATTTACCATTCACTGTATGCCCTGTGTCTAGAAAGCATTGGTACATAATAGATACTCAAGAAATATTTGTTGAATGCACAAAAGAATGAGCTCATGAATCTGCTACAGAATCAACATACTGTCACCGTGACTCAGTAAACATGCAAATGGGCTGGTATTTCTCCCTCCAGAATCCTTTCTTCCTTTGATTCCCACATGCTAGTCTCATCCAGGGCTACAGACAGAGCAAGACACAAAAGCTCACAATCGACTAGGGGACCACCACACCACCATGCAACCACTTCCCCTGCAGGATCTTCCTGGCACATGGTCTGCTTCTCTGCTGCAGAAACTCCATCTGTGTGTGTTCACAATGTGAGTTCACCTCTCTCCTCATTCCCCCACACTACAGGAATTCACATCTAACCCCCAAATGGCAATTTATTAATCCACAATGAAGAAGCCTCACAGGTCCAGTGTATTCTCTCGAAAGGGAAATCTATATGAGTAATGAAGTTTAAAACCATAAGGTTGAGGGGCTAGAGAGATGGCTCAGCGGTTAAGAACACTGGTTGTTCTTGCAGAAGACCTGGGTTCAAATCCCAGCACCCACAGGGCATCTAACAATTGTCCATAACTCCAGTTCCAGGGGTCCAACGACCTCTTCTGTCCTCCACGGGCATTGCATGACACAGGTGCACTTACCTATTTGCAGGCAATACATACATACACACAAAATAAAAATAATAAATAAAACATTTTTTAAAAAAAACATAAAGTTGCTTAGAAAGCAAGAAATCAAAGCAAAACACAGTCATCCTTCCCTTTCCACAGAGACCTGGCTCCAGGACTCCAACAGGCACCAAGCTCCACAAATGTCCAAGTTCATTGCAAAATGACATTGTATTTGCCTATAACCTGTGCCATCCAACTATATATTTTAAATCATCTCTAAGTTATTTGCCATACCTAATGTACATAAATGCCCTGATAATAGTTGTGTATTGTATTATTTAAGGACTAATTACAAGAAAAATGTCTGCATATGTTCAGTGTAGATGCTACATTTCTCAAAATATTTTCAATCCAAGGTTGGCTGAATCTGAGAATGCAGAACCCACAGACGCAGCTGACTGAATGACATTCTGAGGCCACGCTCTCTCATAGAATCCTGCCAGGCTGGAGAGCAACAAAGTGTGCTTGCTCTGAGTTGAGCAGGTCTAGGTTCAAATCCCCCCTCGGTCACTTGTGATGCTAATGACCCTGGTCAAGTTAATTATCTTCACTGGTTTCAGTGATTTCAGCCACAAATGATGGTAATAACATGTCCTTGCGGGGCTGGAGAGATGGCTCAGTGGTTAAGAGCACTGACCACTCTTGCAGGGGACCTGGGTTCGATTCCCAGCACCCACATGGTGGCTACAAACTGTCCTTAATTCCAGTTCCAGGGGAATCTGAAGCCCTCTTCTGACCTTCACAGCATTGCATGACATGGGTGCACTCACATACATGCAGGCAATACACTTGTACACATAAAATAAAAATAATAAAAAAAAAATATGTCCTTGCAATGGCTTGGTGAAATATAGGCTATGGATTACTGAGCACTTGGTCAGCACTCCTAAGTGGCAGGCACTGTTGCTTCCCTCCCCTAAGTGTAGCAGAGCATACTTCTGGATGAACCCCAGCAAGGCCACCCCATCCTGTTGACATACTTTGCTGAGTATGAGTGAGATTTCTTAGCCCTGTGATCCTTAAGAGTTGAGTCTTATACACCTGTTCTGTTTAAGGAGAATTGTTCTGGTAACTTGTCACATCCATTATGGGCATCTCTTACTCAGGGAATTCTCCAGAAGATACTTCATTTTTCTCATTTCTCCTTAAGTCTTTGGAGGCACTTTCTTGGGGTCTTGGCTATCTAATTATACTGATCCTTTTGTGTCCTTTTTTCTTTTTCTTTTTTAGAAACAATATCTCACTTCATAATCTAGCCTGACCTCAGGCTTGAGATCCTTCTGCCTCAGCCTTTGGAGTACTGAGATTACATTTGTGTGTCACCCTACCCAGCTCTGCTATGATTTTATTTTTTAAATGTTTTAGTTATTATTTTTATTTTATGCGTATGCATGTATTGCCTGTATGTATGTAAGTACACCCATGTCATACAATGCCCACAGAGGTCAGAAGAGGGCATCAGATCCCCTAGTACTAGAGTTAGGACGGTTGTTAGCTGCCATGTAGGTGCTAGGAACTGAACCCAGGTCCTCTTGCAAGAGCAGCCAGCATTCTTAACTCTGAGCCCCCTCTGCTTTGATTTTAAATAGTAGAACATGGCCCCTTCTCATCATCAATTCATGTGCTAATGAAAGACTTCTCTGAACCACACAGACTGCTGTCCCCTTTTGAGGACGCTTCTAATGATAACAACAATAATAGCAGCATCTTCAGAGGGTGCTTACCGTAAGCCATATTCTTTCGTCAAACCTTCACAACTCTAAGATATCAGTACTTTGATTGCTTTGGTTTTATAGATGAAGAAACTGTGAAATGAAAAGGCTTTTGAGTTTTGATCAAGGTCATACAGCCAAGGGTATAATTGAGATTCAGAGAGCTTGAATACAGACCCTAAGTACAGCTGAGCCCTCCTACCCCTGGGTTCCACATCTGTAAATGCAGCCTGACTGGGAATTGGGAAGAAAAATGCACCTACACTGAACATGGACAGATTTTTTTTTCCTTGTCACGATCCCCTAATACCATGTAACAACCATTATACAGCATTGACATTGACATTGTATTCGGTATAAGCCATGTAGAGGTGATTTAAAGTATTCAAAAGGATTGTGTAGGTTATCTGCAAATATTGCACCATTTTATATAAGGACCTTGAGCAGTTGAGGATTTTGGCATCTGAGAAGGGTCCTAGAACCAAACCTTGGTAGGTACTAAGGGATGAAAGACTGTACCACCCCAGGCTGACCTGATGCTTTAGCCCCAGCAGACGAGAGGGCCGCATACTACATGCTGAGGCAAGTGACTTAGTGTAAAACTTGGCCCTCTCTCTTGCTCTTGGGGACTTGTATCTCTGCACTCACCTGCTCCCACAGTGACCAGTGCAAAGAGCCCAGTCTTCACTTCCTCCCCAGTCCTCCCTCTTCAGCCACTGCCCTCCCCCTCCTCAGTCCTCACTTTCTGACTTCAGAGTTGACCAGTTATTCAGGTTGCCTGGAACTTGGGGTTCTCCTGCAATACAACACTTCAGTGCCCAAACCTGGCCATTCCTGGGCATACTAGGATGGCTGATCCCTCTAGTGGAGATCGGGGTCTGTGATGCCTTTCTAGAGCCTGCTGTCAAACTCCTAGCTCTGTCCCTATGTGCCTCTGCTACATTGGCCAAGTTACTTCTCTGTGGCTCCACTTCCTTGTATGTAGAATGGGAACAATAAAAGTACCTACACCATAGGCTTATTGCGGCCACTGAATGGCCTCATGTGAGAAAGGTACCCAGAAGTGTCTTTGTATTTGCTGTCATTGTCATTGTACAGAAAGCTTCTAAATTCAAGAATTCCAGCCCTGGGGCAGATTCTTTGCCTAGCCCTTTTAACATCCATAAGAAGCAACATTTTCATGATTTCCTAACATTTCTTAAAATTGTGCTGGGAACAACAACAAAAATGGCAATTGATTTGTTGGCCTGAATTTACACTAGTTAAAAGAGAACCGTCAGCCCTACAGAAGTAACAAGTCCGTGCCCACAGGCCGCCTAGGTGTTATTTGTATTTTATGACCCTCCTGTGGCTATCAGGATGCTCAGTGGGTGTAGAAATTGGATGGTTAAAAATAACAAATAAGAAATCAAAGTCACGCCTGTCCCTATTTCCATACCAGTAGGTACCACATTCATTATTTGCTGGACAGCCATGGGAATAAGCAACACAAGGTACAACAACTTGATTATCCTCCAAGAACCAAATTAAACCATTGGACTCTCTTCTTACTGTCAGCCCTGCCTTTGTGTGACTCTTGTCACCCTCTTAATCTACCAACGTGTCTTCTCTCTTACCTCTCTGGGTGCTCCAGTCTGTCTCTTTCAGTCGGGGGCTATCTACTTCTCACAGGTTTTGAGGCTGAGCTCCACACTGGCACACAGACACAGCCCCTGTCACAGCCTGGGTTTGGACCCTGTGCAGCAAGCAGCTGCTGCTTCTGCCGAGAAAGGATCATCCTTCCAGCACTTGGGGTGTGGTCTGTAGGAAGCTTTTCCTTTTACCTGGCTGCTGAATCAAGGGCACAGTTAAACAGCAAAGAAACACAGCCCAGGGTTTTCTTATGAATTCGTCTAACAAATTATCGTTAATGCTAACCACTGGGGTGAGCATTGGGAATTCAGCCATAGACAGCAGAGTCAAAGTCTTTCACTCTGAGGAGGAGGGGGTGTTTAGAGGATCCCAGGTAGAAGGCCAGTAAGCCCCTGGTTCTTAGCCTTCACTCTGTAGAGGAGTCTGGAGGTTGTAGAAGGGAAAATAGAAAGGGCTGGAAGTGTAGCTCAGTGGGGCAGCATTTGCTTAACACGAACAAGGCCCCAAGGACAATTCACAGTACCAGAGGAAGGCAGAAAAGTGGGGAGATGGCTCAGAACACAAAATTCATGCTATACAAGGATGAGGGCTGGAGTTCAGACCCACAGCACTCACATAGATGCACAGGGCACAGCAGCCCACCTGCAGTCTCGGGGCTTTGGAAACAGGGGATACCCTCAGAGCAAACTAGCTAGACTAGCAGCTCCTGGAGCTAGACTAGCAAGCTCCAAGTTTAAAGAGACACTGCCTCAATATATAAAGAGTGACTGGAGGATACCTCGGGACTGGAGAGATGGCTCAGGGGTTAAGAGCACTGGTTGCTCTTGCAGGAGACCCACGTTCACTTCCCAGCACCCACATAGTGGCTAACAACAATCATAACTCTAGTTCCAGGGGATTTGACCCCCTCTTCTGACCTCTGTGGGCACTGCACAACACAGGTGCACCTACCTACATGCAGGCAATGCACTCATACACATAAGGTAAAAATAATAAATAAAAAAAGAGTGAATAGAGGATACCTCATGTCAATCTCTGGCCTCTAGAGGCATGCACATACATACATGTGTGCATGCATCAGCACATGAATGTAAGCCCTCAGGAAGGCATACATGTACATGCATATACACATGCATGTACATCACATACATGCAAGACAGAGAGAGAGAGAGAGAGAGAGAGACTGATGCCTGGATCTTTCTCTTCAGAGAGGTACAGCCTCTCCTGAGGATTTTGCAAGGCTCCTCACTGAGTCATCTGGAGGGATGGCCTAGGTATGTCTGGCCAAGCTGAGACTCATTGCTTTCAACAAAGGCTGAGATAGAATTATGGTGAGTGTAAGCAAGGAAGAAAGAATACTATGAAAATGTGCAGGGGTGAGGGGCGGATCCCGTGCAGGATGTCAGGAAAGCCATCCTTGAGGGATAGGCTTGCTGAGCCAAGGATGAGTGGCATTCAATGGGTGTGGTTTGTGGAGAGGGAGCTTTAGAAACCCCAAAGATGGGCCCATCTTCCAGAGCCTCGCAGGGCAGTGCGAGTGAGGCTCAGAGAGAGGTAGAATGAGAAGAGAGGAGGGAAGTTGCAGGGCAGACAATGTGGGTCCTTTGAGGCCCTGGTTGGGGCTTCGGACTTAATCCCAAAGCAGTGCTCACACAGCAGGCACTGAAGTCCATGGAGAGCTTGTTGAAAGGCAGGTGGCCAGCCAGCCCAGAGATTCAGACTCAGTATTGAGGGCCGGGATCCAAGAACTGCCTTTCCTCATTGATGTGGATGCTGCCAGAGCTGGGACTCTAGCTCCTCTGTGATTAGTTCTGCTTAATCTAGAGCAGTAGAGAAACTCCCGGAGGATCATCAGCAGGGGCTTGGCACAAATTGGTGTGTGCTTTAGGAACATGGAGATGCTGCAACCAAGCACAGTAACTAGCTCCCAGCATCCTCCTTTGATTAGGTGAAGTGGAATCAGGACAGGTGATGTTCCAGCGAGGGATACGCAGGCTTGCATTGGGCCCCAGGGTGGCCAAGAGATACTGGCTCCATTTGAATTCACTCAGTAACTGACACAGGGTTCCTGCCCAAGAAGAGCGTCTCCTGGTTACTATTGCCTACCTTCTCATTGTGCTCCTCCCCTGACCTTCACCTTGAAAGGCATTACAATGTGTTAAGAGCCTGAAACATCAAAACAGTAAAAAGAGGTGTCTCCCTTTCCCTTTTCCCTCCAAATAGAAAAGAATTCTGTTTACTTTTTTTCAAGTTTATCACTTTTTTTCTGTGGCCATAGCTGAGCCTGCTTCCTCCTGCCTTTTCCCACACAGACAGAAATGATGCTGATGGTGAGCATCCAGGTGCATCCAGACACGTGCAGCAGACAGCTGGATTCAAATTCCTATCACTCTGCAGAGGCTCTGCAGTTTCTGTGGCTGCTGGGGTGCAGGGAAACAATTTCTGCCTTCTGAGCAAAAGCCAGTTCCTCCTCCACAGTAGACCATGTCAAGGATGCTGGCTTTCCCTGTGCAGCATGCAGCACAGTACCTGCTCACACCTATGCAGACCGTCAAAGACACACAGATGCTCTTGAAACAAAGAGAAACAGCTGCCTCTCCATTTTCTATATCTGCTAGCAAAGTAGGAACAGCTGTTCCATTGTTGGTTCACGGTAGCACGTCCATGCCACCGTGTACCTAGAAACGGAATCCCCACACAGCTCCCACCTGATGCATGGGTGAGCAAGGACAGCCCCACTGTATTCCAGGGACTAGCTAGAATGCTGCTCTGGCAGCCAGTCTTCTAAAATTAGTTGTGGTTTCCCCCAGAATGTCTCAAAGCATCTGACTAATTTTCTGAGTGTCACCACTGCTATTTAGCATAAATGGCTTTTGAGCCTCTGGTGATCCCAGGTCCCCAGCACCTCTGCCATCCACTCTGGAATGGGATGGCAGACTCTCATTAAGTGTCTCCAGTATGTATGCTCCCTAAGTCCAGAGACATGCAATGCCAAGAAACTAACAATATTTAAACAGTTGCAGAGGAGAAGGGATGATGTCCCCAATTAAATTGACATTAAAAGTGAAATTCTTGGGACTGGGGAGATGGCTCTGTCAGTAAAGCTCTTGCCACACAAGCAAGAAGACTTAGGTTCAGATCCCATGCACTCACATAAAAAACCCAGGCATAGCAGCATATATCTGTAACCCTAGCACTAGGAGAAAGAGGCAGACAGGAGGATACCAGGGACCACTGGCCAGACAGTCTTGGCAAAATGGCAAGTTCCAGGTTCACTGAGAAACCCTGTCTCAAAACATAAAGTGGGGGGCAATTGAGAAAGACACCCTGACATCAACATCTGGCCTCTACGTGGGCACATGCACTCACATACACATGTGCATATGCTACACACACACAAATTAAAATATTTAAGTTAAGGGACTGGAGAGATGGCTTAGCAATTAAGAGCACTGGCTACTCTTGTAGAGGACTGGAGTTTGGTTCCTAGCACCCACATAGAGTGCCTAACAACTGTCCCAACTCCAGTTCCACCTTCTGACCTCCACAGGCATTGTATGACATGAGTGCACTCACATACATGCAGGCGATACACTCATACATATAAAAATAATAAGATATTTTTTAATTTTTTAATTAAAAAAGAAATTCTTCTGAAGAGAAAGGGCCGCCATTTACTCCACTTTGACATCTCCGACCTTCAAAGCTGCTATTCCCTTCTGTGGAGTTTCTCCCTCAGCCCGGCCTCAAGTGGTGCTACTGGGTTTTTCAGCTGCTGGCTGCAGGAACAAGGACTTCCTACTATGTGACCAAAGCACACTTTGGGAACACTAGAGAAAACTTGAACTGGTATGAGCTCTTGGGTTGTCCTGATCAGGGAGTGAGGCAAAGAAAAGCGGCTTCTGCTTCAGGCTATACCTAAAGAGGCTTTCAGTAATTAGAGTATCCATAGTGACAACTCTATCAACACTATCAGTAGTATGTGCTTTAATCTATCAAGCACTTACAATGCACCAAGCTCTGCTAAAATCTTCGTGGTGTTTATTTCATTTACAACTTGTATCTATTCAAAGTAAGTATCATCATCTGCAGTAAGTTATTCCATTAACAAACATTTCTTGTCTGTTACATGCCAACCATCCTTCTAGACCTTGAAAGTATCTCAGTGGACAAAAGAAACCAAAATGTTACCCTTCCTAGAGATTGTGTTCCATTGGGAGAAATGATATAGATGATTAATTGGGGAAAACATAGAGTTTTATAAAGAGAGATCACATGGGCAGCTAGAGGCAGACCTGGTCTCAATTCCAGAATTTTCTGCCTACAAATGAAGTTGATGCCACTCTTCCCGCCCCCCACCCCACCCCCAACTGAGGAAGACCTTTTCTTAGGTTGTGATGGCTCTCCTGGCAGTCACTTGAACCATGCAGGGAGGTGTCATTTCTGTGGCTTCCCTTGTCATCTGTCTGCATTTCCATGTAGCCTGTGTTATGTTCTGTCTTCCTGCCCTGCTGTGTAGGGCACCGTCTTGGGTGTGCTTGCTGCTGAATGTTAAAATCCCATTTGTCCCTCCTTGCTTCCCATAGAGTATTAGCCACTTATTTCTACCTGTAAATTGCCACACGTGGCAGAACGTGTCTTGATGCTGTTTTTGAAAAGCCTTTTACGGTAATTATAGCTGTCTTCAAGCCCATTTATGCTCCCTTTTTTCTGGGCTCTAGACATTGTTTTGCTCATGCCTAATTTTTGTTAAGCCAAAAAGCCTGCCTAGCTGATAACTGTCTCAACAAGCCCTTTCTTCATTTCCTTTTTCCCCAGTGAATGGTATTTATATATAGGAAGGTCTCAGAAACTATACACTTCCATTGACCATGCTGACCTCACTCAAACATTCTTCCTTCATTCGTTCCCTCCAGCTACTCACTGACTACTGAAATCTAAGAGAAGTTAGATACGATCCATTACCTGATGGGTGAACAGCACAGCAGAGGTATCCAGGACAGGTATTCAGATGAGCACTGAACAATGCTAGGACTGTCATTCAAACTAGAGTTATTGACAAAGTCCACAACTCTTATGGCACACTTGCAGTAGGTGAAAAGGGCTGTTCCACAACCTAGCCAGCATCGATTATGTTGTGATGATGTGCTAGGTGGGATAATACAGAGGAAAAGATGGAACTTCTAGGGGAGTGTCTTCTACATGAAGGGTGGGTTCGTTAGGAAGGTGAAGAAAGGAGAAAGGAGACACCCTCTGACTTACATGTGACCATGTGTGGAAGGAACAGATGGGGATGCTGAGATGTGAGTTGGAGTCCAGGGCTGGAGCTGGGAGGCCTGGAGTTGAGTGAGTATATGAGGGTCTCAGCGCCAGGTTAAGAACTTCAGCCTTTTCCCAGGGATCAGTGCTAAGCTACTGAAGTGTTTTTGGCAAGGTCTAGAATGGAAAGAAATGTAGGCAGGGAGACCAGTGAGGAGTCTGCAGGAGTCAAAGGCTAACAGTGTCAGCAAAGGTGGCAGTGGATAGCAGATTCTGAGATACTTAGGAGAAAGGAGAGGTAGGGACAGTGTGTTAATCCATTTTGCATTACTACAATGAAATACATGAGGCAGGCTCACTTTATAAAGAAAAGAGGTTTGAGGCTAGAGAGATGGGTCAGCAATTAAAAACATTTGCTCTTCTTCCAGAGGACCCGCATTCCATTCCCAGCACCCACATGGAGACTAACAGCCTTATGTAACTCCAGTTCCAGGGGATCCAACACCCTCTTCTGGCCTCTGTGACCACTGCATGCATGTGATGCACTTACATAAATACAGGCATAAAATTAAAATAATAAATAAATTTTATTAAAACAATAAAATTAAAATAATAAAATAAATAAACTAGAAAAATCAAAGAGGCTTCCTAAGTCCACAGTTTTGGATGCTAAAAGCCCAAATGCTACTGCAGAGAGTCTGTGCAGAGTCCCCTGTGGCTGTGTCACTCTGGTGGATAGTAATAGCTGGAGTTCAAGAATGGAAGCGATCATGTCTACATCTCAAAGCAGGAAACCACAGAGAAGCTGGGGTCACAGCTGTCCCTTCTAAAAGTGTTGCCCAATGACCTAGGGACCTCCCACTAGGCCTGATCTCTTAAAGGTACCACACATCTCCCACTACCACCCAGAGGACCAGGCTTCCAACAGTGAACTCTTGGGGCATACCCAACTGCAGCATTTCCTCTTAACTCTAAAGTTAAGAATTAAGCAGGTATGGTTGAGATTCGATACAAGCAGGTATGGTTGAGATTCGATACAAGCGATGAGAGAAGTTCTGGGAGGAGAGAGTAATCAAGGGTGGCTCCAAGGTTTCAGTCTCAGGAGTGGATGCATGCAAGTGCTGTCTATTGATGAAGGCATCAGTTTGGAGAGAGCAAAAGAAAGAGGCTAAATCCTACTGACTTTGAGATGCTCAGGAGTGAACAGATGGGGATGCTGAGATGTGAGTTGGAGTCCAGGGCTGGGGCTGAGAGGACTGGAGTTGAAAAATCAAGCATTACCAGAGTGTAGCGATGTAGTTTTGGTTTGTGTAGAGGTTATTGCATGTTTTATCTACTGTGGATAGGTTGTGAGATGACAAAACTACTATGTCACTAGTGCTCTAGAAAGTTCTTCCTAGGAAGAAGACTTCCTATATTGGAGAGAGGGGGCACTTCCACCTTCTCGTGGCTCTTTGGAGAGTTGCAGGACCAGGGTGAGATGATTCACTTTCATTCAAGCCCTTTCATTCAAGCCCTTACCATTTGTCTGAGACCAGGCCAGACAACCAACAACTAACAACCATGTCTCCAATCTCGTGATGTGTAATGCCCAGAGCAGGATTTTCAACCTCAGTACTTTTGACATTTGAGCCTGTATTGTTCTTAGGGCGTGGACATGGGGCTTTTCTGTGCCTTGTTGGATATTAAACAGCACCCCTATCTTCTACCTATAGGGTATCAGGTGTCATTCTCCCCAAATGTGACAATCAAAAATGTCTCCAAAAAAATAAATCTCCCTAGAGACTGCCAAATACCACCCCCCCCCCAAAGAAAGGGAAGGAAATATTTTTAAAAACACCTTTCAGAACCACTGGTCCAGGGCCTTGACAGAACCTGAAGTCCCCCCAGGCAGCCATCAGCTCTCTCTAGCTGCAGAAACAGAGATGCCTTCCAGAACTCTCAATCAGTAATCCCAGAGGCAGGCACTCAAGGAAGTCAGACAGCCAGCCTGAAACTCCATCTAGCAGATTTCTTGGATGCCCCAGTGTAAGCCCATAAGCCAAATCCAAGTTCAGTCATAGCACCCTCTCCAGAGAAAAGCCGCCACCTGATACCCATTTACCCTCCAGACTAATTACTTCCTAGGTTTTGTTTTTCCTTAAGCAGAAGCTGGCTTTGCACTTTACAAACACAAAGAATCACCTCCTCAGAAGGCCACCGGCAGAATGAACTTGTGCTAGGGCTAGCTTGGGGTTGCCTAGCAACGCCACGCACCTACCAAGGCTGCTTTCTTCCTCTTCAAGCTAAAAGCAAAGTCCTGTCCATTAATTCCCAGCTGCCCTGAAACTTCTCAGAGGTTCGCCAGCTTCCCACTGTTCCTGTTTTCATCTTCCTCATACGATGTGGAGAAAGTCCGCTACTGTGCTCTGTTTATCTCACTTGGATTGGTCAGAACTAAAAAAAATTTTTTTAAATAAGCAAGAAAGAGAAAGGGTGGGGAGGCCTCGTTCCACAGAGGAACATACATATTTTGAGCGCATATCTCTGACTGGCATGCTGGGACTCTTGGCAAATTTAAATTTTATGTGGTGGACGTGGGTCTCCTACACAATGAGGCTTCCGTTGAGACTCCGAGCATGATTTCAGTCAGACATGAGACCTCAAAGTAGCTAAACAGCGAAGCTCATATACCAGAACGGTGCTGAGCAAATGTTCGTAGGTCCGTCATTTAGTGCATTCTCTCTGATCTGTTCCCCTAAACTCTCCTGGTGGAAACTGCAATGCAGGAGGTGGTGGCAGACCGGAGACCATCTCTTTTCCCTGAGAACTCGTCCAGTGTCCCTCGGGCTTTTCCTCCTGAGTTCCATTTTGCTCCCACAGAAATGTTTGTGGCGCGTCTCTGGAAGTGAGGAAGGCTTCCCTTGGAGTACTCTCAGGATGTGAGCAGGGGGACATCAGTGGTTCCCCAGGCAGGGCCACAATCACCTCATTGGTAAGGAAAGGTGTGGAATCGTGAGCTGGACTTTGCAAGGTTAGGCATGGAGACCAAGGTGTGTGTGCGGACTGCTGACTTAGCAGAAGCCTGGACTCCCTACACCAGGCTTCTTGTTTCCCCTCTTCAGACAGCTCAGCTGCCTCCCACAGACTGCCCCAGAGAATCTGTTGCTTACCCTCTTTCCTAGATCCTAATCCCCACAGCATTCCAGAGAGGATGGGAGGGAGCAAGCAGAAAGTAAGGTGTTCCTTAAAGCAGACAAACTTAATGGTGGAAACTCAGACCTTTTTCCTTAGGAGGAAGCCTTTAAAATCTGACCACTGACATGTACACAGACTAAGTTTATCAGCACCCTCATGAGGGATGCTTGAGAGAAGAGAGGCAGATGCTAGGGCTTTGGAATGCCCAGGGGAGAAGTTAGGAAGATGTACACTTTTGATTGACAGGAGAATTTCAGATCAGTTACTTCTATCATTATAAAGCTCTTTGATCTTCCACCATGGCCCTATCCGGACCACATTTGTATGGTTAAAAACAGATACAGAAATGGAAGTGGTCACGGAGGAAAAGAGAGGATTCAAGATGCTCAGGTAGCTACTTATGGGGACAATTAAATTAATGGTCATTGGAGTACATTTAAATGAAGCAAGAAAACATACCTACATTGCACAACTCTATAAATTTCCCAGAAGTCACTGCATTGTACACTTAAAGCAGGTAAATTTTATGGTATGTAGATTATGCCTCAATAAAACTGCTAAAAGAAAGAAAAATGAGTTCTTGCCAGCAAGTGGGTTTTATGAATGTGGCCACATGCCACCGATCCTGTGTGTCCCTAGGTCCCACAAAGGGCCAGGGAGGTGTGGCTGGCTGGCAAGACTCCCCATTCTCCCCCATCTCACTCTCTTTTTTCCTCACTCAATTCCCTTTGTCCAAGCTCAGGGCAGGGGAGTTTGCTCCGCAATTGCTCTGGGTGCTGGAGCTATTAGAAAATTAGGTAGACTGCTGGTTTCATGCACAAAGAAAGGGGTGGTCAGAAAGAAAGAAAAGAAAGGCATAAAATGAGAATCGCCTACATTCTGCTGCCCTTCCCCCGTGCACACACATATACACTTCTCTCCCAGTTCCCCAATTCACGGCACCCAGCACTTACCCCTTCCCTAGCCTTCAAATCCTGCTCTAGTTTTAAATCTACCCTAAATAGGTAGAAGGATAAGCAGCCAACATTTTTAAGTGTCCCTTAAAGCTATTACAAGGATAAGAAAATAGCCTAGCAGAGCCATCCAACTCTTGGTCACAAGAAGCTCATGAAAATCATATGTAAATCTATCTTCAAAAGTCTGAAAAATGGAGGGTATTTTGCCTCCGTCCCAGCCTCGTAAGGATTTTTGTCTTGTATGCAGAAGGCATAAAAAAGAAAAAAAGAGGGAAGGACAGAAAGAAAGGAAGGGAGGGAGGGAGGAAGGAAGGAAGGAAGGAAGGAAGGAA
>NW_008335437.1:288952-305250 GCF_000622305.1 Nannospalax galili
GGAAGGAAGGAAGGAAGGAAGGAAGGAAGGAAGGAAGGAAGGAAGGAAGGAAACAGCCTTTTCTCAAGATAGCATCCACCCTGAGCTACTGGCTGGAAATCACAGCCTACCTAGTCTGGTTGTCAGATCAACACTGGTCCGGTTATCTGGGATGTGCACTCAACTCCCTCCCCACATTGGCAAGATTGCTCTGACCCCTGCACCCAGGTCAGTTGTCACTGGGAAACCCCTGCATCTGTGCCCCAATTCCGTCTTGCACCTGCATGTGTGGCCTGCTCCCCCTGACTCTCTGGACAGCAGGTACGGGCCCCACTGTGAGGCTGGCCCAGTGGCTGCCCTGCAGGCTTGCTCCCCTTCTGCATGGCTCCCCTGCTTCCCCAGTGCGGCCCCATGTCCCTTCTTCTCATTCTCTCCATTTCTCCAACCAGATGGCTGCCCTGATCTGTGCAACGGTAACGGGAGATGCACACTGGGTCAGAACAGCTGGCAGTGTGTCTGCCAGACCGGCTGGAGAGGGCCCGGATGCAACGTTGCCATGGAAACCTCCTGCGCTGATAACAAGGATAATGAGGGAGGTGAGCAAGCATCTTCTAATTCCCAGGCCCTCAAGAACAGTGTTGTATATATGCTTTCGTCATGACACGCTTTTCACTGAAAGACCTCCCCAAACTATTGTCAAATGTTGTAACGTTTCTTTTGAGGCAAATGCAGGAGAGAATGGATGTCCTTGAGCCAAAAGGACTCTAGAGGACACAGGCTTAATGGGCACTGAAGTTTGGTACTAGCTTTGGAATCTCAAGCCCCCATCACTGCAGAGAGGTAGCTGGGTACTGGAACTACTTCAGGGTGACCAGTCCTGCCAGACCATTTGGGGCCAGCAGTAATGGTCAGTGATAATGGTGATGACAAGTGAGGCCTCACATTGCACTGCGATGTCATCAGCAATGTGTCCCCTCATCCTTACAGCCCTTTGAGATGTCACTTTGCAAATGAGGGAACTAAGGCCTGGAGAGCAGTTATATAACTCTCTAAGGGCAATACAGAGTGAAATCAGGACCCAAACCCAGCTCTGGATCCAAAGTATGTGTTCTGATCTGTGGTCACCCAACTATAGCCCATGAACCACATCAAATTTGTGAGCTAAAAATGGTTTTAACAGTCTGAATGGTTGGAGGGAAATAATCTAAAGAAGAATAATATTTGCTCATGGGGGGAAAGTACGTGAAATTCAAGTTTAAGCATCCATAGTGGTTTTTCCTATCTACTTTACTGAGGTATGATTGACATATAAAAAGCTGTACATATTTGATTTATGCATCTCAATGAATTCGGGAGTAAGGATATACTCAAAAAACTGTCACTACCACTCAAAGCTCCCTCCGCCACCTTTATTTATTTTATGTAGAAGTACAGCTAACACCTGCCCTCTTAGCAAATTTTAAATATGCAATACATTCTTGTTAGCTATGGAACTATACTGTATGGCTTAGTAGGTCTTATTTTGTATAATGAAGCTTTAAGTCCCTTAACTTCTATCTTCCTCATGTATGAATTATGGTAGTGTCTGTTTCTTTATGTTGTTGTATTTATTTTATTCTATATGTGTGGAGGTGGGTGACATGTGTGTCACAGCACATATGTGGAGGTCAGTGGACAACTTGGCAGTAGTCAATTCTTTCCTTCTATCATGTGGATCCTAGGAATCAAATTCAGGTCATCAGACTTGGCAGCAAGCATCTCTACCAGCTGAGTTGTCCTGTCTGCCCTTATTTACACCGTGTACAGCTGTACCTGTCTTTACCCTGAGCCACAAAGCTAAGTGGACACAACACAGTGAGAAACCACACAGCTATCAAGCCTAAAATGTTTGCTCTGGGCCCCTTACATGAGAGGTTTGCCAGCTCCTCTTCTGTCATCCAGGTTCTAAGCAGGACACAGCCCTACTTAGAGACCAGGCACGTGGAGGTGAACTACTGAACTGAGTCTCCCAGGCTACATAGAGTGCCAGAGTCGTGGGGCTAAGTGGGGTTGCATTAGCACCTGGATCATGTGATCACCTAAGAAAGAATATGATGTGGTACCCCTAACATCAGTGTAGTATGGCCTATGCCAATCGAAATGACTCCCTGGCCAGAATTCATTTAGGATAGAAATTGTTTCCGGGGTAAGAGGACCCATGAATGCCATTATCTGACCTAACAATGATGTTTACAGTCCCACTGTGTTGGTCACCAAGCTATGGGAGTGCCCACATCGAACATCAAACTCACCCCTGCTTCCCGGCCCCTAGAGTCAGCTTCAGGTGTCCCAAGTGGGATGCAACCTGGTGAGAGACAGATGAGAAAAGTAGGCATTCTGTTTTTCCTTTTTATTCATCCTCTTAATGGACATTTTGCAGTTTCCATGATTGCCTTTGTGCATGTATATAACTTGTGAACAAACAGGCATACTTAAACTGATAGGAGTTCATAATCACAAAGTTTAACAGGCCAGATGAGCCTATGGCACACTTTTTCATTCGTTTTCTCTCTTCTGAATCAGAGCCAAAATAGAAGCCACTTTCTTTCATTTTTTTAGCCAGGTGAGGCATAACTGCAAGAGTCATTTTTTTTGAGTCAGAACCCAATGACTTTTTTTTTTTTTTTTTTTTTTTTTTTTTTTGAGACAGGCTTCTGCCTCCCTGGTGATTTCACTGAGCACACTGGCTGCTTACAGATCAGCTTCTACTTCCAGAAAGGAGCTGCTTTCCTGGCTCCTTTCCCTGTTTTGGGTGTCAGCAGCTGAAAGTGTAGCAAATTGCTGGAATGAGGCACAGGGAATAGAGAAGGGATTCCTAAGGATCAGTGTCCCAGGTGGGCCCTGTGCCATCTACCTTCCTCTCTACCAGCCTCCCCCAGATCCTGGCTCCCACTAGAGGCAGCCCATCCCCAAGGTGAAGGGCTGCCCTGCAGGCTCAACTCAGGACCCCTCCTAGAGGCAGAGTCCCAGGTCCAGGGCAAAAGCAAATGAGGCAGTAATTATGCCAAAGACAATAACGGCCTTGTTATGGGAACTATTAAAGCAACCTCCCAAGGAAGTAATTAACTATCAAGAAGAAAGGTTCTGCACAGTGTTTATAAAAAGAAACTCCCAGTTAATTCAGAGTTGCTTATGTCAGGAGAGAGAGGTAGACCCCGTTCTCTCTCACCTGGAGTAAGCAATTCACAATTGAGTTGTTTTTTTTTTTGAGGAGATTCCTTGGTACAAAGTATCCTTTCTGTGGTTAATTACTTCCCTAGGAGATGTGCTAAGCACTTTGCTGTTTATTGATAAATATTAAAGTCCCCATCAACCCCAAACCCAGGCCTACAGCATACTCATCACATCACTCTCTGCATTTGGGGTGGGGGGGCCCTCAGGGGTGGGCCTTTGCCCCTGGCTTTCCTGCATCTAGAGTCTTTGGCTTTGTGCTGGGAGCCTTCTAAAGGACTGTGTGCTTTAGAAACCTGGCTTTGGGTCAGAGAGGCATCCAGGCAGAACATGAATGCCCACCTCGGGAGCAGCTGTGAAAACACATTTGTCATAACTCTCATGAATTGGGAAGATAATAGAGTCTCTTCCAAAGGGAACTGGAAAAGGCCAATCCCTTCCCCATCTCGAGAGAGCTGAAGGTTTAAAAAAAAAAACTCAATTTAAAGTGATACAGTGTTTTATTTTAAACTAAGCTAGATATAAACACAAGCACAAATAGAGACAGTTGAAGCCTTCTTTAGGGTTGATACTTTCTTTCTAGTCCTTAGTCACTCTGAAAGTTTAACTTTCAGTAAAATAACCTGAAGGACTTGATTAAACCCGGCAGTTGAAGCCCAAACCCATCTCTGAGTTTCTGAATTCACAGGCCTGAAGTGGAGTACAAGAATTTGAATGGGTAGTAAATTTCTAAGTATCGCAGCTACAGATATAGATTTTCTTTCAGACCCACTGTCCTAAGACGGACATGCATTTTGAGGAATGTTTTAATTTCTCCTCTATGCATCTAGAATGGTACTGGATAAAATAGCTTCTTTGGAAGATTTGAGAAAAAATTCACATAGCTATTTTCTGGATTCTGTGATATTTAGCTGAGATACGCTATTGGAAAAGGCCACCAGATGTTTTTACGGTAAAGTTCATGGTGCCCCATACAGCTGTATTCTCATCATTTTTCTAAGTGTCCCACCTAACATTTCCCAGCTATGTGACTTCTCAGACAATCTCAGAGAGCAATGGCCACTTTAGAAATGACTAGCTTTGCCTGCCACTATCCCTGGAAAAAAAAAAAAAAATTAGAGCTAAGAGAGAAATGCCCACTTAAAAAAAGATTACTTTCCCTTCCCCTATCCCTGGAAAAAAAAAAAAAAATTAGAGACAGTTCACAGACAAGCTGGCCAGAGACTGTCTTTTTAAAAGTGAGAGATCTTCACTTGAACCAGTCACCCCAATTTGAAAAGGGAGACTCAAAGAAATATTTTTGCTTACAGAAGACAAATACCAGCTCATTAAAGTCTGAGAATACACACAACATGTGTGCCAAGTGACAGGCGGATAATATTTAATTATCACCACCAAGACAGAGGTGCGAGCTCTAGTTCATCACAGCCAGGGGTAGGAGAGGGAGTGTAGATTTCCTCTAAAAGTGGGAACCGCAAGGTGAGGAGGCATTGTTAGACCGTCTGGCCTGGAGAAACTGTCCCTACTCCCTTTAGGCCCCTTTGTCACCCAGGACGTAGAGGCAGGACTCTGGGCTTCTCTCTGCTAAAAGCCCAACATCCATCATTTGCAGCCAGCACGGGAGTCTGTCTGAAGCTTCTGTAGGATCAATCAGGTGCCCTGTCCAGTTAGTACACAGGGTGACAGTGTAGTCCAGACCAGACGAGGCAAGGTCATGACCTCATCAACTTGAAGTTAGAGGGGCAGAAGGAAGCCCTTCCTAAGCCGAACTCATTCTCTGTCCTCTTGCAGCACTGCCCTCTTAACTGCATGGGAGAGCTGTCCTTGCCACCCTTTGTTCTGTTTCTGTATAGCAGGGAACAGTGTTCAGCCTCTTCACTTTTGCTGCTGTGGTTTTTGCATAGGTGACTCTGAGCTTCCGAGTCAGCCTCTGTATCTCAGCTCTTCAAGCTACTTTACTTCTCAAGGACTCAATTTTCTTGTCTGTTACATGGGCATGATCATACCAACCCTATGAGCTAATGTGAAGTTTAAGCAGGCAAATGCATGTTACATATTGTACAAGATGACTTGAGATGGCTTGCAGAATGCACTGACAAATTGGCTGAAGGTGCCCGCATTAATATTGTTACCATAAGGATGGAGACAGTCCTATAGACAGAATCAAGCCAATGACTTTCCTAGTGCATAAAAAGCAAATGTCTAACCCTGATTCGTTAAACTTCAGTGTTATAGAAACCAGTGGAGAACTTAAAAATCAGATGTGTAAGCTGCCAAATTTTGGGTCTCGTTCAAGTCAGGTTTGAGATTCAGGAGTCTGCATACTTACTGTGGACCCCAAAGGATGGTCCACATACCATATTTTGGGGAAAACATTTTTCAATGATGCTTTTTTTCAAGGGGATTGGCCCAGGCCCATGTCATAGTACCTATACCTCAAACCTCTAACCCTGGAAGTTCCAGAACACAAGAGGAGAGGTGAGGAGGGCCAGCTGTATTTCAAGAAAAAATAATAATTAGAAGAAAAAGCACAAATGGCTTCAGGCTCAGTTACTGAATGAGTAACTTAAATGTTATTTGGCTTTGTTTTGTTTTTTTCTAATTTTTTTACTAATGTATATTCATTGTACAAAATTATTCCACTCTAATAGTTCCAATTATGTATCCTATACTTTACTCATTTTCATCTGGTCACCTTGTATCTACCCCCCTCCCAGGTAATATTTTAAAAATACTCTACATTGCTAGTTGGAAAGGTTTATTTTAAAGCTTAAAAAGTGTTTCTCTGTTATGAGAGAGAGAAAAATCTATCCATCCATCCTTCTACCCATATGCCTTCCAACTCCTCCATTCATCTACCCATTAGCTCCTCCACTTGTCTACCCACCCATGTGCCCTTCACCTTCCATCCATGCATCCATCTACCCATCTAGCCATTCTTTAATTCATCTGCCCATCTTCCCATCAACCCATTCTTTCATCCACCCATCTACCCATCCTTCATTAACCTACTCATTCATGATTTAACAAACATTTATGAGGGTCTATTAAGCATCAGACAATAGAAATTGGCATTTTAAAATGCTAAAGCAAACATGACACATGTCCATAAAGAACTCACTCTCCATCTGAAAAGACAGGATGTGGTGACAGATGTGGATTACCTCAGTAGGAACAGAGAAGGGACTGCCATGGACTGTGACATTAACAGGACAAGAGGAAGCCCATCTCCATGTCAAACCCGGGGTTTTCACCCTGACCCGTGGGGAGTCCTCAAAGCCACAGATCTGAGCCATGGTGGGCTCTTCAGTCCAGCAGCATCCTCCTTTCTCTTCGTAAATTAAGAACAACACTCCAGTTTCCCTCCAGTGTTTCCCACTCCGCCTCCACTGGCAAAGCTTGGTTCCTTGTTTTGCTCCAAAGGAGGCCGCCTTGGGTTAAGAGATGTGGATGTTGGCCTGAGCTCTGGGCATGCCATCCAAGGTACTCTAGCCAGGTCTAAATGAGGAGAAATAACACTGGAGTGTATCCAGAGCACTTGGAACAGATGAAATCTACCCTGCGCCCAATGCCTCCTTACCCTCCCTCCCATCCCCTCACCATCCAAATTGGTTTGACTTGATTCAAGGATGTGATCTGGGCATTTATCTCACTTGTTAATTAATATCTCACCTTGTCTGTGAATATACCAGAGCCAAGCTAGGAACTTGAGGGATTCTGGAAGACTTATAGTTCTTAAGTCTACAGAGTCCAGTTTCTTCATCCAGTGAGAGGCAAAGCTTGGTGAACCCATTGCAAATGCCTTGATTAATGTGTGCAAATTGTGTTGATGGATTGGTCAGGTGGGAGACGGCTTCAAAGAACAACTTAGCTCTATTAATTGGATTGGATGAGGCCTTTTCCTTGCAATCCAAAGGCACTGTGGTAAATGCAGCTAAAGCCCTACACAGGGTCCCAGTTCACTCCCAGAGAGGAGAGCAGTGCATCTGATGCTTTGGAGGAGGACTTGGCCTTCAGGTTACTGCCAGCTGGCTAAGCAGTGGGTCCCTCTGCTTCAGGAGAAGGCAGAACAAGTCCCAGCGAGATTGTAGAGGAGCACATGACAACAGGGGTCTGTAATCATTCCACATCTATCCATTAAAATAGACCTCTGAAAGCATGGGTTTCTTGGACTAGAGAATCATCTGACTAGGAAACCAGAGATTGGAATGCAATGTTCTTTTATTCTCTGTTGCATGTGAAAATGACAATCAGTAAGAGTTCTAGGAGCTCACGTGTACCAAGTGCTGATCTGGGCTCTCTGTGCACTAGGACAGAGGGAGCAGATTCTGAACAGATTCCACTCTTCTAATCCCACCACGTGTTCCTTACTCCTCCACCCAATAGCCAGGGGGATACCCCACTTCCCACAGAATTAGAAGCAAAAGCAGTGTTTCCTTTATCCTGGCCTAGAGGGGCTGCTCTGTGTCCCCTGCCTTCCCCCTCCCTCCCTAGAAGTTCAGCTTCAGCCTGCCACCCTTCTCCTTCCCACACTGACTACGCTTCATCCACTCAGGATCTTTGCTGACTCGGCCCAAAATGTTCAAATCAGGAGCTGTTAGTGACAGGCTTTCTCTTATCATTCAGTCCTTGGATAAAACGCCCCTTCCCCCTGGAGGAAGGGGTTGACTCAATGAAGTGACCTCACCCTTAAATGTTCCCTTAACATAAAAATCATGCTCAAAAATTTTTCTATATAGATCTTTCTAGCATGATGTTTCTTCATACCATGATATAAGTTCTAGGCATCTGTTTCCCCATATTACAGCCATCCTTCAGTGTCTTCCAGGGAATGGTTTTATGAACCATTGTGGATGTCAAAATAAAGTCCTTTACATGAATGAATGTAGTATTAGCATATAGCCTGTGTATATCTTCCTGTGTAGTTTTTTTATTTACTACTACATTTATTTAATGTGTGCAAATTGTGTTGATGGATTGGTCAGGTGGGAGACGGCTGTGTAGTTGGTTAGTTGGTTTTGTTTTTTTTGAGGCAGGGTCTCCCTGTAGCCCCAGCTGGCCTGGAACTCACTATGTAGAGATCTGCCTGTCTCTGCCTCTGACTCCCAAATGCTGGAATTAAAGGCATGCACCACCATGCATAGCTCCTATGTGTTTAAGTCACCTCTAGATTAGCTACCAAATGATAACAAAACAAATAGTCTATGCATGTTCAATACAGATAAAATTGTTTTCTCTGAATATGTTTTATCAGTTTTTGGTTGAATACATGAGTGAGAAACCCAAGGACAAAGAGAACTGACGATTTTTCTATTTTACACATACAAATATAGAGACTCAAGAAAATAAGACTCAGAACGGGCCTTTCAGCCAATTATTAAAGTATGCAGCTCCACTCCATTGTTTAAAACTGTTAACTCATTCTTCTAAAACAGTAGCAAAATTTGTATGTTTCCTGAGAAAAACAAAACAAGTATACAGAATTTGTATTGTTGCAGAGAGAACTCAGAGGAAACAAAAGGAAAATAAAAATAAACACTTCAGGGGCTGGAGAGATGGCTCAGTGGTTAAGAACATTGGTTGTTCTTGCAGAAGACCTGGGTTCAAATCCCAGCACCCACATGGTAGCTAACAAATGTCCGTAACTCCAGTCCCAGGGGATCCAACAGCCTCTTCTGACATTGCACAACAGCGGGCATTGCACAACACGGGTGCGCTTACCTACATGCAGGCAATACACTCATACACATAAAATAAAAAAAAATAAAAATAATAAACATTTAAAAAATAATAATAAAATAAACACTTCAAAGATAAAACTTCCACATCGAAAACCTTTTCTTAGTAAATGTATTTGACCACTGAATTTTTTTTAAGTATTTAAAGTTCACAAGTTTATCCAACACAGCACCTTCAGTATTTCCTAATCAATTCTTTCTGTACTTTAAATGGTTATTAAGCGTCTCTTAAGGCATTAGATTTTTTTCCCTGATTAGATGACAAATCCAATATTCATCATGAAATTGCAATGAAAATATATAATCAAAAAATGCTAATCTAAAAAATGTTAATCATGAGGCTGCACAGACGGCTCAGTGGTTAAGAATGCTTGCTGCTCTTACATAGAACCAAGTTGAGTTCCTATTATTCCTAGCTCACAACTACCTGTAACTCCAGCTCCAGGGGATCCATTGCTTTCTCTGGTCCCTGTAGTTCCTACATTCATATGCACATAGCCCAGCACAGACACATACATGTACACATAATTTTTTAAATAAAATAAGCTGTTTTTTAAGGTTAATCAATTAAATTGCTCCAAATTTATTTTGGGGAATTAAAGAATTAAAACACAGATTGAACTGGTGGTCAGAGGGTAACAGTTATATCATTGTAGTAGCTCCTTAAAGTTTTGTCTTGGTCAGGAGCTCTACCTGATTGTAGGAAGTCCCTGCATTTTCTGTATGACCAGGACCTGACTCCTATTGCAAAACTCTAATGTCATTATTATCACCTCAGTGGCCCCCACAGTCTGAGTCCCGATCAGTGGTTTCCTAAGAGGGGGAACTTTGCTCTATAGGAAACTTCTAGCAGTGTCTGGAAGCATTTCTTAAGTGATGGACAGTAGGTGCGACCAGTACACAGTGGGTGAGGTAAGGGTTCCTGCTAACCATCTTCCATGTATAGGAAGGCTGCCCACAATAAAGGATAATGAGGGCCATGAGGCTGGAGAGATGGCTCAGCGGTTAAGAGTACTGACTACTCTTGCAGAGGACCTGGGTTCAGTTTCCAGCATCCACATGGCAGCTAACAACTGTCTGTAACTCCAGTTCCAGGGAATCTGACACCCTCTTCTGGCCTCCCTGTACACATGTACACATGGGTACGGGCACATACATCAGGCAAAGCACTTATACACATAAAATAAAAATGAATAAAGGAAGGAAAAAAGGAAGGGACAGAGGGAGGGAAGGAGGGAGGGAGGGAGGGAGGGAGGGCGAGAGGGACAAACAAGGCCCAACATGGCAATAATACCACAGTGAGAAACACAGCACAAATACTAAAATTCCCTAGGAACTTGGGTGTATAAGAAAGCCACATGGTCCCCAAACAGAATGTCATTTGCCCTGATGTCTAAGGATATAATGTTCAAGACCTGAGAGGCATAAAACACTTACCAGATTCAGGCCTTTTGCTGAGACTTTATGCACATGGCCCAAATAAACCATGGCCATTTTTTGAAAGAGAGGTGGCACAGCTTACACAAGCTCTCAACATACCTCTGCCAGGGTCCAAAACACAGATCAAGAGCCTCTTTAGGTTAAGGGCTTCTCCCAGCACCTGAGCACTATGTCCAAGATCAGAGCAGGACAGATCCTAGGAATGGCACATCCTCAGGCCTACAGAAACACAGTTTTGCAGAGTGCTGAAAAATATCATCAGTGTTAGCTTTTCCTCCAGTTCGGGAGTTGGGATGCATTTTTTCCCACAAAGTGCTTATGCACTGGAATGCCAGGGGGTGAGCAGGGGAAAGTAGAGCAGTTGGACTTTAAATAGCGAGGCGTTCTCTACAGCATAGCAAGAGCAGCTGCCCAAGGCCTGTGCTCTTTTCTTCGGTTTTCCATCTTCTCAGCCAAGAGCTCTGGGGGATTGGAGAAGGGCCAGAACTGTGTGGCCAAATGTGAATCCAAAGAAAACGACAAGGTTCCCAGCCCCCTCTGTTCAGCTTCCCTTTCTCCCCACTAACAGCAAAGAGCAAACCTTTCCAGAGCAATCCTCTCCCTTCACCTCTCCTTAAGGAATGTCATTATAAATCTGCCCCTCCCCATACAACACAACTTTCTGACATTCTGAAGTCACACTAAGGGATATTCATTCATGGAAATTGTGGACTGTTTCCTTTATGGGCAGCTGGGAATATCAGATGCAAAAAGGCTGTAATATAAAGTACTGTCGGGTATGGCAGTGCATGCCTGTGATCCAGCACTTGGGAGGCTGAGGGAGAAGGAAGGTTCTCAAGTTCAAGGTCTTCCTCAGCTACATGATGACCTTCTGTCTTAAAGTAAATAATTTTTTAAAACATATTTATTTTGTTTATTTTTTTAAAGTCCACAGCATCTACAAAGTCCAGAGAAATAAATATTTTCTTAAGGCCAATAGTAGGCAGGACAGACAAGGGAAGAGTCCCAGGTTCCTGGCTCAAAATGGAGCGTTGGCCCATGCGTTTAATCCCAGCACTCCAGGAGGCAAAGGCAGATGGATCCCTGTTAGATCAATGCCATAGAAAGTTCTACATAGTAAGGTCTAGGCCAGCTGCTTTTTCCCTTGCTATACAGTCACGGAAAAGATCTAGTGGCTCCAGGACAATGATATCTGACATTAATGTTCAAGCAAAGATCTACCTCAGTCCCTAGACCAAGGCTAGGATGACTGAGCAGATCTAACATACCTGACAGCAAATGCCTTCTTCAGCTGTGTCCACAGGCCCCTCTCTCACTTCACCCTCAGTGTAGCCCTGCTCAGACCACTTGTCATTGATGACAATGATAGCAAACACCATCTCTAATGAAGCCATACTACAGGTCAGAGCCCCCCAAAATTTGTTTATGCATTCAGTCAGTAATAGAACTCCTACTCCATGCCCAGGCATATAAATGAATGAGACTCAAACTCGGCCTACTAAGAGTCGATGGCGTGGTTTGGGTACAATATCTGTAAAACTAACCATTGCATAGTAGTGCATTAAGGGTCCATGGTAGAAGTAAGGCCCAGGGGCTGTAGGTACCCAGCAGAAGGGTGTCAGAGGCTTCCAAAGTGCACCAGGTAGATATGGGTGAAGCATGCCTGTCATCCCAGCACTTAGGAGGTGGAGGCAAGCAGATGAGGCGTTCAGGGCCAGCACTGTCTACATGGCAATTCAAGGCCAGTGTAAGTACATGAAATCTTGTCTCAAGAAAGACCACAAAAGAAGGCTCACCATGAGTTCAAGACCAATATCTCTAAATAAATAAATCTTGAATTTTGAAAGATACGGAAAATTAGATAAGGAAGAAGGGGAAACCATTGTGGGTAAAGGAACTACAAAAGCAAAGGCCTAGAGATAGGAAACAGTAATACTTGGTAGGCACCTCCAAGGAGGCTGGGGCCTTTCCAATAGAGTTCACGTGGTGAATAGAGAAAAGAAGTGTGGAAACATGCTTATAAGCAACTGAGATCACCATATGTGTCATACAGAGCATAATGCCATGTCTGAAGCCTTCACTTTTGCCTCCCTCCAATGTAACACTTTGCTCTCTGAAGTCACAGTCTCACCCTTTCCTCAGACTATAGATAGGCTCACATATCTGCCTGAGTTATTCCTAAATACATACTCTTAGCTAAGAAAGTATGGCTTTGTTTGCATGCCTCTAATGAATGAGTGGACATTATTTCCCCGTGGAGAAAAGAGGCAGTGGACAGGTTGAAAAAGAGGTGTTGGGGTCAGAGAGCTCTAGAGTCATGTCTTAGCTTTCCCATGTACAGCGTGAACTTAAGCAAACTACTCCATCTCTCTGAGCCTCAGCTTTGTCCTCTGTAAAATGGACTGAAGGCTAGATCCTACTTCACAGTGTTCAGGGGAGGCACTGATGAGTTACCATCTGCCACACACAGCAGTGCCAGCCAAGGTCAGAACCACTGATCACAGAAGGCTGCATGCAGACTGCTTGGCCCCACCCTTAGAGTTTAAATTCAGTGGGTCTGGTCTGGGGCCCACAAGTACGAAGTTCTAACAAGTGTCCAGGGGATACACGGAGAGCCTCTGATGTTTTGAAGAATGATCGTGCTAACAGACAGTGATTCCTCCAAATATGGCAACCCTTGGTAACCTAACAGGAGATATGGGGCACGCAATTCTGCACCTTGAGGTGATGGTGACTTAACTGGTACCAGAGCCCTGATAATATCTCTGGACTCACTGAGGTACGTGCCACACAGGTAAATGATGGAGATGACTCAAGACTCCAACTTGCAGAGCTTCATCTTCCTTCAAGAGGGTTCAAATGAAAAGCAGGTGTGGAAAGAGCATGCTAGGAGGAAGCTGGCTGTGACACTCGCCCTCTGGGCCATGCAGCTGCAAAGGTGCCAATGCATCTTTTGGATGGTGTTCAAACAGCCAGTACCTGCAGCTCAGAACTGTATATTAACACTGACTCTGTGTCTTTCTGGAGAAAATATAGGGAGAAAATTCCAGCCCACGTGGGGCCCTTTGACAAGCAGAACTGATATCATCATCTCCCAATTCCCACAGTCTACTGGGGTGTCCATGCCATTGATCTCTGACATGCTGACTGCTATGCATGTTGCCACACAAGTTTTCAGATGGCCCCTGGCCTGGTCCTTCCATTCTTATTGCTCATTACAGCAATGGCTTGTTAATATTGTTCCACCTCTACCACCTTCTTTACATCATGCCACCAACTTCACTGGGCATGATTGGTCCTCTAGCTTCTGGCCCAGTCCACGCAGAGCTATCAGAAGAATCCTTCATAGAGGTTAGAATGCTTCACACCCTTGTTCAAGCCTCCCTTAGTGGCCTCCTCTTCTGTAGAATGGTGGCCAGGCTGCTGCTGTGGCAGCTCCATTGCTCTGCACAGGCAGACCTCGGCTTCACCTCTGGTCCCTTTCTTCCTCTTCCTCTTCCTCTTCCTCCCCTCCCTCTGCCCTCTCCTGCCTGCTTGATCCTACAGTTCTCAAGACATTCCTGCTGCGGGTTTTTACACATGCTGTTCCCTCTGCCTGAAGGTTATTCCCTTCAGTGTTTCCATGACTTATATCCCCATGTCACTTAAGTTCTACCTAAACACCACTTCTTCCTGGAAGCCCTCTCCAGTTCTCCTGCCTGTTCCAGTCCCCACCACCACAGCCTCCACTTGTGTGCCTTGTCTTGTTCATCTTAAAAATGTTCTCACTCCTTCAAGGTCTAGTACCCATTCTTTTGTTTGTTATCCGCTTCCCCCTCTGGAATCCAGGTTCATGTCCACAGGTCCCTGTCTGTCAGGGCAGACTCTGTTACATGAACTGATGAATACTTAGCTCTATGAGAAGATTTTGGATAGCGAAACAGTTGCCTTTCATTTACTGGATTATTTAGAGATAAATAAATTTTATGTTAGGATTTCTTAAAATAACTTGATCAAAGAGTGACACCTTTACATGCCCCCACCCATAACCTAGAAACTACTGATGGTTGATGAGTTCTGGTAGATGCAGAGTCTGTTTTCTGTAAGAGTCTGAAGGTTGACCTCACTGTGGGGATGGCTCCATACCCATGAGTTTATGGGCAGCACAAATTAGAATCAGTGACCTATTTTAAAAAAGAAGATACAAAGTTGGGAGGGGATTGGGGGTGGATCTTGAAGGAGTTAGGGAAGAAGTTGAGGTGAATATGATCAAAATACGTTGTATACATATACAAAATTCTCAAAAAATTAATAATTATAAAATAGTGACATCTAGGTCATTATATACCACTGAAGTCACTTACTAATGAAAAATATTCCAAATGTAAGATCCATTCCTTCCTTTCAATAAGACATGAACATATAACTAGCTATGCCTCATCCTGTGCAGTGACTTCCTAGGGAACATATAAGCCCAGTGGTATGGTTGTAATGACCAGTGTGTGCAATGGTCCCCACAGGTTTATGTATAAAGATGAGGTCCCCAGCTCATGAAGCCAGTCACTGATGGGTGATTAGATCACGAGGGCTATGCATTCATCATGGACCCATCCAATGATGGATTCATAACATTATTGGAACTTAATGGAGACTTCTGGAGGCAGGGCCTAATTGAAGAAGTGAGCTCTTAAGGAACTAGACCTTGTCCACAGCCCCTTTCTGTCTCCTGTCTGCTTCCTGACCACTCTGAAGTGAGCAGCTCTGCCACACTCTCCTGCCTCACCATGGGCTTGTAACAAAGCAGCAAGCCCATCATGAACTGAAACCATAACCAAAATACGTCCTTCCTCTCTAAGTTGTCACATTATCCTTTAAAACAAGAGGAAAGACAGAGGTGCTGGATTGACTTTGGCCTGAAATCTCAAAGCACAGCTTCCTCGATGAGGTGTGGCACAGTGGGGAAGAATAGTGAGGCAGAGGCTGGGCCCACTGTGTAGACACCAGCCTTGCCTCCCACAAGCCTTCATCTCTCTAAGTCTAATTTTCCCTGTCTGTAAAGTGGGTGTAAACAAATGGTCACCATACACTAAATGCTTTTACAAAAGGTTTAATCTTTTGCAACAGTCCAGCTAACCCAGTGTGGTTATGATTTCCTCTATAGATGAAGAAACTGAGGCTCAGAGAAATAAAATAAGAAGCCCAAGGCCACTCAGTTAATGTGTTGCAACCAATAGGTTGCACACAGTCAGTATGTTGGATGCAGGTCACCAGCCTCCTCCAGATCTCACAGTCACAACCAACAGTACAATATTGGCTCCTAGCACCTCCCAGGAGTGTTAGGCCCAGTGCCTGGAGCGTGGAAAGGGAGTAGTTTAGAAACGAGTACTTCCAATCATGCCAAAAGCTTACGCAATAACTGAGTCCCAGCCAGCAGTCAGAAATCTGTTTTATACCACAAGAAGAAATGCATCATGCCCTGACAGCCTTAACTCTGGGGCCCATACTAGACACACACACTCCAGGTCTCCCCTCAGGCAGAAGGCAACTGTTCCGGCTTGTTGCTCCACAGGGTTGATGGTGACAGCCCCTTTCTTTCTGCGGGACCTAGCAGGTCACTGTCTGGCACCCCACCAGGTTGATACCCCCTGCTGGGCCTGCTCCATGGCCATCAGCTTGGCCTGTCTGACCTGTCAGCCCGCTCTGTGATCAGCAGGCTGATGAGGACTCGGGCAGGGGAGGAGGGCAGATGCGAGAGGCCAGGCGCAGTAGGCAGAGAACGAGCACTTGGGGAAATGGGAGGCTGGGATCAGAGGCCCTGCTCTTTGTGGCCAGTGGCTTTTGTAACAGTCAAGGGGGAGACAGCAGGAGCCAGGATGGAAGTCCCTCAGGTACAACAAACAGGGCTGCAGGCTAACAGGGGTGAGAATGTGCTGGGGGGGGGGGGGGGGGGGG
>NW_008335437.1:305285-334181 GCF_000622305.1 Nannospalax galili
ACCAGAGGCGAGGGGTAGAAACACCGCTAGTAAAAAAAGAGGGGGGGGCGGAGAAGGGGTGGGGGTGGGGGGGGGGGGGGGGGGGGGGGCTGTCCTTGGTGCTGAACCAGTGATCCAATGAGATCATTCCCAGAGGCTGCCTCCGAGTTAAAGAGAGTCAACTAAGCCAAGGCAGGAAAGAAGAGACAGAGGAAATGAAAGAGAAAAGGCAGGAAAACTAAAAACTGAAAATGTTTTCGGAAGCCTCAGCATTTACTCCTCTAAACGCTATGGCATTCATTGGTGGCCCTGTGAGACTCAAGATTAGAAGTCAAGGGCTGTGGAAGGAGATGGCCAAAGCAGGAATCACTGGACCATTGCTTGTGAGTTTTGTGCACTTGGGCAAGACCCAATTGCCCTCTGAGCATTAATTCTTCCATCTGCAAACTGGAGACCTGAGAACTTATCTGTATGATGTGGCCAGAAAAAGGATGCACAGTGCAGAATGGGAAAGCACAGAGAGGGGCTTGAATGGTTGGTGCAGGGCCAAGCCTGTGGTCATCCACCAAGTCAAATATAAGTTGGTTGTAAGTTAAGAGCTACAGTGGAAGGTTAGCTAAAATATTCTGTATTCTAGTATTCCAAAAAGGAAGTCACCCTGCAATATGTTTTCAAGTCCCTGGTCTTCCATTGATTTACTTCTGCCTTAGGTACAAGGGATAGAGGCAGTCACACAGCATGTCTCATTTGTACAATGGTTCCTGAGAGAAGGGAGGCACAAGGTGTTTAACAAGAAACACAGCCTTACATAGCAGCCAATTGCAGGACTTGGCTTCAGAGCACAGCAAACTCCTTTCAAACCCAGCACTCAGAAGTAGTGTGGCCTTAGGCAAGTCATTTAATCCCTTTCCAGATCTCATGTTCTACATCTGCAAATGACAGCACTGACACCTGAAATCTGTACTTTGCACAGTGTCTGGCACCTAGGAAACTCTTCATAAGTGCCAACTATTAGCTCTCATAAAGCCTGCTTTCCTTTAATGCAGGTGTGTCAACCACATCCATGCGCTGTATATAGCCAAGGATAGCTATAAATGCATCCCAACACAAAACCATAAACTTACTTAAAGCATTATAAGATTTTTTTTTCCAAATGTTTTTGGAGCACCTTACATGAACTTGGCAGATAAGAATGTCATGTCCCGCTGTCAGAAGATTTGTGATGCTTCCTCAACCTGCTGACTCCGAGAAGTTGTCTCTATACTTATATCCACCTCTGGGTGGCCAGGAAGCAAAGAGGAGACAAGAAGGGGCTGGGGACAGGGTCCATTGCCATGCTTGCTTTAGGCCTGGTCATTGACAGTCTACACCCTCTGAAAAGTCAAGCAAGAACAGGGCTTCCACCTGTGACCATCGAAGATGGTACTGCCAAGGTAGGGCCTCTCTTCCTAGCAGAATGCTTTCAGATGCCATCATGAAGTTTCCCGAGGTGTATACTACTGGATACAATTCAAAGACAAGGTCTGAACCAAAGAAATCCTCAGTCAGGAAGGACTATACACTCCATTGCACTATTTAAGTGTTATTGTACATATTTACATATCAAATGTTCTGAGAAGTTCTGCCGGTAAGAAACTAGTTTCCCATTGTTTAACCAATGTCTCCTCAATTGTGTTTGAACATAGATCCTTCCCTTCCACCTCCATTTCTGTGCTTCAAGGGATCTCTAATAACATCCAAGAGGAAACTTAGTTTAGACAAACTGCTGTAGTCCCTAAGGCTATATGTGTACTGCTGTAAATATTTAAGAGCCCTTTGCATTAATTCAAGGTAGGGATTTTTGAATTTTAATGAGCAAAAGACTCACCTAGGAATCTTCCTTATAATGTAGATTCCCAGTCTCTGTCTCAATATTCCATAGGTCTAGAGTAACAGTAAGGATCCAAACATCACTTCTCCAGGGCAGATGACAGGGAGCATACTCTGAGCAAGGCCAGATTAGAGTCTGACTACTAGAAATCCAGTGCTTAATACAAGTGTCCCCATCACCAGAGAGCTTATAAGTACTACAGGCCATCCTGCTCTACCCTAAGTCCATTGGACTAAAATCTTTAGAGCCCAGACTAAATCTGATGCTGACTGGAATTTGAGGTACATTGGTATAAATGGTTTTTGTTGCTGGTATTCATGTTTCTTGGAGGCCCATTTATTTAGTGTTTGGTGAAGAACCATCACCAAAATAAATAAACTGGACGAACACTGCAAGATGTGCTAGAAACATCCCCCAGTAGCTTCAAGGCCCAGCCAGAGGTATTGAAGTGAAGTCCTACCTAGACTGTATACTACCTTGGGTGACAGAGCCATGTGACTCCTAAACTGATGTTGCTCTCTCATTAGCATATCCCTCCTGAAGAACAGGAGAGCCAGAAAAGCAGCTTGCAGTGAGGCCTCCACTCTGCCAGATCTCTGGTCAAGCCTAACTGACCCTCCATTACTAAGTCATAAGAAAAGCTGAAAGTGCTTTGGGGAAAGGATCTCCGGCCCTGGAACTCAGAGACTGACACAAAGAATTGGTATAAAGCAAGAGGAAAACATCCAACAGGTCTTCCAGGAGTTCAAATACAGTTCTCCTTCTTGCAATGTTTAAGAATGGCCATGCTCCATGGAGGGAGAGCAGGCCACCTGAGGAACAACGGTCCATCAGACAGCCAGGGTATTAATGGCAGGTGAAACCTTCCAAATGAGCACCCTGTCAGCCAATCTATTGCTTTCAAAGGTTGGCAATGTGGGAGACCTAACAGAGGCAATGAGGAACTAATCTCATATTGCCAGGTTAAATCAAGTCAGCCTTGCCTGCGCCTTTCACTTCTTAGTTACGTCAAGCCAGAGTACTTTCAATTATCCCTCACTTCCAACTCGTCAGCAGGCGTAGAGTAAAATGCAAATGGAACAGTGCCCTTCTCTGGTGGAGAGCAGGAAATATTATTAAGAAGCGTCACTCATGGAGCTTTGCATCTCTTCGGGCTTGGCAGGCGCCATCTGATTTCATACACAGCATCCCATAGCCTCTTTGTGGCGTTCAGGGTTGCAGGTGCTGATAAGTCCATTCTATAGATTGGAAAACTAAGTTCACTTGCCCAAGATTACATAGTCAATGACACAGAGAACAGCTTTTAGAACTAAAACATTCTGATCCTAAAATCCATATTCATTTGCTATTTTTCTTTTTTTAAACATTTTATTTATTATTTTTATTTTATGTGTATGATTGTATTGCCTGCATGTAGATAAGTGCACCCATGTCATGCAATGGCCGCGGAGGACAGAAGAGGCTGTCAGATCCCCTGGAACTGGAGTTACAGACAGTTGTTAGCTGCCATGTGGGTGCTGGGATTCGAACCTGGGTCTTCTGCAAGAACAGTCAGTGTTCTTAACCACTGAGCCATCTCTCCAGAGCCCCCACATTTGCTATTTTTCTAACTGAGCCAAGAGCCAATACCACCTAAACAAGTTGGCCAAAAGCCAAGCACTCACTATGTCTTTGTGGGCCCTGAGCTTTAGAGGGACTTCCTTGAGAGTTTCTGAAAAACAGGATAGGGTCAACATTCTAAATGGGGGACCATCCTATCTGAGCTCCCTGTCTTCCCCATCAGGGTACCTTTAAAATGTCTCCCTATATGTGCAGAGTCAACCAGATGCCCAGAGTTATTTTGAGATTTGCAACTGTTAGCAGAGTTTGAACCACAGGTCCAGGAGTTCTAAGAAGCTAGGCCAGGCTCCACATCTCAGTAGGCCAAGTAAGGAGATAATTCATGGAGAATGACAGAAAAAAGAGACTTTATGTGGCACATTGAGAAACACAGATTAAGGAGCTCCATGACCCCACGTCTGACGTGAGTTTTGGGTTTCGATAGAACAAGAATTGAGGTGGGGGTAAGAGGCATGCATAATCAGGCAAACTTGGTGGAAATGTGGTCTAGTGGATTGTCTTTCCTGGTCTGGCTCTGAAAGGTGGTTAAAGGAAATTGCTGTCATTGTCATCACTCAGTGGGAGCAGTCTTACTCCCATAAGATGGTCACTTCTGTACCAGGGAACAAACTTACCATTATAGATAACTGTCCTCATTGAAAGGTGGTCCATGGACTCATCAATATGTGGACATAGTTTCTGTCCCTTACAGTAAAGATGTTCATCAATCTGTCCTATTGTTCTTGGAAAGCAATGTGGCTGCGGGTTTTAAGAATGTTGTGGGTGGGGGGACTTGGAATCCCAAAACTGACGATAAAATGCCCAAAGGAAGCTTTTGTCCCAATTTTGGTTACCTTGTGGACTCAAGCGAAGAGGTGATGCTTTTCAGCAAAAGTTTCTCCATGCCTGTACAGCTATGGTATATCCTAGGACCAAGTGGCCAACCCCAGCCCCAGAGGGCTGCAGATGGCTTCTGTTGACAGAAGCATTATTGCCTTTGCAATCTTACATGAGAAGTTAGGTTGCCAGAATGGTGCTGACTCCTGCTGTGAGATGACTCAGGACCAGTCAAAATGTATTTGTCAGAGGTCCCACGTACCTTGAGCTCACTCTGAAAAAGCCCAGCCTAAACAAGTAACTCCCAGTGCAAAGGCCATCCCATGACTGCTAGCTCCCTTTTTACTCCACAGGAGATTTTGGCCTTTGTCAGAACTGGTACCTACCAGGTGCTCTACCTCTTCCTTCTTCATTTCTATAACAGAAAGCAAAGAGCACCAAACTCCTTATTGTCGTGGCTGGGTGCCTTCTCCCCTATCACTTCATTAGCTGTCCACCTCCCCATCATTAGCTTATATCAAAGAGCAGTCCTGGGATTTCCCGAGTTCACCACCTACACTGCCCGTATTTTTCTTAGGGGAAATGAAACATTGCAAGTACTGATCTCTGTGTGAGTAATCAAACCATGATGCCCAGAATACCAAAAATAAAAATAAAGAAAGAAAGCAGCAATGGTTCAGAAGCTCTCTGTCTTCCAAGTCTCTTGAGTGGACCATCTAAGGTTGATCACCTAATACTCCTGTGAAGAACTATCATAGTTACCACCACTTTGTGAGATCACCTGTGTATCTAGCTGGCCGAGGAGCAAAAACGTGTCTAACACCCAGAAAGTTCCCTGGGCCCTTTCCCAGTCAATATTCCCCTGTACCTAGGATTATAATTTCTAACCTATCATTTTGCCTATTCTGGAGCACCCCATAAATGAATCCATATGTACTCTTCCAAGTCCATGTGTTTAACCAATCCCTACATAGCCTCATGGTCCAATGAATAGGGCATGTAGACTGGTGGGTGGTGGTGCTTCCCTTTAAACAGTGGTCTGGAAAAAGTGGGGCTCACTGTGAAAATCTGAGCTTTTAACCAGGCACCAACCAGGGCTACATGCAAGATGTTCACAGAGTATCCATGGCACCTGTAATGAATCATTGAAGTCGATTTGTCATAAAACAGAACTGAGAAAAGTAAATGTAGGTGTTTCTCGAACACCTTTGATATCTACGAAAGACATACGTTTCTTGAAGGTGGGATACCACATGCATACCAAACCATGGGGGACAAAAGGTACCAAAAATCGAACAGAATGCTTTTAACCAGGTTCTCCTAAAGCTCCCAATTTACAAAGATCAAAAAGGAAAATAAGCAAAATAAGTATCTTCACATCCAGAGCCCCTCACTCTAAAAGGCATGACTCAAAGACTCAGGCAGCCTCTTCCAGGCAGACACACATTTCACCAACTCTGAAATATCCAAATGTTGACTATGGTGACTTTACAGCTTCCCTATATGCACAGGGCCTCCCACCACCACCCAGAGCACTAACCATGCTAATAAGCATTCGTTAAGCTTAAATCTTTCAGCCACATAAATGCTCCTTTTAAAACCTAGCAAAGCAAAGTAGAGAGGAACTAGTCATGGCTGACACAAAGCTGTAGACAGCACCTCATCTGATGGTCTGAATATCACAGGTGAATAGTGGGGTCCTCCCTCAGCAGCCTGGCCTTTTGTCTCTTATGTTGGTTCCTTTTTCGATGCTCATGTCAGACAGCCCAGTTCTTCCCATCTGGAGCAGTAGACATGCCTTCAAAAGTGATTAATGCTCACAGACACCCATACTTTCCTGGGTGGATTGTCCTAGTGCCTTGCTTCTGACTCTGTTTAGAATGGAAGCATCTCCTTCCAGAAATAAAGAAGGCATCGCGAAGCTCTCATTAGCTGCCTTTTCCTGCTTCTTGGCCACGTGTAAGGCTGACTCAGCCTTCCAAGCCTCAGTTTCTTCCTCTGTAGGCTGGCACGGATGGTCACAAAACAGTCTGCTGAGCACTTACAGTACCAGGCAGTCCTCTAAGTGATGCAAGTCATTCCTCAGTATCCACAGGGGATTCATTTCGGAACCCCATGGGTGCCAAAGGCTCAAGTCCCTTGCTGAAAAGGTGTAGTGTTCACGTGTAACCTCTATACATCCTCCTCAGTACATCCAGGAGTGTTCAACCTCTTCTGATACTGTCATCTACAAAGTTCATACTTGAGAACTATGCAATCAAGTTACAAAAAAAGATCACCAAAAAGGCTCATTATGTTTTAAGTAAACTCACAGTTTTGTGTTGGGCCGCATTTGTAGCTATCCTTGGCTACATACAATCCAGAGGGGAGCAATTGGACACACCTGCCAGAACCACCTCTAGATGATTTCTACTGCTGAATACATTGTAAATACTGTGTAAATAGTGATGCCATATTGCTTAGGGAAGGGTGAGGTCGAAAATCACCTATACCTGTTCAATGATATGTAACATCGTAAGTTTGGCTTCATCTTCTTTGTGAGTTTAGTCGAAGGCACAAATACAGAAGCCAGATCCAGAGGGTGGCGAGTTAATTGCCTTAGTTCTCCAAACAGCACTCTCTCACATCATCACATTATCGTCACTTCATACACAAGGGAGATGAGGCCCAGAGCAGTTAAACACACACGGCAGCTGGACAGAAGCCAATCTGAGATTTAAACTCAACTACCCAGTCTGAAATTACTCTGTCTTGAAAGGATTAGAATTGCAAAACTGTGAAAATCCTACTTTCTCTAGCATCTATTTGCATCCTGCCGCTGTTTAGCACATAGCATGCTTACCAAGATTTACCCAGCCCAAAGCCCATACTAGTGAATGACTGAGTATAAAGGGTATTAATTTTATTTATTTTCCTCTCCAGTTTTCATGAATAGAATGAGCTTAAAAACTTTAGGGAGTCCCTGTTTATAACAATGCCTACAGTTTATTGAATAGATGCTATATGACGAAAGGATATACGCATGCACGTATATCAGTTCATTCATTCCCTATCACATACCCCTAGAGCAAACGCGCTATGATGGTTCTTGCTGTTGTTGCTGTTGTTGTTTGAGACACGGTCTCACTATGTAGCCCCGGCTGACCTGGAACTCACTGCGTAGACCAGGCTGGCCTCAAATTCACAGAGATCTGCCTGCCTCTGCCTCCCAAGTGCTGGGATTAAAGGCATGAGCCACCACACCCAGGATAACTCAGTTTTAAAAAGGTAAGAAAACTGAGGCTCAGCAAAGTTATCTTCCCAAGATCACACAGCTGGAATCTTGGGAAGATGAACTTCAATCCCAACCCATCTGATTCCAGAGGTTAAGTTCTTACCCCTGACTCTGTGTGGGGTGTTTTGATTTTTGCCTTGAGGCTTCTAATCCAAAAATCGCACTTCATGTTACTAGAAGTGTCATGGAAGATTCTCTCTGATTCTCCCTATCAAAAGAGATAATTTTTTCAGACAGGGTCTCCCTATAGCCCCAGCTGGCCTGGAATTTACTATTGTAGACCAGGCTGACCTTGATCTGCCTGACTCTGCCTCCTAGTACTGGGATTAAAGGCATGCACTGCCACACCCAGGAAAAAAAATTCTTTAAAGCTCAGTATGGTGGTACCTCTGTATTCCCAGCACTTGAGAAGTGGAGGGAAGAGGATCAAGAATTCAAGGTCATCATCAACTACAGAGTGAGTTCAAGACTGGCTTGAGCTGCATGAGACTGACCCTGTCTCAAAACAACAACAGCAATAAAGTGATTTTTCAAAAAGCCTCAATGTGACCAGAATGTTATATATATATATATATATATGTAAGAAATTACCAAAGAATACCAGTTAATAAATAGGCTCAATGTTGTTCCCAGATGTTTTCTTTATGGCCACATCTCTCTGAAATTGCCAGTACAATCATATGATCTATGTGTATAGAAAACAGCCAAAGCTGTGATTTTGCATCAGTTCTGACAGAAAACACCTAGATGCTTCTCTGAGGCCATGTTTCATAGAGTGAGGTGAAGTAAATGAGGGCAGATGAACAGCCATGTCAAAACCATGGGCTGCCTGTGAATCCTCAGTTGCTGAGTCAGAATCGTGCCCCTGTAGGGGTCACAGCAAACCTCTCCCACCACCCTCGCTACCCTCTCCAGAAAAAAAGGTAACCAAACAAATAAGTAGGTAGATGAATAAATAAAGAAATGGGCCGGTGTCATCAGAGAGCCTGCCGTCTTTCTGCCCTGTTGAATGGAGATGTTGTGGCCTCTCGGGTCCTGAACTGGCAATTCAGAACAGTTTGATTGCCTGCTTGATTGTTTGCAAGATAACTGCAAGATTGTCAGTGACAGGGTGATTTACTGAAGATTGCAATGTCAGACTCCATCCAACGGGCTTGCTGGCATAAAGATGCGATTCTCATGACTGACAGGCCACTGGGAGACTGGAGGGCCAATTTAAAGTTCACAGTGTCATCTGAAAGTATTGGGGGCGTCAGCCAGTGATCACACTGCATGAGGAGGTCATTACAGACATAGCCTAATAACCCTGCACCCCAATGCATCAGGGGTATGTAAATATGTGGGTGGAGATCATTTGTAACTGTTTTCTATTTTAGTATTTTTCTTCTGCTATGACTGATGTGTTTAGGTCATCTCCTGTCTGACTGGCCCTTAGATAAAAAAGCCCAGTATCAACAGAACAGTGTGGAAATTGGAAATAGTCACTAGGCCAGAAAGAGTGCGGGGGGGAGCAGAATGCTCAGTGCTTAATAGGAAAACTGTCTCGAGGTTTTATTTGAGTCCAAAGCATCCTCAAGCTGGTAAAATATAGTGTTGGCAAATGGGCTGGAGGAGGAGGAAACTGTTCCCAGCTGCAAGAGAGCCAGGCCACCAGAGATGGATGTGGTTCCTAATGGGAAGAGGCCAGCGACCTTAAAAGAAATCTATAGTGCTAACAACAGTAGGTTTCTTCTCACCTGAGAAGCTTCTAGGCTGCTGAATAGAAGTGTGGGTCTCAGCGGGTTATTTTTAAAACCTGAAGCGGGCGTTCTGCATAGATTCCTCCTGTCTAGTGCGGGTGGTCCACGGACATGTTATTCACGGCAGAATTCCATGCAATTATTTTTCCCCCTTTTCTTTCTTGTTCTGCCAATGGCCCTCGAATCCAGATTGAACAATCAGAACGTGGATCTCGTATGATGGTCTTGGATCATCCTGCTAAGGCGAGACTGTTCATTCTCTAGCACTGTTTCTGGGTCTTCAGCTTTCCTGGGCTCTAGAGAGTCTTCCCATTCAGCCAGCACGCTGGGCTGAGCCGTTCACAGCCTTGGTTTCCAAAGTCTCTAAATTTAAAATGCTCTTGCCTGCCACCCTCCTGTGTCTGCATTTCTAGGAAATTCTGTAAATCTAAATGTGTTATGAGGCACGCAAACAACATTTGCCCATGTGGAAAATGAGAGGCTAGTTTTAGTAATTTAAAGCCAAGCAAAACACGCAACCTCCTAATTTGTTTATTTGCTAAAAAGAAAGTAATGCATTAAAATAATTGTACATTAATTGCTAAATTACAGTGGAACTTTGGTGAAATTACATATTTCAATTTCATTAGTGGAACCAAACGAGAAAGGGGGATGCCAAAAAATTACATTGTCGTAAATTTAAAGCCCACAGCCAGGCCTCTGATTCAGTAATCTGGGACAAGTGTTTGTCATGGCACAGGCCAGGGTTGGAGAGCATGCTTCTGGGATGGTAATTATGGGCCCCCCAAATGCCTTGCTATCAAATCATCCAGGAGGGACCAGCCAAGTTTTTCTCAAGCTCCACCACGTGTTCAATCAGTTCTCAGCAGAATGAATGAAGATTCGCCAGCAAACCCCTTCTGATAGGGAATTTCAAAAAGCAAACATTGCCCTGAACATTCTAATTCTCAGTCCTCTCAGACATGTGAGGAATGGAAACCAGTCGTTTATTCATTCAACAAACATTTTTTGAGTGCCTCGTTCTGTGCTCGGCACTAAGCGAAGTATGAATATAGAAATGAGTAAGCCCCTGTTCTTTTCACTGAGCTCGGGATCCAGATAGTGAAGCAAGCATAAAAACATAATTCCAGTACAAGGAAGTTTGTGTCAACAACAGTGGTTTCTAAAATTTATTTTGCGGTAGACTCACCTGAGAATCAGAACGCAAGTGCAGATTCCGGAACCTGCTTCCGGTCGCTGTCTCTGCAGGGGCCTGAGGCCGGCCCCTGATTCTCTCTGCCAGCTTCTGATGCAGAACCATTCTTTGAGGATTTGCGATGCAGGGAACAGGAGTGCCATGCAGGGTCAATCAGTGTGTGCTACTGTAACAAAACATCATAGGCTGGGTGACTTGCATAGCAGACATCAGTTGAGACTGAGAAGTTGAAGGTCAAGGGCCTGGGGGACTGAGTGTCTGGAGAGGGCCCGACTCCTGTTTTCTGTGTCCTCGTGTGGCAGAAAGAGAGCTGGAGGACTCACTAGGGTCTCTGTTACAAAGACACTAACTCCTCTGTGAGAGCTTTTGGGGCTTTATTCCTCCCTGAGCCCCTTTCCTAACACTGACACATTAGAGTTGAGAATTTCGGCATGTGAATGGATGGGGCCACACAGCACATAATGCTAACCTCAGAGGCACCATCAGCAGGGTTTCCTTGGTGACGAAGCCACCCCTAAACTGGGCCTTAAAACAGCAAGTCATTGTGTCTTTTCTCCCAGTGAGCCATCAGCATGACTCTGCTTGCTGTTTTGTGGACTGCACTCTGATGCACATAGCCTGGCAGTTTAGTAAACAGGAACAGCCCAGGAAATGGGAGAGGGGCAGGAATGTAGGCAGGTAGGACAATCATCCTGCTCAGAAGCGCAGAGCAGAAGTGACTGGCTAAACCGATGATTTTTTTCCTGGTTGCCACACAATGCCATTTCACAGTCCTTGAAGAGGTGACACTCAAAGCGCCTGGTTTTCCAGCTGGTCAACAGTTTCCTCCCTGGCTTAGAGGGAGGTGGATTGGGATGCTTTTCCCAAGGAAGAAAGATTTACAGACTTCCATACGTCATGGTTAGTGTGCACCCAGTAAGCACCGGCAATAGAAACAGTCTCTGGGTAATTATTCAGTATTATTTAAAAGCAAAGTTTCCGGTTTTATTCCCAACCATTCTAATAATAGTTTGTTCATGGTCATAAAAAAAAAAAAAGAAATTTTAGGAAAATGCAATAAACAAAGAGGAGCACGTCAGAGAAGCCACTGACTATTTCCAACTGTTTCCTTCCATCCTTTATTTTCTATGTGGAGACAGGGGAGTTGCAATTACGCTAAGCTTGCTGTGTGAAACCTGCCAGTCCAAGGCCCATGGGAAAGTTCGGTGGTAACCAACGTGTTAGTATCTCAGCATCTCCAAGTGGCTTGATGCCATGCAGCGTGCTGACCTGGCTCTGCTTCTGCCCTTCCAGATGGCCTGGTGGATTGCCTGGACCCTGACTGCTGCCTGCAGTCAGCCTGTCAGAATACCCTACTCTGTCGGGGTTCTCGGGACCCCTTGGATATTATTCAGCAGGGCCAGACAGACTGGCCTGCAGTCAAGTCCTTCTATGACCGAATCAAGCTCCTGGCAGGCAAGGACAGCACCCACATCATACCGGGAGATAATCCCTTCAACAGCAGGTAGGTGCCTTCTGTCCTTGCAGGCCACTGACAACCCGCAACCCCTTCCCTGCTTAAGGAGAAGAGAGCTCTCTGTCTTTTTCATGGACCCATTTCCTAGAAAGAGCCCCCTGTGGCCAGTCCCAGACAACCCTTTTTTTCACTCTGGGCAGGGATCTAGAGCAGAGTTCTAGTCTCTCTGCAGCTTTAGGCCTCCTTCAGCTCAGAACCTGCTGATGATACCTGTTGATTCCATAGTTTTGAGATGATTTTTATGATCTGTTATTTTATGACATTTTTGTCATTATTTTAAATCTCCTTTTCAATGCCTCTGAGAGTTGCTTTTGTTTGAGCATTGCTGGAATAGTTGATTCAATAGAGTGCTTTTGAAAGCTGTTATTAACTTGATAACACAACCTATCATTCCTGGCATCTTAGAGTCAAGGTGATGCCAGTTGCAGGAATTTATTGAGCACCTACGGCAATGGTACGCATATTGTCTATAGCGTCCACTCTACCCCCATTTACGGCTCCCCTAGTGCTGAAGGCCTTGAGCCATTTGTTGTACCCAAGTCCCCTCATCCTTCCCTGTTTATTTTTTCTTTCAGTTGGTAATTTGAAATTTATGAATGTTTAGGGGTCAAATTCTGAATTCAGTTTGTGGTCACTTGGCCCATCCTTTCAGGGCAAGTCAAAACTGCGTGTGCTCTGAAGAAGTAGACACTGTGTTGACTGTGAGGGTAAGAGGAAGGAAGCAGAGCAGGGGACCTTCACATGACTGACACCCTGTTAGGGCCAGATCCTGATATCCAGAGAGTGCACTCCTGTGGGGACGGTGGGTGTCACTGTGTCACTGTGATAAAACACTGTGACTAAGGAAACTTATGAAAGGAAGAGTTTATTTAGCTTACAGTTCCAAAGGGGCTAGAGTTCATCATGGCCAGGAAGCAATGTGGCAGAGGTAGCTAGAATAGAAGCAGAAGATAAGCTCTCACATCTTCAAGCAGGCACAGGAAACAAAGAGTGACTGGAGATCCGGCAAGGCTTAAGAACTCTCTAAGCCACTCCTCCAGCAAGGCCACACCTTCTAAGACCTCCCAAAACAGCACCACCAACTGGGGACAAAATGTCCAAATACTTGGACCCTATGGGGGACATTTTCATTCAAACCACCACAGTGGGCATGGCCTTTGGGGGTGCCCCATCCCATCTCTCTGTTCTTTCCCATGAAGGAGTCCAAACTGCTGGTTGGCTCATCCTTCACCCAACTTCTAGATTCTAGGAACCTGAGGAAAATGGTCATGCCCCTCCCCCTCTAACATTCGCATCATGTCATCTTTCTCCAAATTCTCTTTTTCAAAAACCTTTCTTTCCTTTTTTTTTTGAATTTTTTTTACATTTTTATTTATTAATTTGTGGGAGGGGAGTATACCACAGTGCATGTATGGAGATCAGAGGACTTGTGGGAGTCGAGTCTATCCTTCTATGATGTAGGTCCCAGGAATCGAACTTGGTGGTCAAGCTTGGTGTCAAGTGCCTTTACTTGCCAAGCCATCTCACCAGCCTTTATTTTATTTTTGATTGGCATAGAATAATGGTACATATTTATGTGGTAGAATGTCATATTTTGATTCATGTATACACTTCCTAATGATCAAAACAGGGTAATTAGGATATACCTGCCACCTTATATATTTATCATTTCTTTGTTCTGGGAATACTTCAGATCTTCTGTTTACCCTTTAAATGAAGTGAGTTTTGGTTCACTGAGGCAACCCAATCCAACTGTCCACAGTGCACAACCACCTCTCCAGTTCTAACACCCTCCCCCTCTCCCTGCTCTCTCAACCTCTGTCCTCACTTAGCTAGACTCAAGAGTACTTGTGGAAGTAAGCTGTGCACCCCACTTCTAGCTGAAAAGTTGCTGGAGACAGAGCCCCTAACTTTGTAGGCAACTCTCTTGGAAGTTCCCTCATTGACTTGGGAGAAGGCATCACCTGGATGGGACTCTGTCCTGTTCCTCCTTGGGAGCCTAGAAGAATGCTATGGGAAATGTTGGGCAGAGGACAGCCAATGCAGCTCACAGAAATCCTCTGCAGAGCTAGACAGTCCTGCTTATTTATTTACTTTTTATTTATTCTTAATTTTTTAAAGTTTTTTATTTATTTATTTTTGTTTATGTGTATGTTTACTGACATGTATGTAAGTGCACCCAGGTCATGCAGTATTCATGGAGGCCAGAAGATGGTGTTGGATCCCCTGGAACTTTAATTACTGACTGTTGTTAGCCTCCATGTGGGTGCTGGGAACGAAACCAGGTCCTCTGTAAGAGCAGTCAATGCTCTTAACTGCTGAGCCATCTCTCCAGACCCCATTACTATTTATTTTGAAAGAGGAACTTCTCAAACAAAAAAAAAAGAGTTGGACAGATAGCCTTCTTCTGGCCTCCATGGGTAGTGCATACACATTGTGTATTTATATACACGTAGGCACTCATACACATTAAAAAATATTTTTTAAGTTTAAAGAAAGAAAAAAACACAAATCTCTGACCAAAAGGAAAAAGCATTGCCTCTCTTGTTAAATCTTAGCTCTAGGACTGTTTCTGTAGGCGTTTCATTTTTATTATGAACAAAATCATCTCCTGGAGACTTGTGATAAGCTTGCACTGGGTCATAGCATGGGGTTCATGTAGCTTACTTGGGCTGTAAATGCACCTGCTAACAGCCATGGTCTGTGTCCCTGCTTCCTATTTAGCATCTCATTGTCTGCCCTAAGTCAGTGATTTGTGGATATTCTCTTTTCCATGTTCCTTCTTCCCCTGTCCCTTCTGATACCATCTTGCCCTTCCCACCAGTACTTGCCACTTCTGGGAGGCATACTGAGCAGAGCTGAGATACCAGGGAGTAGGCAGGGACCCAGAACATGTTTGATGCTCTAAACAATCCCGTGAGTGGAAGAAAAGCACTTTAGAGGAAGCTGCTCGATGAGTCCATGCTCTCCAGCATCTCGGCATGGAAACATAATTCAGAAGGACAAAATGGTGCTCCGAGACATAGGTTGAAGTTCAGGAAGCACGCGAATCTCAGTGCATGATCGGCTGACAAATAATAAAGGACAGAGCTGGGAGTTAAAAAAGAACTTAATTCAAGACTTCTAAAAAGGCGTTCCCTGTGATAATGGCAGACAAAAATAACCAGAATGCTTTGACTCCACCACTGTAATTTATGGCGCAGACCTCACTATCTAGATAATGTGATAATTGTTACACATCAATAATCATAAATAGAAATGAACCGATAGCATGTCTTAGCTGAATCTTTTCTGAGAGTTGGCTGCCTAGAAACGATAGGAAGCTAGCAACAATGAAGAATTGGAAAAAACAGAGCAGGAGAAATCGCAGGCAGCCTACCCCCTTTCATTCCCTGTAGTGCCCTACAAAGCTTTATGCTATAGGATGGATTTAAAAGAAATAGTAGTTGTAGGAAAAAAGAAGAGAGAAAAACCCACAATGGAACATGCTCCCAATTCTGTTTTCATGTCACAGTGCTGTGTACCTTGTGGTCATCAATACGCATCCTTGATTTTAAAATAGTGTCTGGTAAGGCCTTAAAGGAATCTTAGTCTGAGCTAAGATAAGAAAATGGAATTGAACAAAAGGATTATTTTCATAAATTAGTTTTCCACTTTCAAAAGACTCTAGCATTGTGGTTGGAACCAGCTGAAAGTGGGATTCATTTGTTAGGCAGCCAGTGGCAGACAATTAGAGCTGTCAGTGGAATGGTCTAAACACCCCCAGATCATCAAAGGGTTGGAGTTGAACAGTGGGGGGTATTGCTAATAGAAAGAGATGCTTAGAGACAGCATCCCTTCAGTTTTGAGGACACCTGGGATTACAAAGGAAACCTGTTCCAAAAAATTTTGACAAGATTCTGGCAATGAGCAGGTCGGCTCGATTGCTGAGTCCAGAAACTGGGAGTATGCCCAAGAACCTGGGAGCCTGAGGAGCTGTCTGCTCTCACCAGATTGCCCTTGGTCTCCAAGGCCAACTGTATAGCCAAAAAGCCAGTCTGGTCAGCTGGGAGCTTCTCATTGTCCTGTTTTTTCATGAAGGCAAGGGAATTCTGAGAGACAAGATGAGCATTCTCCTGCCTTGGGCTTTGTGCAGTGTACAGGTTAATCATCCCTAACATGAAAGTCCTCAATCCAAAATCCAACATTTGTCAAACGCCAGCACGACACTCTAAGCACAGAATTCCCCTGTGAAACTTTGTCTCGTGCACAAAATTATTAAAAATACTGTTAATCAGATTCCCTTCAGGGCATGTTTATAAGGTGTATATGAAACATACATGAATTGAATGTTTAGACTCAGATCTAAACATATCCCTAGATATCTCATTATGGATATGCAGATCTTCCAAAATATGAGGAAATTTGCGAACGGAAGTATTTCTGGTCCTAAGTATTTCAAGTAAGGAAACAACCTGCATTGTAGCAGCTCTGTGGCTTTATAGGATTTCCTAGAAATAGATGGTTGGAAACTGTGATTCTTGGGAAAATTCTCGTTATTGCTATCTAGAGAGAGGAGAGTGTTCCTTAACACCAAAAAGAAAGAATTGGGTGGAATTTCAGCCACTTTCCTCCCAAGATGGCAGGAATTTGATATGAAGAAAATATGTAATTGTATGCAACCCAGAATCTGAAATATTCCCACCAGACCCCCCCCAAAAAAATAAAATAAAAAATAAATAAATATATATATACATATATATATGTCCTCTAGCTCTTATGGAGTGTAATAAATATTGCTCTCTGAGGGAAACAAAACATGGTGCCTGTGTGTCCTGGCCTTATAGAGAACCCCTTTGTGCTCCCCTGAACACCCTGACATCCCAGCCTCTAGGAGAAAAGAAGTATGGCCTTGCTTCAAAGCCAAATCAGGAAATGAACAGCCAGATGGGGAAGCTCTCACCTGGGCATAACACTCTCTATGCCGGGCCAAGGCTTGCAGGTGAGTAATGAGGGTCAGCCTGACGCTCAGGCCAAACCAGAGCCAGAGGACATCAAGCAATGGAGAAAAGCCAAGGCTAAAGGAATGTGCCCAGGAGACTTTACCACCTATCTTGATGATTGGGAAACACTACCCAAGGTTTTCATTCCAGAATGTCAGTATTCTTATGCTTAGGCAACACAAAACATTGAGACTTCCCTTTTGCCCATACCCTTCCAAGAGGTGCAGTTGTGTACAGCCAGCATGTAATGTTAAAGGCTTTCCCTGGCCTAGGAACCAGACCAGGATAAGGAAGCCCCTTGTCTCTGTTTCCCTGAGTATGCTTCACACACCTGTGTTTCTTTCCCTCTCAGCCTGGTTTCTCTCATTCGAGGCCAAGTAGTCACCACCGATGGGACTCCCTTGGTTGGTGTGAATGTGTCTTTTGTCAAGTACCCAAAATATGGCTACACCATCACCCGCCAGGATGGCACGTAAGTAGCTTTGTGGGGCTCACGTCTACTCAGTACCAAGCACGCGAAGAAAATGATGGCACTGTTGGCTTGGACTCCAGTGGTTCCTTTTCATACAGTAAAATGGCCACGTGCCCAGACCTCCAGGGAGGATTCTCCCAAGGACATGCCATATTTGAGGGCATGACATCCCAGCCAGAAAAACAGAAAGGCTACTGGCTCCAAGGTGGCTGAGAGCCATCACCCTCCTTTTTCCATGTCAGGGAACTGCAGCTTTGTGTATGTTGGGGGTGGAGAGAATTCTAGAAAGAGAAGAGGGAAGGTAGCTTTTAGAAAGTAACTCCTATTTTAAATCAAAAGCAGTGCAGGGTGACAGGAATCCACATGACACAGTGTCCTGTGGTGCTTTCCTTCTGTTTTCATCTGGGCTTTAGGAGTTGTTGTTTTGCTGCAGTTTGAGGGGGTGGGCTGTAATCAGAGAAGTCTAATTAAGTACATTTAGCAGTCACCCTGCTGTGTGAAAGAGGCGACCTTCCCCTATTCTCTTCTGATTGGAAACGTACCCGATCAGCCCCCACCAGGATGAAAGCTCTGTGGCTTCCTTAATCCACTGGAGATAGAATCAGAAGTCAAAGAAAAAGATAAGAAGGCGAAAAGACATCTATAAAAATAGGAAAACACCCATTCTGGACTGGACACATACACACACACACACACACACACACACACACACACGCACGCACGCACGCACACTTCCAAAGAAAGCAAGGGACTGTCACTGTAAATTTAATGTAAGCTTTTTCAGTAAAATCAACTCTGGAAAATTGTGGCTGCTTCATGGAGACAGAATGTGACTCTTCTGTTTCTCTGGTGGAGAATTTAGCCTTCTTTTCAATATTCTAAGATAGTCTTGCAGGCAGTTAAAAAAAAAAATTACCAGCCCACCTTTGTGTTCACTGCCCTGAAGAAAGAGCCTGATGCTTAGCATCAAAACTTCAGTTCAGATGCCCCTTGCCATCCTAATAAACCTACTGTGAGTTGAGAAAATTACAAATGTATGATATACCCCCAACCAACCAAGCATCCAAGCTTAGTAAACAGGATGCTGTAGAGCGTGGGTGGTTGACCCTGGCAATGATGTGGGCCATAGGAACTGGAGCTCACGCTGCTGCCTTGAGCTTCAAGAGAATATTGTGCTACCTATGGCTAGCCCAAGAGAAGATAGATCACAGTCTACACTTTTAACTGAATATGTATAGTTTTCATGCTATTGAAAAGTTGAAAAATCGTAAGTCAAATCATCATAGTGAGAGACCATCTGCATTCATTACATAGATGTCTGATGTCTCCCTTGTGTATTCTGTGGCCAAATCGAATTCTTTGGAAGTGCTGAGACAACAGTGCCCAGGGTGATCTTTGGCCCTTTTTCACTCTTAGAAATCAACATTTTTCAATACTCCCACTGCATCACCCAGACTGGCCTTGAATTTGTGGTGATCCTCCTGCCTCAGCCATCAGAGCCCTGGAATTAGTCTTGAACCAACATGTTTGGATTGAAACCAGCATTCTTCTTTGGCTTTTCCTTTTGTTTTGTTTTGTTTTTGGAGTTTTTTGTTTGTTTGTTTGCTTGCTTGCTTATGTTTCTGTGGCACTGGAGATTGAAACCCGAGCCTCACCATGCTAGGTAGGCACCCTATCACTGAGCTACATCCCCAGCTCCTTGGGGTTTTGTTTTGTTTTCATTTTTGTTTTGGAGGGAGGGTCTTGCTAAGTAGCCCAAGTTGGCCTTGAATTTGCTATGATCCTCCTGCCTTGGCCTCCCCAGTGCTGGAATTACAGGTGTGAGTCACCATGTCCACTTGAAGTCAGCAATTCTTGAAGAGCTAACATCCCTGAGCCAATTCCTAGAAAGTCCTATGAGATGGTACATGAAGTCGTTGCTGAACCTTTGGTATCTGTTTGCCCCTTCCTTCTGCTCCTCGAGCCCTCTCAGGTGCGTCCTGACTAATTATGGCCAAATCCACCTCCCAAACCTTCTTTCCAGTCTCCTAGATCCAAACTCAGCTTATTCAAGGTTGCAAAGCAATGACAGTTCCAAGCTATATCTGGTAATGCCAAGAGTATGGCATGGACCACGTATTTTCATACTGTTTCATGGCAACCAGGAACAACTAGGAACAATGTCGCTTTAAGCTGTTTGTTGTTGTTTTTGTTGTTTTAAATGGGATCTTATTGTGTAGCCCAGGCTGGCCAGTACTTGGAATCCTTCTGCCCCACCTTCCTAAGTGCTAGAATTACAGATGTACATCAAGACATTTGACTCTCTTCTGTGTCAGATGCAAAACTGTCCCCAGAAGCATGAACACCAGCAAATACACAAATTAACTCCTGTGTAAACTGTTGTTCGCCACATGCTCTGATATTTTGCTTTGATATTTACCTTAATATTCATGTGTTCCTTATCCATTCATTATATGTCTACTAAACAAACACCAAACATGTATCCAGAATAGGGTGGAACAGGTGGTCAGTATATTTGCACTCAGTATACTCTCCCTGAGCTGTTACTGAGATACAGAGAGTAGAGTTTCTGACGTGAGCAAAAGAGAAACAATGCTGCCCTGAGACACCCAAGTCCATTGGAGAGCAGCTTAAAGGTGGGGTGCACCTTGCTATTAACTCCCTCCTTTCTGTTAACTAGGGAAAGCTACATTGGCTTTATATTATGAGCAGTAGTCTCTGTCCAGTTCACAAGGTACAAACAGAAACATGGTTGGAGAGGCACTGCCTAAGTTTCCAGGGTCAGAGCAGAGGTTGGTTGGCAGCCTGCGCTCATGAGCCCTGCCTCCATCATGGCAACCACACTATATTATCTGCTGAGATTCACTCTTAGCTTTGGTCTTTTCTGAGAGGTTTATTCCAGGATCAGGCAGCTTTGTCTGTAGAGTACCAGACAGTGAATTGTTTGAGCTCTTCTGACTGTGTGGCTTCTGTTGCCGTGACTCAGCTCTGGCCCTATAGCAGGAACAGAGCCATGAGGGATATATAAGCAAATGCACGGAGCTGGGTGCCAGTCACACATAATAACCAAAACAGGTAAAGAAACTTGGACTCTAGGAGGGTTAGTGACGTACCTAGAGCCATATAACTAGAAAGTGGCAGAGTTTGGGTTACAGCCTAGCCTATCTACCTGCCAAGCTTTATCCCTCCCACTGTCCTCAGGCAAAGAGGCTGAAGGTGAGTCCACCCCTTTCAATGACCTTGTTGACCCCTCTCCAGGTTTGACCTGATTGCCAATGGGGGTGCCGCCTTGACTCTGCATTTTGAGCGTGCCCCATTCATGAGCCAAGAGCGTACTGTGTGGCTGCCGTGGAATAGCTTTTATGCCATGGACACCCTGGTGATGAAGACCGAGGAGAACTCCATCCCCAGCTGTGACCTCAGTGGCTTTGTCCGACCTGATCCAATCATCATCTCCTCCCCTCTGTCCACCTTCTTCAGTGCTGCCCCTGCAGCAAACCCCATCATCCCCGAGACCCAGGTAGGAATGACAAGTACCAGAGTGAGGCAGATGCACCCAGTCCTTCCCAAACCAGACCGGACTGGCCAATCTCAGGCCAGCACATCTGTCTCTGAGTAGATCAGAAACTAATATTAAAGAGGAGAGGCAAAAGTTGGAAGAACAAGAGAATTTATAGCCACTGCAGATGAAAGTTTGAATCCCTCCTGAATATTCTGGATGTTTGCAGATAGTTGCTCAAGACTTTGGCAGTCACCAGAGCTTTTAATAAAATAAAAACAATATACATATGTGCAGCCCACCTGCAAATTGCTTTTTATTCCTGTTAGTCACAGAGATACATGATAAGAGGTGCTTTAATGATCTACATCGGTGTTACGACAGAGGGTATATTACATTACTGCCTCCCTGTTGCTTTATACCGATTGTCTGTGGAAGTTGCAGGTTCATATAATTACAGCCTCTCGTGGCCTCCTTGCATGCAGCTAGCAATAAAGCCTGCTGTTCTTATTTACATCTTTTGCCAACAGTGTGGTTTCTTTTTTAAAAGAAACGCAACAGTGACCAAGAATAATTATTAATCCAAAATCATAACCTCAGCCCCTTTGCTCCATGGTGTAGGATGAAGTTTGGGTTGGTTTGCTTTTCTTCCCTCTCCAGTCATGGAAAGTAGTTCACACACCCACGTAAGGTGTGATGTTTCAGCAGCGAGGGAGGCAACACTGACTTGCAAACAGCTCACCTGCAGGGGTGTGTTTGACGTAGTGGATTGACCATGTGTTTCCCCTCCAGGTCCTTCATGAAGAAATCGAGCTCCCTGGTTCCAGTGTAAAGCTCCGTTATCTGAGCTCCAGAACTGCAGGGTACAAGTCACTGCTGAAGATCACCATGACCCAGTCTACAGTGCCCTTGAACCTCATCAGGGTTCACCTGATGGTTGCTGTAGAGGGACATCTCTTCCAGAAGTCATTTCAGGCTTCTCCCAACCTGGCCTACACATTCATCTGGGACAAGACAGATGCTTATGGCCAAAGGGTATATGGGCTCTCCGATGCTGTTGGTATGTGTTAGTTTCAACCATTTGTTCATTCATGGTTTTAGTTGCATTTCTATATATTCTAAGCACTCTTGAAGTAAACAGAGATACAATGTAGTGGACAAGGTAGATGTTCAAGATGAAGTGAGAGAGATGGGCGGGGCTGGTTCATGTTCCAGAGGGAACACTTGCACATGGTCCTGAATAAAAAATTGAGGCTTGCCTGGGCATAGTGGCACAAACCTTTAATCCCAGCACTCAGGAGGCAGAGAAATGCAGAGCTCTGTGATAGTGAGGCCAGGCTGGTCTACATAGTGAGTTCCTGATGAGCTGGGGCTACAGGGAAGGAAACTGGGGCTTGAGAAGATATGAGAACCACACTGTGTGTCCAGGCTTTGCCTTTTGGGTTCCTCGCCCTCAGGGAAGATCAACCTTGAAGAAAGGTCCTTGGGTTATTGGAGTTGTGAGCTGTGGGTTAGTATCTGCCTAGCATTATCCTACTTGTGGAAAACTGATGGGGGATTAAAATCCAGTATCTTGTAGTCTCTTCACGTCTAGACTTGTGATTCTCAAGAACTATAAGCAGCTTGCCGGACGTGGTGGTGCACACCTTTAATCCCAGCACGTGGGTGGCAGAGGCAGGCGGAGCTCTGTGAGTTCGAGGCCAGCCTGGTCTCCATAGCAAATCTAGGCCAGCTGGGGCTACAGGGAGACCCTGTCCTCAAAAAGACAAAAAGAAAAAAAGAAGAAAAAAAAAAAGAACTATAAGCAGCTCGACCAAAACAAGATGCAGAAATGTTCACTGGAATTAGCACTGTCAACTGGACACACTTTGTGCAGAGAGCATTGACTGTTCAATGGCCCTAGTTGACATTACCACAGTCTCCATGGTTGTGGCTGGGGCAGAGGGGAGGACAAGAAAGCTGTTGAAGATGAGGTAACCAGCCAGTTACTTATGCTCAGGATATGCCCCAGTGAAGTCAGGAACTCAAATTGAGTTACTAGAATGCTTAGTGCATCTAATGTAAAACATTGGCTAATAAAAACATATCTGAGGCCAAGTGTGGTGGTGCACACCTTTACTCCCAGCCCTCTGGAGACAGAGGCAGGCAGATCTCTATGAGTTCAAAGCCAGCCTAGTCTACATAGCAAGTTCCAGGTCAACTAGTGCTACATAATCAGACCATGTCTGAAACCAAAAAAAGAAATTACATCTGGCACTCACCTATCTTGAATCAATAGCCAATGCCACAAAGTAGACTGAACAGGATAATCGTGCTTTCTAGCGCCTACCATCAGCTCATAAGGAATCCTGACTCTCCATACGCCCATTCACTCCCCTGCATCGTGTATTTTTCAAAAGTTCCTGGAATCACATCATTGCATCTGGACCATATCAGCATGTTTGTTTAAAAACACTTTGAAATCATAACAGCATTATCACAAAACCACAATTTCTTAGTATCACCAAACAGCCCATCACCATTCATTAACTCAGCTGATAGCTAGGTGTGATGGTATACACCTGGGCCCCAGCACTCAGGAGTCTGAGACGGGGGATCACGAGTTTGAGGCCAGCCTGAGCAATATTGGGCAAGACTCGATCTCCCTATCTCAAAAGAAGAAAGAAAGAGAGAAAGAAAGAAAGAAAGAAAGAAAGAAAGAAAGAAAGAAAGAAAGAGAGAGAGAAAGAGAGAGAGAGAGAAAGAGAAAGAGAGAGAGAAGGAGGGACGGGAGGAGGGAGAAAGTCAATTGTTTTATTAATAAGTTATTAATACTTCAATTATTGGAAACAATATTGAAACAGAAGTTGGTTTCTCTTACATTTTGTAAAAAGAAATGTTTTAATCAGAGCCAGGGAGATGGCTCAGCAGGTAAGGGCACTTGCTCACCTAAATTCAATCCCTGGAATCCACATGGTAGAAGGCAAGAACCAGCCCCCACCAATTGCTCTCTGGCCTCCACATGCATACCATGTGTGCAAACACACACAAAATAAATAAATAAATAAATAAATAAATAAATAAATAAATAAATAAATAAATAAATAAATGATGTAAAATAAAATTGAATTCATCTTACTTTGTGTCTCTTTTTAATCTTTCTCTGTCTCTCTCTTTTAACCTTATAATTTAGTCATTAAAGAAATTGGGTTGTTTGCCTATACCATCCCTAGTCTGGTCTGCTTATTGATTTTATGCTGATGGCTGTTCAACCTGTACCTCCAGCATATGGATCCTTGGATCTTGAATCTTTCTCAGGTCCAGGTTTGGATTTTGGTTTGAGCAGGACAACCTGATGAGGAGCGCTGTGTTTTTCTACCAACTGGAACCTGGTGGGGATGGGTGTCTGCTAAGGTTTCGACAGTCATGACTGCTTAATGCCTGGATCCTCTAGGTCACCAGGGATTGCAGAATGATATTTTAAGCCTGTCATTACATCTTCATCTATTAGCTGGAATACTTTTATACAGAGGTGGCGTCTCATTAACAACTTGGTTATTTGAGCTCCAGTTCAAATAAAAAGGAAAGGGTAAATGTATGGTTCGTTCCCTTTATTTACTGGTTTTCAGGATAATGAGTTGCTTCATCCTCCAAGGGAGGCAAATTAATGGGTTTTTAAAATATCATTATGAACTCATGGACTGAAAAGTATCTAGTGTATTTTAGCCCATTGAAGTAATTATGCTTCCTAATGGTCAGAAGGTCCTGTCTTTGGTCATTAGGAGTCTCTTCAAGCTGACTCCCAAATCCTTTGACATGACCCGTAGAGATAGTGATTCCTTCCTGTCTAGCATCTTCATGTGGTCTGGTCTCATCTTGTTCATCTCTTTCTCCCGTCATTTCTTCAATAAGTCCTCATTCTTCTCAATGAGGAATAGTGTATTAGGACTGTAGGCTGAGCACCTGTGATCTCTGACTATTGGGTTGGCCATTGTTTCTTGACATTTTCAGAGGACAAGATAGGAAATAAATGGGGCAGTAAGTGTGGTTTTGTTGTTGTTTTAAGAGAAAAATACACTCCTCACGCATATCGACACTTCTATATCTCAGGATTTTTTTTAAAGCTGCAGAGAATCCCCAAAGGTGACACACATAGTTAAGAGTTTAATGTAGTAGGAACAGCTATAATAACAATTCCTCCGATTTCCAGAGAAGCCTTCCAATTAAAGATGTATGGCATCTCAGCATTTGGTTTCACCTCTCCCACCACATCTCTCTGAGAAATCAAGATTTCATTCACCACATTGTTCATGTAGGGTAAATACACAAGCTTCCAGGCTAGAATCAAGGGCTGATATCCCTCCCCACCATTTGTCTGTGTGACAAATACAAGATTTTTACAAACAATGTTTTAGATTCTGACACCCATTGAATCTCACTTTAACAAGCAGGCTGCCTCCCTTAGGGGTACCTGCCTCCCTGGTACTTTCTACAACCCAGATTGGATAAACCTTGGTATCCAAAGGGGATTGGTTCCACAAGCCCCTTGAATACCAAAGTCTGTGGATGCCCAGGTCCCTTGTATAGAATGATGTCATATTTATATATAATCTGCAGCCGGCGTGGTGGCACACACCTTTAGTCCCAGCACTCAGGAAGCAGAAGCAGGTGGATCTCTATGAGTTTGAGGCCAGCCTGGTCTACATAATGAGCCCCAGGACAGCTGGGGCTATAGGGAGACCCTGTCTCAAAAAAGACAAAAAATAAAATAAAATAAAATAAATATATATATATAATTTGCATATTCTTTAAATCAACTCTGGATGGGTTTTATAATGTATACTGTTTATAGAATAAGAACACAGAATAATGTTTGTGTATGTTCAGGACACATGCAATATTTTTTCCAAATCTTTTCAGTTCATGTGTAGTTGGTTTAATCCAGGGATGCTAAACCTGCAGAGACTGAAGACCAACAGTGACAAGTGCCTTTCCTTACACAAGCTGTTGCCTTCAGGATCTCCTTATCAGAGGGACACTCAGCTTCCAAAGGCCTTTCTCCTAATGAGTGAAAAATAAACAAGGCAAGACAGAACAAATACACTTTAGGAGAAGCAGGCTGACATTCTTCCATCCATATCTAAAGGGGACTCGTGCAATATTGGGTTTTGAAATAGTTCCTCTTATTCCTTCATGTCACTGGGGTCATTTTGATAGGCAGGTGATCATTGGAAAAAATCTTTCCATCACCACTTCATAAAGTTCAAAGCTGAATTCAGCTAGAAATCTGGATTTCACATAACAGAATCAAAGAAGCAAAGCAATCAGTCACCTCTTGGAGTTTTAGAAAGAGTCTCTATCACTGTTGATGTGTGTTTCTCATTCTGCTAGGGAGCTCTGGAGTACTGAATCAACTCTTTTCTCCTGCTCTGTCCCACCTTCTTTGTCTTGCAGTGTCTGTTGGATTTGAATATGAAACCTGCCCCAGCCTCATCCTGTGGGAGAAAAGGACAGCCCTGCTTCAGGGATTCGAGCTGGACCCTTCCAACCTTGGTGGCTGGTCCCTGGATAAGCACCACATCCTCAATGTGAAGAGTGGTATGTGAAGGGCTGGGGATGCTGCTCAGTGGGTAGCACTTGCATAGCATCCGTGAGACCCTAGGTTCCATCCCTGGTACAACAAAACATTCATGGACAAATTGATTCATTGGTTTGTTATCCCTAGCCTTGGCATTTAAGTGGTAGCCCAGTCCTTGGTGGCATCACCATCATCATCATCATCATCATCATCATCTGTCCCCAGATTGCTAGATTTTCCCATATTCTTCCTTTAAATGTCAACCTCAGTACATCAGCCTTGTTGTACCTCATCATTCAACTTCAGCTGTCCCTCCAGATTGTATCTAACCCATGCCACAGCATGAGGAGTGGCCCTTCCGTTGTCACTCACTGTGTCATGAGGAAATGAGAAAGTTCCCTACAGGAAAGGTTTCCGAACTCTACTGTTTTCTCTACCACTTTCTATTCACTCAATAGACCAATCCAAGCATCCTCCTCAGTGGGTTATATGACCCTTTCACTCGTCCTCCCTCCCCCAGGAATACTGCACAAAGGCACAGGAGAGAACCAGTTCCTGACCCAGCAGCCTGCCATCATCACCAGCATCATGGGCAACGGTCGCCGCAGGAGCATCTCCTGTCCCAGCTGCAATGGCCTTGCCGAAGGCAACAAGCTTCTGGCCCCCGTGGCCCTAGCAGTGGGGATTGATGGGAGCCTCTATGTTGGTGACTTCAATTATATCCGGCGCATCTTTCCCTCTCGAAATGTGACCAGCATCTTGGAGTTACGGTAAATGGCCACACAGGCAAACCTCATTTGCTCTCTAGTTCCCTGCTGCTTCCAAGTTTCTCTGGGTAAAGGATGGCTGAATTTGGGGTTCTCAGAGACCATATTGTCCATGTGATCAAAAGCCTAAATGCAAAAGTAATCAAGGTTTGGAGAAAGTGCTTTGATTATCTATCAAACACCATTCACATATTTGGTACAATTGGCAGCCATTCGTTTATGAACAAGGGTAACAGTCTCTAGGATGGAAAAGGGCCAGATATTTCTTACTTTTGAAAATCTCAGTAGCAGCTTCAGACACACAGAAAAGTTTGAGAATCACTAATGTCCACTTCCTAATCACCCTGTTTTGCTGGTGACGTCTGTGTGCTGTCCCTCTGAATCCTCTGATCGGTGCACACTTCCTAGGATAGGATGTGGCATAATAGCATCAGGCCTAGCTAGGTAATTTCTTAACCACCCAGGAAGATTCCTCCTGGCCATTGCTTGCTACTAAATCTAAAGACTAGACTCCTTTGCATTGGGAAAACAGGGACTCCTAACTGTTCTTGGAAATGCTTTTCTAAGGAAAGCTAATTCCAGACCCTTAACCAGAGGATAACGTAGAAACAAAAGGAGAAAGAAGTATGTAACTAAGGGGGGAATTATTCAGTAAATAACTGATTTATGTACACCATGTGCATGGCTTGAGAGGAAAAAGTGGTTGGTCAAGCAGAGCCCCAATTATACTGTTTGTAATCCAACAAGGAGCCTCCAACTAAATCATGTGGTCAGATGAAAATAATAATAATAATTTCAAGTAACACTGAATGCTTTAAGGAAATCTAACAGAATGAGATACAGGGACCATGGTTGGGGATAAGGATGAGAAGGCTACTAAGATAAAATAGAGGAACCTCTCATATGGGGTGGCATTTGAGCTAGGCCCTGAATAATGAGGTCAGCTATAGGAACATCTGGGGGAAAGCAATCTGCGCACAGAGAAGTTGCGCAAAAGCACTGTTTACAGCCAGTAGCCTAGCTTATTGAAGGGACCCATAGACGCCCAAGGTGACTGGGCGGTGACTCACTCAGAAGAGCATCTTCACTGAGCATGGTGGCGCACACCTTTAATCCCAGCACTCGAGAGGCATAGGCAAGCAGATCTCCATGAGATCAACGCTAGCCTGGTCTACATAATGAGTTCCAAAAAAAGAAAAGCATCCTCACAGGCAACCAGAGAGGCAGGGAAGGGACAAATACTTTGAACTTACTGACAAGTGTCTACTTGCATGTCAGTAAGTGTAAAGTGCATTCTTTTGGCTAGAGGTTGAAATAGGGGGGTGGATGAAGTTGATCTGATTGGCTATCATGTGAAAAATTGAATGAAGGAGCAGAGGCAAGAAATTTCATAGGGAGGTTGTGCCAGTGATTCAAGATTTGGGTAAAGGTGATTTGGATTAAAATGGTAGAGGAAGAGATATGGGTAATGCTTTGACTGAGATGCATCTTCCATTTAAACCTGATGGATCAGATACAAGGAATTAAGAGAGGAAAAGAGAGAGCAAAGAAGGGAGGGTAATGCGAGGGAGAGAGAGGAGAGAGAGAGAGAGAGAGAGAGAGAGAGAGAG
>NW_008335437.1:334252-341521 GCF_000622305.1 Nannospalax galili
AACTAGGATATGGGCCTGAGCCACTGAGTGACTGGTGGTCTTTCTGAGGCAGCCTCAGCTACCGTGAAAAAAGACACAGAGGCCACCCGTAGTACTTGCATTTTAGTGTTTTGTATCTCTGTGACCATGATATCCCAGAGGAAAAGCTAATGGGAGGAATTATTTATGCAGCTCCAGATTTCCTGCCTTCTATCTTGGCTGGAAGGATGTGGCAAAACAGTTCACATCGTGGCAAACAGGAAGTGAAGCAGAGCCATTAGAGGGGTCAGGGCAAGATAGCCCCCAAGCACATTCCCCAGAAACCTGCTTCCTCCACCAGGCCCCACCTTCTACAGTGCCATCACCTCCCTATAGTTTATTCAATGTTTGAATCTATCAATGGACAAACCATTCATCGGGTCAGAATGCTCATGATCTAATCATCTCTTGAAATACCTTCACAGACAGAGGTATACTTTACTAATCTCCCAGGCACTTCTCAATCCAATCAAGTTGGCAATCAGAGTCCTCACAGCTCCTGCTGGGAAAGACATCAGTGACCTAGCCACCAGCAGCTATTGCTGAATATTCTCAGGAGTCCAGACTGTGCCAAGTACTATAAAAGGGTGGAAAAAACCAAGAGGAAACAGCTGAGCGACCTGCTGCAGGTTCCCTTGTTTGGAGGGTGTTTACTGAGTAGGAGGGTGAGGCACACATGTGCTGGCCTCTGACAGGACAGGAGAGGTGAAATGCAGGCTTGAGAAACATCTTGCTGATGTCAGAGGTGGACACCCGGGGGGAAGGGGAAGCAGTAAATGCAGTTCCAGCTGAGCTGAAGAGCCAAAGAAAGCATTACAGAAACAGATCAGGAGGCTATGGGGTACAGGAGGAGGCTGGAATACCCAAAAGATGAGCAAAGAGAAGAAAGGCACAGTGAAGGGACTGGCTAACCCTGAAGCTGGCAAACTAACAATCCACAAAACACTTTTACTAGGTCTCCCTAAGGAAATTTCCTTCCCAAATTTTTTTTCAGTCCAGGAAAGCCATCTTCTTCCCAGGAATGCTACAGACAGTGGAGAGCTGGAAGAGGAGTCTAGGGAAAGGGTTGGGGTTGCGTTGTGCTTTCCCTAACTGAGTTACTTAATCCACCATGTGTCATCTGCCATATCTGGCCCTTCCCTTCCTCCCTTGTCTGGGCTCTTCTTGCTCAAAGCCAAATCAGTACATTCACACTTCCAAATCTTAACTCATGATGCTTGCCCTAGTCAACATATCCATTCTACCTAGGCAAGCTCTTCCTGTCCATCTATATGGTCTGGATTGAGAAGCCCAACAACCCTAGACGAAATCCCGTCCCTCTCCCTGGGAAATGTAACATTCCAGTTTTCCATAAGAGTTGACACTACTTGCTGCCCTATTTCTGTGTACATCTTTCAGCCTGGGTATGTGAACTTTTGTACAGCAGACAGGTTATCTTTGTCCCGTTTTGCCTAGAGCAGTGTCCAGCCCAGCCTCAGTGCTCAAGATGGGACCCTGAATTACCGAACCAGTCTCTTCCCTCTTGCACTTGGCCTTTGATTCCATGTCTCTCAAACTATAGAGACTACAATACCAGTGGTACAAGCTAATGACCCAGTGAAAGGAAACCACAGTATGCACACATAGTAATATTAAGGACCGCATGAGGGATCATGACTCCCAATTTCCCTTGACAACTATATGAATTTTTTACCCATTTTTTTAAAACTGCCTTTAGACTTGTTCTTGCTTTCTTTCATCAGCCAGGAACTCAGAGCTGATTAGAAGTTAAGCTTTTACAAGAACACTGGTTTGATTCCTCTTTTCTTCCCACTACATACCTGAAAACAAAGGGCTGTCAATCCTCGCTCTTTAAAACAGCAACCCGCAGAGGGAGGGAGGAGGGAGGATACCTGTCTTGCTTGTGTCTTTTCTCCATTGTGGGTTGGCAGCTGAGTGATCCCATTTTGGAGTTGGCACCCATCCCTACCTTGTTCACCCACCCCAGAGCCCAGTCTCCCAATCAGGATGCTATTGAAGTATTGCCATGGCTCTCGCTAGTCTTTCGTCCCCCTTTGACTATGCAAAACATCAGGCCAGAGGTCCCTATACTCTAGTAACTTCTGGTGCTAGAGAGAACCTTCTCATAGGCACAGCGGTCATCACCTGTGTGCTTTGATTTAACACATTTTCAACACCCACTTCCCTGAAAAGCCTAATATCCCATCTTTAGGAGGCCCTTTTCCTTCTCATAATTATCATCCTCTTCATGTGGTCCTTGGAAAACCTAAACCCGCTGGAGCAGAGCAAATTCACAAGTCACCAACATCTTAGGGTGAATTTCTCTCAATGATAAATCCTTCTCTCCCAAATTTAAGACCCAGACCCCACTGCAAAGCAACCAGTCATGAAGATTTGGGACAGTGTCTCTCTAATGTCTCTTAATGTGGCCCCTTTTGATAAACATAAGAATATCATACCTCCTTTAATGTTTGAAATTCTTTTCCATTTTCCAAACAGAAGTGATGATGTTACATGTGGTGTTTTTCTGAGGAAAGCACCCTCTATGCAGACATCCTTCCTGTGTTTTGGGGTAGCTCAGAGCATCACTGCATAAGGAGAGATCTTCAGGGAAGGGAACTAGCCAACTTGGATGTATTAGTGCTGGAAGAGGTGGAGATGCAGGCAAATGGGAACCTAGGAATGCGGGCAAAGGCAGCAGACCCTGGAGGTTAGACTCTCCAAAGACAAACTTGAACTGATGATCCAACAGTGATGCAGCCCACTTAGTGTGAGGGAGGATGTTGTGACTGCAGCTAGAGAAACTGCCAGCTTTCCTCCCATCAGCTGTGAAGACAGGGGGTCAGGAAAGTAAGCCAACAAAGCCTCCGATCCACATAATAATGATAATCGCCATGTCTCCAAACAATTTTGTGCAGTGTTTGGTTCTGTTTTCAAAGCCCTTTGACTAAGAACAGATTCAGGCTTCACAAGACTGAAAGCTAATGCAATTTCAGGAGTTCCCTCTAAAAAAGAAGTTATACAAATTATGAATAGCAAATGAAAAATAAGCGTGGTAAGATGCCTGGGTGGATGAAAGCACTTGCCACACAAGCCTGGCCACCTGAAGTTGATTCCCAGAACCCACAGTGCAAAGGTAGAAGCGACTCCAAAAGTTTTCCTCTGACTTCCACACACATGCCATGGCATGTTGAGGCCTGAGCGCACGTGCACACACACACACACCATGCACACAGGCACACATACACAACAACAACAATAATAATACTAATAATATCAAGAAGAAAATGAAAACAAGTCTACTGCATACAACCCTGAATACTCTTGATTTCATCTACTCTTGGAGTTAAGCAGGGCCAGGTCTGGTTAGTACTTGGATAGGAGAAAATGAAAAATGAAACAGTATTACTTAAGATGAGAAAAGGAAACCAAAATGGCAAGTTTTTTAAAAGCCACAACCAGCACAACTGTCAAAGACTTCAGATAACTTAGTGTTTCATATTGACTAACAACTCCTGTTACACATCATATTTGCTTTCTATATTTTAGCTCCATATTTATTATCTTTGGGGATTTTATTGTTGTTGTTTGTTTGTTTCTGTCTTGTTTTTCTTTTCATTTTTATTTTTGAAACAGGGTCTCATAGCCCAGGCTGGCCTTGAACTCACTGTGAACTTCTGGTCCTTCTGACTCCACTTCCCAGAGCCACTATACCATACTCTTTGATTATTTTTTGTGACAGTTTCTTTGTGGTATAGAAAGAATAGAGATGCTTAGTCCTTCCTCCCATATAGCCAATCAAAGTTTGTTTCAGATTAATGATAAAGTAAAAAAAATTGCTTTCATATTCACAATTGGTTACTGATGGTATGTAAGTTGTTAAAATTATGAAATTTAGGAAACCTCCATCAAGTTTCCTTTGTAATATTTCTAGACATTTCAAGTTTTCTCCTAATATTCTTTTAACTGATGCTTGTTAATCAGTTTGTCACTGATGTATGTGTAATTATGAGAGAAAAATTCTACATCAAGTTTCACATGCCCCTCAAAGATGCTACATGAATTAACATGGTAGGACAGTTGCGTTCCCAAAACCCATTCTTGGATGGGAATGGCTAGCAACAATTTTAGATGCCAAAGATACTACAAACCACCTAAGTGCATTCCTCTAAAATTCAACTAAACATATCCCAACTTAATGTTCCTAAACTTAGAACAACAGAATGATATTCAGTCCAACCTCCCTACTCAAAGAGGATACAAAGGGAGTAGGAATGGAAAGGTCCACAGGAGTCTCAACTGTCTTTCTTCAGCTTCATACTTCTGAACAGAACATAGGGGAATGGGGCTAGTCCAAGGCAGGATCTGCTCAGCCTAGTGGGAAGCAGCTTCATTCCATGTCCCCCATACTCAAACATCTACTTTTCTAGCCCTTACTGTCTCTGAAGTATCACCAATACAGAAAAGAGTAAGTCATACCCCATTCTCAAAGAAGTAAAGAAGACAGGCACACACACATAAATCACAAGGCAGGGTGATGACAGTTCTGCAGGGCAGGCTGGGAGGCTAGGAGAGACCCTGAAGGCTTCACAGAGGGCTCAGTGAGCCTCCGTAGGGTGAAGAGCTAATTCATCTCAACTTCTTAAATTGGAGAAACCACTTTTCCCTCACAGGGTGTCCCTGAAGGGTCTGTGTTGAGGCTGTGCACACCAAGGCTTGGCCTGTCCTTCATCAGAAGGGCATCTGTACTCATCTTCATGGATGGACTCAAGGATGATGGTATTTTGGTTTGTGGCCTGCTAATGACCCCGGACTGAAATCAGCCTTTATCCAAAGTGTATATCCATATGATCATCCAAACGCCACACCTCTCCCATGACTTGCTCCCCCTCCTTTCCCATTGTCTTCCCTCAACACTGATATCATAGTAATCACCTTAAAGCAGATGGTCTTAGGAAAGAAGTAGGTCAGGACTGCAGACCCAAATCCCAACCAGTCTTTTCACAAAATCTTGACAAAAAAAAAAAGAAAGTGGAATTGATATTGCAATAATTAAGATCCAAATATGTCTACCACTGGTGGCAGATAGCACTTCACTTTCATTAAGCAATATAAAATAGACGCGAGAATTCCCGGCTGCCACCCTGACACACCAGGCTTTACAGAATGAATCTTAAATTGCGCTATGTCAGTCAGAGCTCAGGAGTTATCAGCATCATTTAATTAACTTTTTTTTTGCAAAAACTAACACGTTAGAATAAAATATAAAAATGTAATCCCTGTGCAAACCCACCACTAATGATGGCCCCCGGCAGAGGACTGACTTGTGCCTAACAGGAATCAGGGCATTCAAGGTTCTTTGTCCTGTCCCCAGGTCGTCTCTCCCAGCTGAAAGGAAAGAGGATCCAGGGCCCCTTCCACTTTGACCCAGAAGCCTCAGGAATAGACAGTAGTTTTCCTTACTCAAAGCACTTAGATCTCCTCTTCCCTAATGTTAAATTTCAGCCTTTTTCCTGCTGAAATTAGAATGTCTTTTTGTTCTTTAAAGAAAAAAACACGACACGGGTGCATTTACGTACATGCAGGCATAACACTCACACATACAATAAAAATAATAAATTTTTTTTTAAAAAAAAGAGCCGGGCATGGTGGCACACGCCTTTAATCCCAGCACTCAGGAGGCAGAGGCAGGTGGATCTTCGTGTGAGTTCAAGGCCAGCCTGGTCTACATAGTGAGTTCAGGTCAGCTGGGACTACAGGCAGACCCTACCTCCAAAAGACAAAAAAAAAAAAAAAAAAAAAAAAGAAAAAAACAACAAAACGTTCTTTAATTCTCCAAAGCAGTGTGGTAGTTAGAGTCTCTGGCTCCAGTTACAACAGGACATTATTACCTATGCATTTTGTGAATGGGTGTAGTATTGGCTACTGCTGTGAGAAAGAGTGCGGGCCCAGTTCTGCTCATGCGAATGAACTGGGGAGGAGCATGGAGGAATGGAGCAGAAATTGAAAGTGATTTGGAGAGTCAGAGGGCAGCAGAGCCTTTGCCACACTGCAGTTGGTTTGGGCAGGGGCTCTCTCTTGGTGGTCTTGACTCTACCCTTACTGCACCAATGGCAATCAGCAGCATAGGTGTAACTATGCTCCTGCCACACCCCAGACAGACATTACAAATCAATCACAGAGCTCTTGACAGTTGAGCTTGAATTTAGCTTCAGAATCTTTCTACCACCTCACTCACAGGAGCCATTACTAGTCAACAGGTATCGTCCCTTGAGATGCAACCCATCTGCCATCCCTTTGTCAGCCAGAAGTCCTGTCTCAGCTGTTGCCACTTATGTCCCATGGCAGCCACCTTGCCTGTCAGAGAATCCAAACATTCTTGTCCAAATTCCCCGGTGGCCAAGAGTTTAAACTCAGGGAATCTTCCCAAGTAATTGAACCAGAAATTGTCAGTTAGAAAGGAAAAAAAGAAAAAGACTGCCTTTTGGGGGCCCCTTTATACGAGAAATAAAAATTGTTATGTTTGCTTTATCATCGATTCTTCAGCTAACTGTGTGTTCTTTTTTCCTTCTGTTTTCTTTCTATAAAGAAATAAAGAGTTTAAACATAGGTAAGATGAAGAACTCTTTCCCGTATAATTTGCTATGGTTCGTTTGCTTCCTTGTGTTCGCTTTCTTGTTTTGTGCTTCTCGTGTAATGCTGTATATTTTTATGTACCAAATACAGTAACTTTTTTATGTGCTAATTGTGTGTTGTGGGTATGATAAGCTTTTGCAATTATGAAATGCAGTCAAAAAGCAACCAAATAAGCTGACAGTAATTAGAATTTCCGGGAGATGCAAGAGCAAGATAATGAACCCTCGGTGAACTTCTATCCCGGCTGTTCAGTGTGGTCCATAATTGGGCTAAACAGTTGAGGCAAACTTCGGGCTTTTGTAAATGCTGGACTGGGTTCACAAAAGCTTTAATGAACTGGAAACGGGTCAAAAACTCATTTTCAACTCATTAATGATTTTTCCCTAGATATATGGTCATTTAAAAAAATATATACACATACAAGCTAATTGCCAATCTGCTGGTCAGAATGAATCCAACAGTTAAATGCATTGAGAATTTTCACGGAGTTAAATCATTCTTGAGTAGCGTGAAGGATAGAGACCAAGTACTTTTGTCTAAATGTCCTTTGTCACCACAATGCTCTAGAGTTATTTAAAACCATAATGATACAATTCACCTGTCAAATGCACAACA
>NW_008335437.1:341764-345813 GCF_000622305.1 Nannospalax galili
CATGCACACATATCTTGTAATGAAATGGATGTCGCATGAGCATTCTAATAGAAAATATTATTTTCATTGGGTAGAGGATGGACACCTTATTAGTAGAAGGAATTCTTTCTCCATCCCATGAAACACCAAAAAGGACTTCGTTATGATAATGGGTCAAAATTTGACCAAGAGTAACATTAGTGAATTACTAGGGATCATCACAATCAAAGGCTGTTTGTAGGAAAAGATCTCTGCCTTCTTAATCTCAGGAACCCCCAAATTGGCTGGTTATAGACACCCCAATGGAGCCAAAGATTTTTAAAGAGCAGAAATACCCCCAAAGGACTCTCCCTTCCTGGAAACTCACATACTACATCTGATTCTCACCACAGCCACCTCTCCATCCAACCTGGATGGCTCTGTGAGGCTCAGCCTTAGAAGGAAGAACGGTCTTCCCAAGCAACAGCTAACCCCACATCCCCACCTGTCTACTCCTATGCCAGAGATTGGGAAAAGCCTCGTCAAATCGGGCTCCCTAGAAAGTCCAGAATTAATTATCTTGCTCATACATAGGCACAGATGTGCAATGCCTTGATCTTTCTGTGGATCGTGCCAGCTACTGTTGGTTTAGTAAGAGAGTGCAGCATCTAATTAAAAAATGGCATGGATTTTTCCCTTTCTGCCCTAATTTGTTTTGCATATATGGATATTCTCTAATGACTTGGCCAAAAAAAGCGGGGAGGGAAAGAGTAGAAAAACAAAGGGATAGCGGCAAAAGGAAGAGGACCCAAGTAGCCCACTCTTTCAAACTAGTTCTCCAGGCTGGAGTTTAAAAAGACCTTGACTTAGTTCAATTATGTGTCTTAATAGCAACCTGAAGAGAAGCTGAAATTAAAGATGGCCTCAGCTCACAAATTGTTCCTAAAAATAACTTCTTAGCTCTGTTTTCTCTTAAATCGGGGAAGAACCCAAATGGTAGTGTCTTAATTAGCAATTTACCAGCTAATGTCTACAGGACAAATACATCTGCCACTATCACTGTGCTTGCCTTCCCCTCACCTCTCCCAACCCGCTCCTTCCATCGCTCCAAAATAGAATTGAAAAGTATCCAAACAAAAAGGCCTGTGTTCATTCACTTCAGGTACTAGGGTCCACCCACTGGGCCAGAAAGCAGCACCCCACACAGACTCCCCCACATAGACAGGGGGATTCAAATCATCCACATAGGAATGGTTCCAGTAGTCATTCTGCTCCCAGCCACCTTAAGTGGCAGACACCACAAGGGGAGAACTTCAGGCTTTTGGGTCAGAAGGACCATTAGCAATCATCTGATTTGATTTCTTCATCTCCCAAGTAAGAAAGCTGATGCCCACTGCAGTCAAAAAGACTCACCTAAGGTTACCGGCTGGGTTTGAGTTTTGTGTTTCCTGTGTCTTAACCCTGAGCCAGTTCTCTGAGTCTTATTCCATTCTGGCCAGTTTCATGAAGGACACTGGGAGACATGGCAGAGGAAACAGGCAGAGTCCCACACCTTCCTAATATGCTTCGTACACACAAAGTGATTCATATCCATGGTAACTCAGAGCTCATGCCTGTGACCTCAATGTTACCCAGCTCTTGAAAGCTACATCTCCTCCTTCAATAACTCAGATGCTTGGATATGTTGCTTCTCAGCATTATGACCAGGATCAAGTGCAAATGCTGGATGTGATAGCAAGATAGCTCTGCTTGGCATTAAATGCCAGCTTCATTTTGCATGGACTATAGGGAAGAGTGAGAAGTTCCTAGGCTCAGGACTATGCTGTGGATGGCCCTGGGGAGCTGACCACCACCAACCTAGCAACTCCAGGTTGCCCCAGTGTTAATGACCTTGGAGGCCTTGTGAAGGCCTAGATGAAAAAGAACATTGTCACAAGGTAGCAGGGTTCCTAAATCCCATGAGAGACTACACTAAGCCCATGGGATATATAGGAAACTGGTACATAGGTACTTGAGAGTAAGTAACTATCCTGCTCACCAAAACAGGACTTGAGTGGGTGGGGTCTTTTGTGCCAGCTAAATGGAGCCACAGTCTGTTAGTAAGATGGGAATCCATGAACTCCTTGATAGCATGAAGCACTTACATCTAATCAGAAGTGCCTGAGAGAGGTGATTTGTCACAACACAAAGTTAGAATGGCAGATTCTTTCCAGTTCACTAAAGTGGAAAGACACTAGAGGAGGTAAGAGACTTGCTAGGTTTTTTGTCATCTCTGACCCAAGAGACCAGCTGCATAGCCCCTTCCTCACTACTCTTTGTGTTTCTCCCAAAGCAACAACCCAGCACACAAGTACTACTTGGCCGTGGACCCTGTGTCTGGCTCCCTCTATGTCTCTGACACCAACAGTCGCCGAATCTACAGGGTCAAGTCTCTGAGTGGAGCCAAAGACCTGGCTGGGAATTCAGAAGTCGTAGCGGGAACTGGCGAACAGTGTTTGCCCTTTGATGAAGCCCGCTGTGGAGATGGAGGGAAGGCTGTGGATGCGACCTTGATGAGCCCACGAGGTAAAGGCCACAAGAGGAGGACCCTCTGCTCCACATGGAGCCTGCTGCAGCATACTGAGCTTTTGTTCATAGGACAGCTGAGCAAAGTCTTGTACTCTAAAACACTGCTTTACCTAAGATCATTTGTAGCTGAGATTGCTTCCGGGTATGCATGGGTGCTTTTTAATTTGTTTATTTATTTATTGAAATAGATTTCATCACCCACATATCCTACACATGGAAACAGAATAGACTCTGTTTCCAGGAGGCCTCTGACTGTGGCCAGTCACAAAGAACCAGAAGACAATGTTAGCTCCCTGGGTCAGAGTACCAGCTATCGTGGTTGATGACACAACAGGGCCCACCTCGAACTTCCACCACATTAGAGTTTCATGCTAGATAATAGTGTATATAAAGTCTGAGGTACAATGTTATAATACCCAAGAAAACTATTGCTGTTAAGAATTGGGGAGGGGAGTTAGGCGTGATGACGCACATGTTTAATCCCAGCACTCAGCAGGCAGAGGCAGGCAGATCTCTGTGAGATCAAGGCTGGCATGGTCCAGGCCTGATGGGGCTAAAGGAAGACCCTTCTCAAAAAAATAATAGGGGTGTTCATTAAGGGAAAGCTGTTGCCTCCTAGTTAAAAGAATGGAATCTACCTGTGTGGAGACACGACGTTGTCTTCTCCCTTAAGAGTTAACCCAACTGGGTTAACTTTCAACTACCCGGCCCAGGTACCACCCCTCATGGGTTCACCTTAAGCCATACTAAGGCAATAAGACAAATCATCAGCCCTTTGACGAGATAATGTTCTTTCTCAGAATTCCCACTCCCTAGCACAGTCACTATGAACCACTATGAGATTCCGCGGGGTCGGCCCCTCCATTCTGAGCCAAGATTCAATATGACATAACTTTTCCTTTTTCTTCTTTTTGTCTTTTTCTTTTGGAGGCTTGCCAGAGCCTAGGTATACTTTCTCTGGTCCTTTGGGCTTTTTCACTCTTTCTCTAAAGGGCCTCACCAGCCTTGTGGCTGCTTGTTCACTGTGTGGCTGACCTCCATGCTGGCTTAACTCAGATCTCATAGCTTTCTTACATCCTCTCCATCTTCCTCCTCTGGGCAGCTGCTAAGATTTACAGCTTGGCTGCTCTGTGTTTTTTTTTTTTTAAACTCTAATCAATCTAGTCCTTGAGCAGGGGCTGGGCCTGGAGGAGGGATGGTTCACATAGTAAAGTGTTTACTGCACTAGCATAAAGACCTGAGTTCAGATCCCCAACACCCACCATGAAAATATCAGGTACAAAGGTGCATGCTTGTAATCCCAACCCTAGAAAGACAGAGACAGGAGGATCCTGGGGTTCCCTAGCAAGCTGCTCCAGCCACACTGGCAAGCTCTAGGTTCAATGAAAGACCCTATCTCAAAAAATAAAATGGAAGACAATAGAAGACCCGCAACATCTACCTCTGGCCTCCCCATGCATGTACACATATGCAATCATGTTCTCTCTCTCTCTCTCTCTCTCTCTCTCTCTCTCTCTCTCTCT
>NW_008335437.1:345827-389082 GCF_000622305.1 Nannospalax galili
TGTCTTCTCACTCCTTCCCCCTCCTTCTCTCTCTCTCTCCCTCTCTCTCTCTCTCTCTCTCTCATAGAGAATGGGGATAATTTCCATGATTCCAAGCCTGGGGAGTTCTTGGAATGGATTGGTCTCTATTTGAAAGGACTAAAGATGTTTGTGATTAAGGAGCAATCATCTGAGGGTCTAATTCCTGTTAGCATTTTTAGCTACTGTGCAGGCAGCCTGCAGCATGGATTAAGGATGCCAAGCCTTGTGCTTGGGCACTGAAACGAAAATGCAAAAGAAATAGAAGCTGCAGTCTGTGTCTTATCAGCCCTGACTTGACAGGGAAACACTAGTCCCCCGGGGCACTGGAGTGCTGATTGGAGTCAAGGCTAATTGGGAATTCTTCCTGGAGGATACTTTTTGAATTGGGAGTTTGTGACTGAAAGAATCATTGTTTCTCAGCTTCATTGTCACAATCAGTTGAGAAGGGTATTTGGGTAATTTACTACCGATCATTTTTCACAGCAATGAACTTTGGAAATAACTTGTTTTCTGAAGGGCGCAGATGCAGTTATTTCCTCATTGACTTGCAGCCCTGGTTCCTCTGTGGTTCAAGGTGCTGTCATTGGTTGGAGGGAAGTGGGTGGAGACACTGACACCCTGACAAGTGTGTGTATCAGAGCCCAGTGCCTATAAGAAAGGATTTTCCTTGAAAGGGCCAAGAACTACTGTTCTGAGTATGCCAACCCTTCCCATTGAGGATCCTGGTCCAGCACAGCGTGCTCAGAAGAGCATCCCCATCTCCTCCCCACAAGCCATCCCCCTGCCCAAGAGACACATCTCCATGCTTCCTTCCCCAGGTATTGCAGTGGACAAGAACGGGCTCATGTACTTCGTTGATGCCACCATGATACGGAAGGTCGACCAAAATGGAATTATCTCCACTCTGCTGGGCTCCAATGACCTCACAGCTGTGCGGCCACTGAGCTGTGACTCCAGCATGGACGTGGCCCAGGTGGGACTCTTTATTTCTCATCTTTAACCCAATCCTAGATCTTAGACTGAAGTTCCCAACTGTGCCTGTGTGAATTGGGGGCATGAGATACGGACACTGATGGTAGCTGGTTTAGACAAGAGCTGAGGTGAATTAGACTTAAAGATGGAAGATGAAGAACAGGAACAAGAGGGGGTAAGGAGAGAGAGAGAGAGAGAGAGAGAGAGAGAGAGAGAGAGAGAGAGGGAAAGAGAACAGAATAGAACAGAGAGGGCAATTCTACTCTGAGAAGAAAGCTGGTGGTACACTCCAGCCGTGGCAGATTACAGGGTAAGGGTTGCTGTGTAATTACCTCTCTTCTCCGTCATTACCACAGGTTTGAGACTGTATGGTTCAGTATTACATGTCAATCAGAGCTTCCCTGTTAATCTGGAATGATTGCATCTTCACTATATAAACCCTCACTTTATACTATAGTTACCAGAGCAGAATCCTCCTCAATCATCCCCCAAGTGCACGTTTCATTCAGGGCTCTTACAGTGACAGAGAGCACCGGCTCCCTCAAATGTTCAGCATTTGTTCAAACAATCTGAGATGTATTTTCACCTTTCTGCAAGAGTCTTTTCAACCCTTGGTCAACCTCATAAATTTTAGTTCAAATTCCACAACCAACTGGAAACTTGCTATTGAGATTTTTAGTTCAAATTCCACAGAGGAGGAATGTGTTTGACATAGTTCTTTTTTTTTCAATCCTCAAGTTGTAGTTTGATAGCCAGTCTATTCTTTGTCTGTTCTTGGGTTAGAGCCACCTTCTGAGCCACGTAGCTCCTTTTTATAATTTAGACAGCCATGCCTTCTCTAAATAAACACAGCCTTCTTAGGCTCATGGCTTAGGAGGCAGAGTCAAGGTTAGACTGCACTGGTCCCTTGAGTAGTACACTACCTATATAGCCACATATGATAGTTCTGGCCCTGGTTTGCCATCTGAGGCTGAGAAGCAGGGTCATGGGTAGAGCTGGCAGCCTACTCTAGTCAGGGCAGATGAAACTGAAGGAAGGTGTGTTCAATGGTCTCTACTTCTCTATCATTTCTCTGTCATACATAGTCAGCCTGGGCAACAGGTTCAGTGATGAGTGTTCTTAGTGCAGTGTGCTACTTAAAAGCTAGGTCTCAGGACTGGAGAGATGGCTCAGCAGTTAAGAGCACTAGCTGCTCTTGCAGAAGACCTGGGTTCAATTTCCGACACCCACATAGAGGCTATCAACTATCCATAACTCCAGTTCTGGGAAATCTGACACCCTCTTCGGACCTCCATGGGCCATGTACGTACATGCAGGCATTACACTCATACACATAATATAAAAATAATCAATAAAGTATTTTTAAGTTAAATCCTTTTTCCTAAATGCATAAAATCAATAGATTAGAGGCTATTCTTTAAAATACCATGTCAGCAGGGCTAGAGAGATGGCTCAGTGGTTAAGAATACTGGCTACTCTTGCAGAGGACTGGGGTTCAATTCCCAGTACCCACATGATGGCTAACAGCTGTCCGTAACTCCAGTTCCAGGGAATCCAATGCCCTCTTCTGTCCTCCATGGGCATTACACAGCACAGGTGTACTTACATACATGCAGACAATACACTCATACACATAAAGTAAAAATAGTAAATAAAATATTACAATAAAATATCATGTCATGTACAGGTTCGCCTGGAGTGGCCAACAGACCTTGCCGTCAACCCCATGGACAATTCCCTCTACGTTCTGGAGAACAATGTCATCCTTAGAATCACTGAGAACCACCAGGTCAGCATCATCGCAGGAAGGCCCATGCACTGCCAGGTTCCCGGCATTGACTACTCACTCAGCAAGCTTGCCATCCACTCTGCTCTGGAGTCAGCCAGCGCTATCGCCATTTCTCACACTGGAGTACTCTACATCACCGAGACAGACGAGAAGAAGATCAACCGCCTACGCCAGGTCACCACCAATGGAGAGATCTGCCTCTTAGCTGGGGCAGCCTCAGACTGCGACTGCAAAAATGATGTCAATTGCATCTGTTACTCAGGAGATGATGCCTATGCCACCGATGCCATCTTGAACTCTCCATCTTCCTTAGCTGTGGCTCCAGATGGTACAATCTACATTGCAGACCTTGGGAATATTCGGATCAGAGCAGTCAGCAAGAATAAACCCATTCTTAATGCATTCAACCAGTATGAGGCTGCGTCTCCTGGAGAGCAGGAGTTGTATGTGTTCAACGCCGATGGCATCCATCAGTATACCATGAGCCTGGTGACAGGGGAGTACTTGTACAATTTCACATATAGTACTGACAACGATGTCACTGAGTTGATTGACAATAATGGAAATTCCCTCAAGATCCGTCGGGACAGCAGTGGCATGCCACGCCACCTGCTCATGCCAGATAGTCAGATCATCACCCTTACCGTGGGCACCAATGGAGGCCTCAAAGTCGTGTCCACACAGAGCCTGGAGCTTGGCCTCATGACTTATGATGGGAACACTGGACTCCTAGCCACCAAGAGTGATGAAACTGGATGGACAACTTTCTATGAGTAAGTGGGTTTGTAAACTTTAGTCTCTTTAGAGCCCTCCCCTATGCTAGCTGGCATCCAGATGGGCCATTCTCACTGCTTTTAAAATTGCCTAGTCACGTCCTCTTCCTAACTTTAATGACTTCTCATAGCCTCAAGATATTCATGTCCCTTCTCCAGACTCCTAAATGACTTGCTCTATTGGGCCTCTGATATTGAGCATCCTCCCTGGTAGCATTGGGAATTCCCGTTGTCTGTTTGCCGCTCAAATTTCAGGATATTGGACACGCACAGCACCTGGGAGATAAAGTGCTGATTAGCCCCGCTGATTATTCATGCTTGCCATGGGTGCGGAAATTAGAACCTAAGAGGCAGGGTCCCAGCGGGGCTCCTGTAATTTACCAATAGGTCCAGCAACACACTTGATTGCACAGACAGGTAGATAAACTCTGAATTTCCTCCTTAGTAGAAGCAGATCAATACAGATAAAGTGCTAGGTATATTAAAAGATGTGAGGGCTGGTCATATTTCCCCTAACAATTATCTCATACTTTTAATAGTCCTGCCATTTGTTTTGCCAAAAAGCTGCTTTCCCTAGCTCCTGCTGCAGCGTTGGTCAAACAACCTGCCGCCTCAGGTATTAACCTAAGAGCTGCCGCTCGCTCGGAGGAGGCTGCTAAGCGTAAGTCCCCAGCGACCAGCTGGAAACTGAATGGAATTTACCAGCCTCTGGCTCTCCATAGTAGTGGAGGAGCATTATGTGTTTGGAGCCCTGGCTTGCTTTCTGTCTCGATGTTGCTGCCACGGAGAATTTAGTTAAGTTAGGGAGAGGATGGCGCAGAAAGAAAGATGGGGGACAAGAGAAAGAACAGAAGACTTCATTGTTGATCGCCCTTAAATCTAGGACTGTTCACTTCCTGTTTGTCCAATGTCGGTGGGCTTGGGGGAATGCAAAGGAAGCTGTCGCCACCTGCTGACTGCATTGCAGAATTGCATGCCCTGGTTAGGGCGTCCCTCTTTGGGGGAAAGCTCTGTTCTCGGATTTTTGAGCAGCCTCGCATCCTTCAAGGCTCTAGGACTTGATCATATTTCAAAGGCCAGCAAACTTTCCCCATCAGGAAGCCATCAATATGTCACCTGGCAGGTTAAGGTTATGCTGTAACCCAGACACCTGCTGGATGCTCATCTTCCCTCTGGCAGTTTCGCTAAAAGACCCAGTGCACTTAGAAAATAGGAGTTAAGTTACCCGAATGAGGAGGAAAAAATGGCCGTTAGGGGGGCCCACCAGAATTAGGACTGAGTTGGGGTCCAGTTCCACAGCTCAGACGTAGGGGTCTATAGACATGAGCTCTGAGTAGGGGAATTTCCTAACAAAGGTCCCTAGTTTGATGAAAATAAACACATGATTCATTAGTTTCTTGTGTCTGTTCAGAAGTTACACTGACACTGAATCATATTCTCTCTCTCTCTCTCTCTCTCTCTCTCTCTCTCTCTCTCTCTCATCTTTTTGAGACAGGGTCTCCCTGTAGTGGGGCTGACTTGGAACTCACTGTGTAGCCCAGGCTGGCCTTGAACTCACAGAGATCTGCCTGCCTCTGCTTCCCAAGTTCTGGGATTAAAGGCATGTCCCACCATGCTGGGCCCACATTTTCTCTTTTTAATTTTAATTTTGATAAGCTATGGAATGTGAGTAGATACAGTGATCCCAAATTCTCCTCGTGGATACAGTTTTCTCAGCCTTCCCAAAAGCTGAAACATTCCTTTGGTTTGTAATTTTGTTAAACACAGTCAGAAAGTTGCCAGTTTACCACACAGACACGAGCTACACTTCCTGCCAGGGCTCTGAAGTCCAGGATAACACTACACATTGACAGTCCAGACAGAGGAGTTAACAGAAATGAAGACAACCACACAGATGGTCTGTGCTTCAGTGAGAGCCTCCCCCAGTTCCAGAAAATTCTAGAAAGCCCAGCCTTGGAATTAAAATTTCCCCCAGATGTAGGTCGTTGGGCCTATCTCAGGCAAGGTCTACCCTAGAGGGAATAGTAGATTTCATGGCCTTCCCTGGGAGACAGTTGAGCTTACCAGGAAGCTCCTGAGCCGTGGCATCAGGAAGGCAGGGCTGTGGATGCCAGTTCTGCCACATACTCACTGGTTGGCCTTGGACAAGTTTCTCAACCTCTCTGAAGCTCATTATCTACATTTATTAGTTAGGGATGGAAATACCAACTTCCCAAGGGTCATGATAATTCATTGAGGTAGTACATCTTTAGAAGTCAGCAAGGCCATTGGTATTTAGAAGTTCAACAAAGTCTAGATACCAACAGGACTTGAGGGAAGTAATTAAACATACCTCAGTCCCATCCCTCCCTGCATAAAGGTGGATACAGGAGTCAGACAGGAACTTACTTTGGAACAGCAGAATTAAGGGTGTAGTTTGCATAGTCGTTCTTCTTAGTGTCTAGCTTTGAATGTGTCCTGTTCTCTTCCCACCCCCAGTTCTGTGGGTCCCTGTCTTCTGTAGGACCAGAGTCTACCTTCGCAAACTGGAGCCCAGATGTACAAAAATGTACCCAACTTAAGGTCAGGCCCTCCAAAAGAGAGAAGGTGTAATGAGCTCTCCAGTTATGGTCAGCTATCCCCAGTCCAGCCAGGGAAAGGAACAGGAGGCAGAAGGTTAACTTCTGGAGAGAGGTTCAACAGTCAAGATACAGAAGGAGCAGGCACTGCAGTTCCCCAGGCTGGAATGGGACCCAATGGAGAGTGCTGCCTTTCTCTATCTGGAAGGTGGTTTAGAGAGAGCTGGTCAGAAATGGAGATGTGGAAATGGCCTTTGGGAATCCTGTCCTGCCTGCCACACTCCCAGAGTAGGGAAAAGCAGCCTTGGTTTGTTTTTGCCCCTCCGTCTGGCATGAAGCATAGATTTTTGTCCATTGTATGCCCATGTACATCTCTAGTGCCTTAACCAGCACTTCACACGTAAGAGGTGCTTGTCGAATGTGTGACTAAACAAGTCAAAGGCAGCCTCCAGCCCCACAGCTCCAAAGGCCCTCTCAGGACCACTGAGTTAGCACTAAAACACCATCATCACTGGTGTTCACAGCGCTGGGTCCGGAGTGCAGAGGTTTCTGCAAAGAGCTGAATCTGAAGATCCATAGGGAGAGCAAGCAAAGACATGGGCAGCTGTACCTCTGAAAATATAGGAACATGCTTTTCTCCTTGAGGCCTTTGAGATGCCCGCCCCTTCCCTGCTGCTTCCCCTGAAGTGGAGACTGTTTCCTCTTCAGCTCTCAGAGGAGGGACAGATGACAGCCTGCTCACTACAGGTATCCTAGATACTACAGAGCACTGGTCTTCAAGTCCTGCCCAGGTTCCAGAGAACACATTCTTTTTTTTTATTATTTTTATTTTATGTGTATGCATGTATTGCCTGCATGTAAGTAAGTGCACCCATGTCCTGCAATGCCCATGGCTGACCGAAGAGGCTGTCAGATCCCCTGGAACTGGAGTTATAGACAGTTGTTAGCTGCCATGTGGGTGCTGGGATTTGAACCTGGGTCTTCTGCAAGAACAACCAGTGTTCTTAACCACTGAGCCATCTCTCCAGCCCCGGAGAACACATTCTTAATGCTCCCTGTGCAGTAGGTCTCCACTGCTGAGCACTATGCTAGATACCCAGAGCCTATCGTTGCTTCACTTTCATTTTTGAATATTTTTTTTGCTTCCAAAATGTGAAAGAAAGTCATACTGATTTCAAACAAGTCCTAAACTATGGCAACAATCGAAGAAGAAAAGAAAAATTAGTCAAAATTACACACAGAAAAACCACCACAAATATTTAAATGTCTGTCTCTTTTCAGAGAATCTGGGCTACGTGTAAAAATGCGTAAGCTAGAAAGGGAATATCCCTGTTCTTTGTCTTTTCTGCTCAGTTTGTTCTCTCTCTCTCTCTCTCTCTCTCTCTCTCTCTCTCTCTCAGTGTGTATGTGTAAAAAATAACCAGTCGTGGTGGCACACACCTTTACTCTCAGTACTTGGGAGGCAGAGGCAAGTGGATCTTTGTGAGAGCAAGACCAACCTGGTCTACATAGCAAGTTCCAGACCAGCCAAGGCTACATAATAAGATCCTGTCTCAAAAAAGTAAATAAATAAGCATGGCGTGGTGGCACATGCCTTTAATCCTAGCACTTGGGAGGCAGAGGCAGGCAGATCTCTGTAAGATTGAGGCCAGCCTTGTCTACTTAACAAGTTCCAGACCAGCTGGGGGACCTGTCTCAAAAAAACAAAAAGTAAAATAAAATAAATAATATTTTTAAATAAATAATAATCTACACCATTAATTTTGACAACTGCCTAGGTTTTAGCTTGATGTATATAATATTTATGTATTTAATGGATTTTTTTATCACTGAACCTGTAGCTTAGTTCTAAGTTGTCATTATTGTAAACAGCATCTTTGGATACCCCCCTCCATCTGCGTAGGAAAGAAACAGAGGAATTCCCTTTGACTTAGAAGGCCAGGGTCCCCTCCCTGGTTACAGCACAAAGCCTCTGCAGGAAGGTGTTACCTGTGTCCCTCATTGCCCAGAGCCCTAGGCAAGTGATGGGACAGAGACAAGCAGCTGACTCCAGCTCACTAAGCTTCCAGTCACCCTTACCACCTATCCCACACACAACATAATATCCACAGAACTTGATCATTTCCTCCCTCTCCAGAAACAAAAGTTCTCAGATCACTTCAAGACTGAGCCAAGTCTACATCCAAGAACAGTTTCTCATCCCTTTTGGTTTTTAATAGCCACGCACACTCAGCAACAAGGTCAAGCCGCAGGAACTTCCCCCATGCTTCTGCACAGGGCTCCCCTACTCAGGACCTCCTACTCACATGCTATACCATCTGTGGGACCTATCACTCAGAACCCGCCAACTGAGTCCCTCTTCCCAGACCAGAGGGATATAAAGGTCCAGCTGACTTTTGAGAGGCCTACAAGGTGACGGGTAGAATGAGGTTGTACCCCTGTGGACAACTAGGGCTTAGATGGCCTCAAATGCCAGATTTTGATTGAATTGAATAGCCAACAGGAAAAAGAGTGGTTTGCTCAGCAGAGTCAAGACCCGATAAAGCTGATGTTTGGGGAGCATTGATTTTGGTGGCTCTGTGAAACATAAAGAATAGAAGATGCTTAGAAATAGCTCTTTCTACTAGGAAGGTATAATTAAGCATACTTTGGTTGGGATCAGGGGACAGGTTTCCACTAAGATGAAGCCAGTTATGTCAGTGGGCACCAGAAAGCAACAGCACTCTACTTCAGGCAGGTTGAGGTTTGAATTATAACAGGGGTTTGCTGTGGTACAGCACCCAGTGACCCCACTTTCCAGGCTCCCTTTCTCTGCCCCATGGGTCTGAGCTGCCTGTGGTTCTGAATGTGAGGGAAACTTCAGCTCTACTGACTATGCTTCCAACCACTGTTTCTTCCCTCCAGCTATGATCACGAGGGCCGGCTGACCAATGTGACACGGCCCACAGGGGTGGTGACCAGTCTGCACCGGGAGATGGAGAAATCCATCACCATTGACATTGAGAACTCCAACCGTGATGATGACGTTACTGTGATCACCAACCTCTCTTCAGTGGAGGCCTCCTACACAGTAGTACAAGGTGAGCCCCAACTCAATGCCCCTCTACCCCAAGCACATCACCAACTCCAGAGTCAGTCAAGCCCAGAGGTGAGCACCACCACCTCACCTAAGAGGACTTCTGAACACCCAGAGCATTTCTCTTCCTTCTGCCTTATTCAAATTTCCACAGCAAACCAACTGTACAAGAAGACTGTCTTATAAAAAAGAAAACAGAAGAATAAAAATCACCCAGTACAGGGAAATGTCATACCCTACCATCAAATATCCAGATATTTGGGGAAATCTACATATCTGAAAATGCTTGTTTCTTCTCCACACATTCTTCCCAAGTCTTATTTTTCTATTGCCCTTACTCTTTAAAGATCCAACCTGTGTTGTTATGTTGTTATCTTCTCAAGGACTGCTTATTCTCAGGGCCACCACTGGATTTCGGGTTCATTATTTCATTCCGATTCTCTCTGAGTTCATTGCCCTGGAATCCAAGCATTAAGCAATCTCTCACCAGACAAGGATTCCCCCGTGGTCTCTGACCACCCGTGATTATTGTTGTATGCAGTCCAGAGCGGGCACAGGGGCTGGCAAGAAACCACATTGTGCGGGATTAATTTTTCTTTTAATTAAGATATAATGTTGGTGGGCTAGCCAGTTGTCAGAGGATAAAAGTGTCCTCTCAGTGGATAAATGATGACATTTCTAGACTATTATCTCATGACAGAGCCTGTTTCAATGGCTCTATTTCTGTTCTGCCAGATGATTAATGATGTAGATTCTGTCCATCTGTATGATGGCTAGAGTCACAGAGTGACATGTACACCCTTGCTCACTCCCCCAAAGCCGGCATCTCAGAGGCCAGCCTAGCCTGGCTCCTTCAGCCAGCCGTTCAGGGAGCAGCGTGTCTATAAAACTAGACCCTGACTCACGTTTCCTCCATGGAACTTTTTGATACAGGAAAAGGTCAGAAGTCTGTAGATTCCATTTGAGATGATAAACACACATTCTCAGCACCCACTGTCTCCATCTACCTCACACTGAGTGTCTCCTAAGTTCTTTGCTGACATAGTGCTGCAGCCAACAACGATGGCATAACGAGTGGGAAACTGGCTTTTCTCTTCATTGTGCTGATGAACCCTGAACTTGCTTTGCAGTAGATCTGACCCATGGCTAGACCATCAACCTTGGGTTAGATACTAGGCAAAAGGGGAAGAAAAAAATTGAAGTAGTTTGCTTTTCATTTATTTTTTTCATATAAGCTAAAATATATATGTTAAAGTTCAGGGATTTGATTGACACAAATTGTGTAGACAATAGACATATTTAAATGTTTAAATGTACTATTAATAGTCTTCAGTGAGTAAAAGAAAAGTATCACGGCATAATTATTTCTAGACTGCCACATATTAATAATGTTTTTCTTCCCTTGGATCAGTAGCATCTCACTACTCACCTTCCTATTGTGTGAATGTGTGTGTGTGTGTGTGTGTGTGTGTGTGTGTGTGTGCTAATTGAAGGCAACCTCAGACTGACAGCTGCAGAGTACCATGGAAACCTGCAAAAATAGGGGTTCTATTCTCTCCTGACTAATTGAGTGGATAATTTCTCTTCCCATCCCCACCCTCACGTACGTTCTTCCAGATCAAGTGAGAAACAGCTACCAACTCTGCAATAATGGGACCCTGAGGGTAATGTACGCCAATGGTATGGGTGTCAGCTTCCACAGTGAGCCCCACGTCCTGGCGGGCACCATCACCCCCACCATTGGGCGCTGCAACATTTCACTGCCCATGGAGAATGGCCTGAACTCCATTGAGTGGCGCCTGAGGAAGGAGCAGATTAAAGGCAAAGTCACCATCTTTGGCAGGAAGCTCCGGGTAAGTTCCACTCCCATCCCTGCCAGAGTGAAAGGGCACAGGCCCTCTCCTCATACCACAGAGGAGAATGCCCCAGCTGCTAAACCTCTAGGATTCAGTTTCTACCTTTAAAAGGTAGGAGATGTATCTCTCTGGATATAAAAAATATCCCTGCGTTTCCTGAGAGTGAAGTGGGCAGCCGTCTGCTATGGATTCATAGTGTGCTGCAGCTGGAGAGAGCCTTGGCTTCCTCTTCACACCTGCCGACTTCTCCCTTAGTTTTCCCTCTCTGGGCAGTTCAACAAGTGAGTCGGGGCTGGTGCCTACTGTGTGCTTGGTAATTTTCTAAATTCGAGAAGAACAAATGTGAAGTTTGTTCTTTACACTGAAGGAGTGACGGTCTTTTAGAACATGCAGACACAGGATGATCACAGGGTATGCGAAAAGAAGAAGTCACCTAGCCTGAAGGGTCAGGGGGTGTCCCAAGAAGAAGTAACAAGCAAACTGCACCAGAAAGTTTGGACCAATCCTAACTTCCTCATGCTAGGCAACTTACATCTTTTTTTTTTTTTTTTTTTTTTTGGCCTTTTTGAAGGAGGGTCTCTCTGTAGCCCCAGCTGTCCTGGAACTCACTATGTAGACCAGGCTGGCCTTGAACTCACAGAGATCCTCCTGCCTCTGCCTCCCAAGTGCTGGGACTACAGGCATGCGGCCACTACGCCCAGCTTATTTTTTATTTTTTATGTGTATGACTGTATTGCCTGCACGTATAGAATTGCACCCATGTCATGCAGTGCCTGAGGAGGTCAGAAAAGGGTGTCAGATCCCCTGGAACTGGAGTTACTGGAGGGTTGTTCGCTACTATGTGGGCGCTGCGATTCAAACCTGGTTCCTCTGCAAGAGCAGCCAGTGTTCTTAACCACTGGGCCATCTCTCCAGTCCCGTAACTTTCATCTTTTAAAAGCTAAAAGAAAGTGCTTACTGGGGACATCCATGCTGCAGGCCCTAAGTTAAATACTTTATTTGTATTACTGTAATCTTTTCATTAGCCTGGTGAGATTGTTACTATCACTCTCATTTTTCAGATGAGAAGCAGAGATTCAAGGATGCAAAGTAACTAAGGACACAATGGTTAGGAAAAGGCCAACCAGCACTTGGCCACCGTTCCATCTCTCTGTCTGGTTCACTAGCGAGTCTTCTTAGCCACTGTCCCATATGGCTTCCCCTTTAGATGCACTGTCACATATACAATCAGAGTACTTGTGGATCCTGCTCCTGTCAGTTATTGTCACCCAGAGCAATCTACTCCTACTGTTGGGCCAATCCTTTTCCCAGGTCAGGAGATGAATCCCAGAAATCCCAATCTTCATCAAATCTAAGACATTCTTACTGAGCACTAACTATGAGCCAGGCCCTGTGCTGGACACTTATGGTAGATGACACACAAACAGAGGTCAAACTTCCCTAATGCTTCCCTCCAGGGCCAGGGGGCATGAAAGAAAAGATAGACAAGAGGTAAGCTAATAAAGGTCTAAGATAACTGCAGATCAAGACAAGCACTAGACAGTCAACCACAGAACGAGGCAAAGTTGAAACAATGCTTTGGAATCCCTCAGGGTAGAAGACTGAGCACCTGCAAAACTTGGGTCATAACTTTTGAAATCCAGCCAGCCAGGTGACCTCCCTGCAGAGCCAGGCCACTGTATATTAAGATTCTGTCTTTGTCTGGCTGGAGTTTAATTCTCCACATTAGGTTATCAGCAGTCTCCCATGTTTTTCCTCCTTTGCTGGTATCTGCAGAGTTGCAAGCTGCAGTATCTTCCTAAAGACAAAAATGGAATGAGATTAGTAGCTAAATCCTTAATGACTGGATTTCAGGGCTGTGTAATTGATTTTTGATATGCTGCACTGTAGAAGTTGATTATAAGTAGTAATCGTGCCTTTTCTCTGATAAATCAGTTATGCATTTTGACTAAGTTTTCAAAATAAAGATAAATGTGGTCCTAAAATAAAATGGCGATAATCCCAACTCTGAATATTAAAATTCTTAATAATGGTACTTGTGATAATTAGCAGAAGTTAGGCACGCAAGTCTTATAACTGAATTTCTGCCAGGGTTAGACTTGCTGGCATCATGTTTATGCAAATCAAAACACAGTTTTATCTATCAACACCTCAACATTTAATTGTCTGGTGTTCGTTCCTGTAACAATAATCACATATCCATTTAGCTCTCTTAAATGAAAATCACTATGAGATTATAACAGGTTGAGTGGACTGAAAATGTAATTTGAAAATGAGGGAGAAAGCCTGGAATTTATTTGCATCTCATTTATTTTAATTCAGTTCATAAACTGTTTAGTGAATGAAATAAAAGAAACTCCTAGAAACTGCAGGGGAGCCATTGGAAGAAGGTGTAGGGGCGATACTGAGTCCACTGTGGATTCCGGGGCCTTGGTGTGGCCTTTCCCTCCCTGTGTTTCATGAACCCCTGGCAGGAAGTTTGTAGCCCTTAAACTTGTGACATCTGTTGACACCCATGACAAGCAGGCTGTCTTGGTCCCTGGTAATCTGGACTTCTCTCCCTGTCCCTGTCCCTACCAACTCTTTTCACTCTTTTTCCATCATCACACAGGGCTACAACATCTTTGATCTATTCAGTGAAATGAGTTTATCAAGTGCCCACTGTTTGTCTAGCACCATGGAATGTGTAGATTAGAGAGGGAGAAAAGCGTGTCCTTCTACCAAGGAGCTTACAGTCTAATGATGAAGACATTGTGAGCAGTGCAATGCAAGCCAATACCACAAGTAAAGGATCATGTATTGTTTCAGTCAGGAGTGGGTAGTCTATGGCCAGGTAACAAACAGGCCCTGAAGTTTCAGAAGCTTAACACAGCACAGTCCAAATGAGCCATGCAGCACTTAATGATGACTAGACCCATTTGCTCCATTGTGGAATCCTGCCACATCAAACAAATGGCTCCCAAGACCCCCGTGGAAGAGGAAGAGCATTTAAATACTTCAAGGGAACCTGGGGACGTGGTCTGAATGTAGGACACATCACCTCCGCTCGCCCAGGAGAGAATGGTTTGGTAACTGCCACCTAACCATAAGGAAGCTTGGAAAAATGACTTTTCTGACTGTCGGAGAGATGAAAGAAGATTTAGGGAACCCAAATTAGGCATAGGGTTAACAAGAGACAAGAAAGGGATTCAGAGGAGACTTAACCAGGCAAAGATACAGGAAAGGGATGACCAGACAGAGAGTGACTACAAGAAGGCCAGAAAGGGGTGGCAGTTCAGAAAGCTTTCAGAAATTCTCAACGTTAGAGAGGTGATGTGTGGTGGTGAAGCCCATTGGCCCAAGCTGTGTGGAAGGAAATATCATGCTAGACCAGTATTTATCCTAAGAACCATGGGGAGCTGTCCCAGGGCTTAATTAGCAGAGTGATGTGTGGGGACACTTGGCATTAGAAAAATCTCTCCAGCTTCCCTGGGTGCAGAGGAAGACAGACTACAAGATAGATGAGACCAGGCAGGAGGACAGGGACAGCTCAGAGCTACTGAGGTAATACAAACTAGAAACTAGCCTCGTCAGGGGAAAGAAAGAGAGAAGAGGGAGAGGCTTGAGGAAATTGCAATATGCATGATTACTAGGATTGGCAGCACGCCTGGCTGCTGTGTGGTACTGGCTTCCAAGGGGCCTTCCATGTGATCATGTAGACCAGGAAGCTGTGCCACCCTCCATACTCTGGGCTAGATGATGGAGAGGCTGGTGCTGAAAGCCAAAGCAGACGTGGGAGGCTATGAGGCCTTCCGGAACTGGAAGGAAGTTGAAAATGTAGCTGTAGCCAGCACAGTGTGATGGCAGCTGTGGCATGGGTTGCTCCCTCAGGACAGTATTTGGAGTGAGTCTAGGGGTAGGATGGCATCTGGCAATGTCACACACTGAAGCAGATGGTCTAGTCTCTCCCCAGCACTGGACAACTAGAAGTCTGGCCACTTGGAGGTATGAGGCCAGGATCTGAGTGGCCATGTGTTGAGAGAAGACCAAAATGCCCGGTAAAGAACCTTCCTCCAACAGAACTATGCCCACCCTGAAGTTCTAACCCACCCTGGCAGCCTGTCTCGTCAGTCTTCCAAAGGAGTCACGTCTTAGCCAATGAAAACGCCAGACATTCTTCCTTTCAGGCTGGGAATACGTAGGATGAAGGCGCTAAGTACACACAAAATTTGAAAGGTTGGTCTCCCCAGGGTCAGACTAGGACAAAGTTTCATCAGGTCCCCAAAGACTTGTCTCTTGAAAGAGTCCTTCCCATCACTGCCCTCCACTCCTCTCTCTAATCCTTCTGACAGCTCCATGAGGACAAAGACCATGTCCCTGTCACTATAGCACTAACAACAAATACCTCATAGGAATGTGTGAACAGGACCTCTTTAGGCTCTGCCTCGTGGGTGCTTAGCATGTAAATTCTCTTCTACCCCAAGAAGGTAAACATTCACAAGCACATGCCCAGCATCTGCCCAGCATCTTTCTAGGCAAAGCACATTTAAGCTAGCCTGATGTGAAGGGGAGTGCATTGTCTCACCCAGCGGGCCACCACGAGGAAAGATATGGCCCTAAAGACTCCCAGCTGTCATCAGGTTGACATCCTTCTCCTCTCTCTTCCTCACAGTCCCCTCCATCTCCCAGCAGTGTTTTTCTGTGGTTGGCCTAATTTTCTCCCACCGTAGGCTGGGACTCTCTTCTCATTGAGGGTCAGGGAAAAAAACTTACATCATCTCAGCTTAGTGAACCCAGCGAAAAGAAACAGAATCTCTATTTTTAAAATAATAAAACATACCGGGACTGGAGAGATGGTTCAGTGGCTAATATATACATTTTGCAGAAGACCTGGGTTGAGTTCCCAGCACCCACATCAAGTGACTAATAACTGCCTGTAACTCCAGTTCCAAGAGACCTGACAATATCTTCTTACCTCCATGGGCAGCTACACGTATGTGGTACACATAGACTCATACAGATACATACACATACACATAAATTTAAAAATAAATCCATGATTAGTCTGGCATAGGTAGCGTTCACATCCCTGAGGCAATCACTGGTCAGGGAAATGGAGACCCTGTGATCATATGTCCAAACCTGACTCTTGTAAGGAAATTCATAGTAAATCACGTCAACTGAGAAAGGATGGGAGGAAAAGAGAAAGATGCTAAGACATGAAAAAACACAAAGCTGGGGGCTAGAGAGATGGCTTAGCAGTTAAGAGCACTGACAGCCCCTGAAGAGGACCCAGATTCGATTCCCAGCACCCACATGGTGGCTAACAACTGTCCGTAACTCCAGTTCCAGGGGCTCCAATACCCTTTTCTGACCTCCAAGGGCTTTGCATGACATGGGTGCACTTACATGCATGCAGGCAATACACTCATACACATAAAATAAATACAATAAAAGTCAACTATCTTTTTAAAAACACAAATCTGAGGGCTGGAGAGATGGCTCAGCAGTTAAGAGCACTGATTGCTCTTGCAGAGGACCTGGGTTTGATTCCTAGCATCCACACGGTGGCTATGAACCATCCTTAACACCAGTTCCAGGGGAATCCAAAGCCCTCTTCTGACCTCCGCTGTGTTGCACAATATAGATGCACTCACATACATGCAGGCAATACACTCATACACATAAAATAAAATACTTTAAAAAACACAAAGCTAATCTACTGTGTTCCCCATGCCTCCAAAACTGGCCACAAAGCAAACCATGGGCCCCCTCAACCACCCAGCAAGTTCATCTCCTAGGCTTTTGGGAGAGGGGACTGTAAATGATCCCTTCTACTTGTCTGAGTCTCTCTAAAAAGGAGGGCATTATAACACTAGGGTATTTCTCCCTGATTGTGATTTACATAGAGATTACAAAAGCAAGAAACAGCTACATGTGAGGGTAGCAGAACAAAAGAAAAATTGCTTCCAAGATAATCTTCCATTGCGATATTGGTATTAGTATGTTAGTGTTCCAAGATGAAGTGGGAGTCCATCATTTTGTTTGGTTTCCATATAATTAATATGACATCACAGTTACACACTGGCACACGTTACTTTTACTTATGTAGCAGATCACAGTATCACGGGTGCAAAGTAGGGGCTGGTGTACATGTGTGCGTGTGATCACATGGTCCTGAACTCTGTGCTGTGTGGGTCCCACCCAGGCAGATCTGTCAACATTCATGTGTCATCTGCAAAGCCTGGGTTCTATCCTTCATACATCCATTCTTCATCTGCCTCCTGTTTTCTTTTTCCGATATCCACAGCAGTCTTGACACTGTACTAGCCTCTTGGTGTGTATTAGTGACCAAAACAGACAAGACCCTGCATGACCTTGTATGCATAGCTTGTGCATACATACAGCAATTCACCACCTTGAATATTAGCTTACATGATATATAATTAGAAAGGCAAGCCTCTGCATGCCCATTAAACTATGGATTCCTTGGACCGACAGTACTTTTACATTTGGACAAACTTACTGTTTGGTTAAACTCTGTTGTTGTGGCTGTTGTTGTTGTTTTAAAGATTTATTTTATGGACTGGGCGTGGTAGCACATGCCTTTAATCCCAGCACTCAAGAGGCAGAAGCAGGTGGATCTCTGTAAGATAAAGGCCAGCCTGGTCTACATAGCGAGTTCCACACCAACTGTGGTCATAGGCTAGCTGAGGGAGAGCCACAAGCAAAGCAAAACAAAACAAAAGATTTATTTTTTAATGATATGTAGGGAGCAGGATATGTGCATGTGTGAGTACAGATGCCCTCAGAGTCCAGAAAAGCATGTCAGATTCCCTGGAGCTCGAGTTACAGGTAGTTGTGAGCCATCTGATGTGTATGCTGGTGACTAAACTCAAGTCCTCTGCAAAAGCAATACATACTTTCAACTGCTGAACCATCTCTCCAGCCCCCTGGTTGTTTTTTTAAGACAGGGTCTTGCTAGAGCTTGACCTCAAACTCCCAATCTTCCTGCCTCAGCCTCCGAGTGATGGGATTACAAGCATGCACCACCATTCTAGGCACTAATTGATTGTTTAGGATGATGTGCAGAAAAGAAAAAGAAAATCTTCATGGAACTTAAGTGTTGGCAACGCAATAATGGAATAAATGTGAAAATAATACCAAGAAACCGTGGTGGTACTATGAAGAAAACCCTACAGTATGAATGGGGAATATATGATTTTTATTTATTTTCTGTGTATATGACTGTTTTGCCTGCATGGATGTGTGTGCAGTGCCCATGGAGGGCTGCAGAGGGCACTGAATCCCCTAGGAACCAAACTCTGGTCCTCTGGAAGAGAAGCTTAACTGCTGAACCGTCACTCCAGCCCCTAAGTGGGAAATATATGATACAAACTAAGGAATGGGTGAATGAATGAATGAATGAATTAATTAATTAATTAATTAATTAATTAATTAATGGGATTTTAAGTCAATGTCATGAAAAGCCACTCCTTTCCACCTCAGCCTGTTAGTTCGAGGCTGGGGGAGGCTTCCAGAATGATTCCAATTGTTCTTTGAAGCAAAGTCTTTTCCAGGTTTGATGCTCACAGATGGCCACAGTCATACTTTATAGTCTTGGTTTCCTATAGTAGCATTTAACAAAGGCCTTTTGTGTGTGGGTGTGTGTGTGTGTGTGTGTGTGTGTGTGTGTGTGTGTGGTCTTTTTGAGAAGGGTCTCCCTGTAGCCCCAGCTGTCCTAGATTCACCATGGAGACCAAGCTGGCCTCGAACTCACAGAGATCCACCTGCCTCTGCTTCCTGAGTGCTGGGATTAAAGGTGTGCGCCACCATGCCTGGCAACAAAGGCCTTTTTTAAAAAATGTCATTTTTTTATGTGTATGAGTGTTTGCCTGCATGTATATATGTGCACCATGACCATGCAATGCCTCAGAAGGCCAGAAGAGGGCATCAGGTCTTTGATGTAACTGCAGTTACAGACTGTTATTAGCTGCCACATGGGTGTTGGCAACTGAACCCAGGTCCTGTGCAAGAGCAGCAAGTGTTCCTTACCACTGAGCTATCTCACCAGCCCCTGATAGCACTTTAGATAGTCAGAGTTGGCAGGGGTCATATAAATGTAACACCACCCCCATAATTTACACATGGTCACAGGGACTCTAACCTGTAGACTCTAATTCTGGGAATTCTAAGATAAAGTACCTACTTCACAGGTTATCACAAATGAGAAACTGAGGCATCATCCTGGAAGAAGTGGCTTTGGAATAACACAGATAATCAGTGTCAAAGCTGTGACTCACTTTCAGAACTCTCCTCTTCCCACCCACACCACCCAAAACAGCAAGTCATCCAAAAATAATGTCGACTGGGGAATCCATTATTTAATGTGTTTACAGAGGCTCGCCCCTCTAATGATGCATTATTTAAGCTAATATTAAATTTATGGCACGTTGTTTTGTCTGCACAAGTGCTGATCCCCTTGTAGTGTGGTGTCTTATTCAGTGGGAGCTGGGGAGAGCTGCTTTTAAGTCCCTGAGGACTGACCCAGAAAGGAAATGAAAATGTCATCTAGCCAGGCTTTTCTTTTGGGTTAGTAATAGCTAAATCTCGAGGGCACTCGCTTTTGCTTTTAAACACTGGAGACTCTCAAGACTCCCCTCATTTGTCTCCTTGGGTTTTTCATACTGGGAGCGAGTAAGGCAAGGGGTTCTTCTGTGTGTCTAGCTGAAATCTGTCCTGCTGTGTTACAGTTCCATTTCCTGGAGGAACCCTAGCACAGTGTAATTTCCTCCATGTTCACACTCCTGTCGTCGCCCCTAGAGCTAAGTTAAAGTCACCAGTGACAAGCCCAGCAGGGCCATTTTGACGACAGCGGTTCCTTTTCTCTGGGTTTTTTACGAGCCTCCCTGTGACAGGCTTGTGCTTGGTGAGATCAAAACGTGCTGGGGGCAAATTCCGCTGGGGAAACTATTTCCCAAGTCTACCCTCCGCAAAAATAAAAACCATGCTAAATAGCTGAGTTTTATTAACTGGGGAAGCTAGGCTGAGGAAAATGCCCGATAATTAAAAATAATGGCTTCCTTACAAACACAAAATTGTATTAATTTAAAAATTGGTTTCTCTATCGCTGAATTCCTGCCGTGCCGGCTGGGAAGGGAATTGTGCTGATCCTGGCAGTGAAAATAATTCAAAATAACTTTTATGTTCTCCAGGAAGCCTCAAGGTTAATTTAAATATTGCGAGACGGGTAATTTAATTCGGAATAAGGAACCGTATGGCTAAATTAAAGCCCCTGCATGTTCTAAACTGGGGGGCAGGCACCCACAGAAAGTCGAGTACTGGGTGGACCCGCCACTGTCTCACACCCCACAGCCCAAGCGCCCCTTTTTTGCAGACGCCGCCTTTAGAATTAAATATTTTGATTAGATTACACAACTGGCCTGAACTCTTTGGCGGGGCTTTCAGTGAATTTATTACATTTAATTATGAGAACAATTGGGCATTTTAATAGAAATTTCACATTTGCAAAGCTAACACCAACCAGTGATTTCAAAATTCCTTTCCTAGGTACTTTGTGGGTTAGGGAGTCACACACAACCTAATGTTTTGCTCTGAAATGGTGACTAACTTGAAACAAGAGTCCCAAGAATTCTGACAGCATTAAGTTCTGGATATGTTTTGTTTTGATTTTATTTATATTTTTATTTTATAAAGTACACCTATGCATGCAATACCTACAGAGGCCAGAAGGGGGCATCAGATTTCCCCCACCCCACCCCCTAACTGGAGTTACAAACTGTTGTTAGCTGTCATGTGGCTGCTGGGAACCAACCCTAAGTCCTCTGCGAGAGCAGCCAGTGCTCTTAACTTCTGAGCCACCTCTCCAGCCCCAAGTTCTGGATATGTTTTAACAAAGAGAAACCCTCCCTCGCTACTGTCTCCCAGACCCTCTTCCCTGTGGCTGCAGGTTTGTAGATAGGACTCTTTCCCTTTTATCATTGAGTTTCCTTCAAAGCCCCAGGACTCCCTACCTTCATTCCTACCCCATCCCTTAGTTCACTGTCTGTTCTGTGTGCTGGCTCAAATATCCAGTCCTCTCCTCTCTGGGAGGACTCCACGGAAACAGCAAGGGCCTGGGACATCTTGGAGTCCTGGGTTCAAATCCTCTTTTGAAGCTGTGGGAGTGACCTGTCTGAACTCCATCACCACTGTGTGAAAGAGTGGGGGCTTCAGAGATGGCTCAGTTGTTAAAGTGCTTGCCAGTCAAGAATGGGGACCTGAATTTTATCCCCAGCACCCACGTAAAAGCTAGGTGCATCAGTCCACACCTATGTCCAGGAAGGTGGACACAGAAGGATCCCTGGGCTTACGTGACAGCCAGTCTAGCCAAACTGGTGATTGAATGAGAGACCCTTTGTCAAAACATAAAGTGGAAAGCAATTGAGGATGACACCCAACATTGACCTCTGACCTCCACTTCCATGCACATGCCTGCACACAAAGTTTCTGTAGACACTGTGAGGACTGGAATGAGATGAGTTGTAAAATGGACCTAGCATGGTACACATTAAAGTATTAGTAGGGGTTTGTATCGGTCAGATCACTTCAACTGTTCGTAACAGAGGCTGATATAAGATATGGGTTTACATTTTCCTGTGACCACAAAGAAGCCTACAAGTAATAGAAATCACCCTGTGTGGGTGACTGTTGAAGACACCTGGTTCAGCAAGGGGCTGGGCTTTTTCCCTGCTTGAGCCATCATCCTAGAGTTCTATCCTCAAAAATCACCTCATGGTGCTCACTCCCATAATCCCAACACTCAGAGAATGAGGCAGGAGGATGGCTACAAGCTTGAGGCCAGTGTGAGCTACATAGTGAGCTCCAGATCAGCCTGGACTACAGTATGAGACTCTGTCTCAAAAAGAAAAGAAAAACAAGGTACCTAATATTTACAAGGGAAATGCTTGGATACAAGTCATTATATCCACATTCCACCTAAGAAAATAGGGAATGTGGGAAGAGCAAAAGCTGCCCACTTCTCAGCAGAGCGAGCTTTCTTTCAAAGGTATTTCCTCAAAGACAGCCAGCAGTCACCACTTACACTTTGTGGGTTGCTATGATCCCCAAAGGAAGCTGGAAAGCACAGTTCTTTACCTGTGTGCAAACTTTTCCCCAGAATGCAGGTATCTTTATTTTTCCTTTTTATTTAATAGTTTATTTAATATTCATACATGCATATAATGTGTTTGGGCCCAATCCACCCCATTCCCTCCCCTTACAATTCCTCCCTACCCCCTAACTTTTTCCCCCAACTTCATATGCCCTCTCTCTTCTTTTTCTTTTTTTATTTAATATCCACTGGGTCCACTTTGTGCTGTCCACATGTGCACAGGTATAAGACCATCTACTGGAGCATGGGTAGCCTCTCAGGGCCTGCATCTCTGAAGAAAACTGATTCTCCCTCTCCCAGTAGCCATCAACTACCAATAGTACCTCAAGTCAGGGTAGGACATCATGAGCCCCTCCCTCATATATGCTAGGATTTGGGCTGGCTTCATCTTGTGCAAGTCTTATACATGCAGTCCCAGCTACTATGAGTTCATGTGTGCAACTGTGCTGTCATGTCTGGCAAATACTGTTGTCACTACAGATATCCACTTCCTCTGTCTCCTACAATATTTATGCCCCCTCTTCCTTGATGACCCCTGAGCCTCAGGAGGATGGGTCATTTGGAAATGATCACTCCACAGTCTCTAATTCTTTGCACATTGACTAATTGTTGGTCTCTATTTGTTGCCATCTACTACAAAAAGAAGTTTCTCTGATGAGGGTTGAAAGATAAGTCTGTGGGTATAAAGATAAGAACTTAGAGGGTAGTTTATTACTATGTCCATTTAGCAGAATAATAGTACTAGACTCGCCCCCTGGGACCTATGATCTAACCAGCCACAGGTTTTTGGCCCAGTTAAGAGTATCAGATATGGGATCCATCTAGCATTATTCTTAATCTCCCCACAAGCTGCAAAATCATCTGGGGCTGAGGAATGCTTTACTAGCTCCTCAGCCTTTCACACATTGCCAGGTACTCAATGAAGGTCGACCCAGGAAGCTGTGAAGCTGGTTAAATGCAAAGTGGTTGACTGGTTTAAGTTAAATTCAGACCAATACTACCACTTCCCTTTCGTGTGATTTCTGTTTGGTTTTGGTAGTGTGTATGCTTACCTGTTAAGCCATTCCCCAACCCCTGCTGTGTGACTCTGAGCAAGTTCTGTGATCTCTGTGCTTTGTGATTTCTCAATTTCCGCATGTGATGAGTGGTCTTTGTGAACTAACTCAGCCATGGATGCCAAGTCCCTGACCTGACCCCTGTCTGTTTTAGCACATTGCACATGTTCATCTTGTTACTACTATCTGCATTAAGTGCGGCTGCATTAGGCGGGTCAGGTAAGGAGGCAGCAGCCATCTCCCCATCTCTCCTCTGCCTGTTTATGTCTCCCCTGCTCTCAGCAGGCACCCCAGAGACGTCTGGAGTTGCAGTCAATTATATTGTAAGAGCCTGGGCTGAGCCGGCTTCATTTCATTCACTTGCAGTCATTCACTCTGGGCTCGCTGGGTCCCAGGAGCCGCTCCCCTCTGCCCCTAACCAGAGTCTAGTCTCCTGGCTGGGCCTTTTGGGACAGCCTTTCTCCTCTGATCATATCAACTCCTAAATAAATATTAAATTATGTTTGGACGTGTTCCTGTTCCTTTCAAATCTAAGTAAATCACTTCTTCCCTTTGTTGGAATTCCCCAGCCCTGCCAACGTCCCCTCACCAGTGTCTCACATCCCTTGCAATGACAAGATTTGCCTCTAGATACCTGAAATAAAAGGCTTCATATTGGAATTTTATATTTATATCTTTTATATTTATATTCCCAGATCTTTGTAAAATGTGAGTTGCTAAGCCCCCCAAACCCCTCTTTAGGCACCTTTACATATTTCATAAGAAATCATCTTAAAGACGATTAGCTTCATGGCTGAAGATATGCCAGTAAAGGATTATATCATGAAAAAGTGTAAATTTTCTTACTCCAAGGGTGAACAGATAGGGCAGCCAAAACCACTGGGTCCAGGACTATGACGTATAAGTTGCTTACGTTGTGCACTGCACAATTTTCCCCATTTACCCTTTCCACTATGTGATATCACCCTTGTAACTGTGCAGTCCAAGGGCTACCCAACTGCTCATAGCAGCCCAGCCCAGATCCACCATCTCTGACCAAAAGCAGCTTCATTTCTCTGCCCCAGTGCACCACACTAACCTCGTCATGTTCTGTGTGGAGACAAGCTAAACAAGCTTAGCAGGCAGCACTAAATAATACCGGTGTTCCTTCCCCCTCTGCACACTTGATCCTTGATCACCCCAGCCGGGTCCTCCACAGCAGCCTGGCACGCACCTGTATGGTGTCTCTCAAACCAGGACCCTTATGTTTCCCACAGGTGCATGGAAGGAACCTCCTGTCCATTGACTACGACCGGAATATCCGGACAGAGAAGATCTATGATGACCACCGTAAGTTCACCCTGAGGATCATTTACGACCAGGTGGGCCGCCCCTTCCTGTGGCTCCCGAGCAGTGGGTTGGCAGCTGTCAACGTCTCCTATTTCTTCAATGGGCGCTTGGCCGGCCTTCAGCGTGGGGCCATGAGTGAGAGGACGGACATTGACAAGCAGGGGCGGATCGTGTCTCGCATGTTCGCTGACGGGAAGGTGTGGAGCTATTCCTACCTTGACAAGGTGAGTGACCGCGTTGCACTGCCCATCAGCAAGGTTTCTCCCCCCTGCACTCCTATTTCCCAACCAGCCTGAGATGCCCAGGTATAAGTCATCTGTCTTCCCTTTGACTCTGCAAGTCTTCCCTCATGTTCCCCTGGTGCTCGGAGGGGAAAAGAGTCTACAGGAAAATGTTATTCATAGCTCAGCACATTACCATTGAAACAACAACAACAGCAAAAAGGTGCCTAGAGGGGCTAGAGAGATGGCTCAGCAGTTAAGAGCACTGACTGCTCTTGCAGAGGACCCAAGTTCCACTCCCAGCACCCACACCCATCTCTAACTCCAGTTCCAGGGGATCCTACAACCTTGTTCTGACCTCCCTGGGCATTGCATAACACAGGTGCACTTACATTCAGGCAGTGCACTCATACACATTAAAAATGAAATAAATAAAATATTTTTAAAAAAGAAAAGAAAATAGGGTGCTAGATACCCAGTAAAGGCTAAAAGGATAGATTTTCTGATTTTATTCAAAACAAAGGGAAGGAAGAAAAAGAAAAGGTATAGATGATGTTGACAGGGGCAGAACCATCCACTGGTAGCACAGTGTATCATTACTTGTAATCATGAATTATAAATGCATATGGTGTGTTGCTTCTACTTGCCCTAAATGAAGCCATTGGGGAAGGGAATTATGCTGGGAACTCAAGCTGCACCCTCTCAGTTGGCCTATTGGCCAGAGCCTTCTCTCAGCATCGTCTCCTGGATCTGACAATGCCCAACTCGGAGCTCCTCGCTGGAAAAAGGTCCTAGTGGAGCAACAGTAAGAAGAGGTCCCTTAAAGGCACTTGCTGAAGTTTTAGAAGGCTACCCTGGGTAGGTCCTCTTACCTGGTCTGCCCTTGGCATAGGCTGGGGTCTTCCTTTCTCATCCAGTCCTTACGTGGATAACTCACAGGGGCTGGGGAGATGGCTCAGTAGGTAAAGTGCTTGCTGTTTTCACATAGATCCCAGCACCCACGTAAAAAAGCTGGGTGTGATGGCGTATACTTATAATCCCAGCACTTGCGGGAAGACAGATAGAGACAGACAGATCCTGGGAGCTTACTGGCTGGCCAGCCTGTCTAGCCAAAATGGAGAGTTTCAGGGTCAGTGAGAGACCCTGTCTCAAAAAATAAAGTGGAGGATGACTGAGGAAGAAGTCAACACGCATGCATGGGTACATGAAAAATACACTCACATGCACGCACACAGACATGTGTAACTCTGGCCGCCATATGCATGAATGAGTACATGAAACACACACACATACCACACAGATGTGTATAACCTTGTAACAGAGCAGTTACTACCTTTGCAGGAGGGGCCACAGTCCCTTTGAACCTTACCTGATGCTGTTCTCATTTTGCCATGGAATGCTGGGATGGCTGACAGGGAAGCGGAAATCTCCCAGCTGCCTCTTGCTGAGGACATTCCTTTCCCAAAGAGTCACTGATTCCGGGGCACTTCATCTTCTAATAGTTTCTGAAAGGAAGAAGTGCTTTCTAGATTTTATCAGTGGTGGCAAAAACAGCTGTGTGTGTCACCTCTCTCCACTGGGTCCAGTGGCAGTCAGCTCTGAATAGTGTCAGGATTTCTTGTCATTGAACTTGGGAACAAAACCCATCCTCTGGGCCAGTCCTCTAGGCCCTCCACACTCAGTACAGGCAGAGTGATATCATCTTGGGGAGATAGGTCACAACTCAGTCTCTCAGACCCTGCCTGAGCCTGCTCTTGCTAAGTCCATCTGCATTTTCACAGGATTAAGATCTGACAAGCACTGCTCTGGGCAGCCACCACAGAGCCATCAGAACCATAAGAACCTGTTTAGTCTCTGGTTGAAGCTGCCCACCCTTCATAGCTTTCAAATAGACACATGGAGAAATGGAGTCAGTTTTATCCCAAAGAACCAACTCACCTGTTCCTTCTCCATTTCCTCTCCAGTCCATGGTCCTCCTGCTGCAGAGTCAACGCCAGTACATATTTGAATATGACTCCTCTGAGCGCCTCCATGCAGTCACCATGCCCAGCGTTGCCCGGCACAGCATGTCCACGCACACCTCCATTGGCTACATCCGCAACATTTACAACCCTCCCGAAAGCAATGCATCAGTCATCTTTGACTACAGTGATGATGGCCGCATCCTAAAGACTTCCTTCTTGGGCACTGGGCGCCAGGTGTTCTACAAGTACGGGAAACTTTCTAAGTTATCAGAGATCGTCTATGATAGCACTGCGGTCACCTTTGGGTATGATGAGACCACTGGTGTTCTGAAGATGGTCAATCTCCAAAGTGGGGGCTTTTCCTGCACCATCAGGTACCGAAAGATTGGCCCCCTGGTGGACAAGCAGATCTATAGGTTCTCTGAGGAAGGCATGATCAACGCCAGGTTTGACTACACTTATCATGACAACAGCTTCCGTATTGCCAGCATCAAACCTGTCATAAGCGAGACTCCCCTTCCCGTCGACCTCTACCGCTATGATGAGATTTCCGGCAAGGTGGAGCACTTTGGCAAGTTTGGGGTCATCTACTATGACATCAACCAGATCATCACTACTGCCGTCATGACACTCAGCAAGCACTTTGACACCCATGGGCGTATCAAGGAAGTGCAGTATGAGATGTTTCGGTCTCTCATGTACTGGATGACTGTGCAGTATGATAGCATGGGCAGAGTCATCAAGAGGGAGCTGAAACTAGGGCCCTACGCCAACACCACAAAGTACACGTATGACTACGACGGTGATGGGCAGCTCCAGAGTGTGGCCGTCAATGACCGACCCACCTGGCGTTACAGCTATGACCTCAATGGGAACCTGCACCTGCTGAACCCAGGCAACAGTGCTCGCCTCATGCCCTTGCGCTATGACCTCCGAGATCGGATAACCAGGCTGGGGGACGTACAGTACAAAATTGACGATGATGGCTATCTGTGCCAGCGAGGGTCTGACATCTTTGAATACAACTCCAAGGGCCTCCTGACAAGAGCGTACAACAAGGCCAGCGGGTGGAGTGTGCAGTACCGCTACGATGGTGTGGGTCGACGGGCTTCCTACAAGACCAACCTGGGCCACCACCTGCAGTACTTCTACTCCGACCTCCACAACCCCACACGCATCACCCATGTCTACAACCACTCCAACTCTGAGATCACCTCGCTCTACTATGACCTCCAGGGCCACCTCTTTGCCATGGAGAGCAGCAGTGGAGAAGAGTATTATGTCGCCTCAGATAACACAGGGACCCCTCTGGCTGTGTTCAGTATCAATGGCCTCATGATCAAACAGCTGCAGTACACGGCCTACGGGGAGATTTACTACGACTCCAACCCAGACTTCCAGATGGTCATTGGCTTCCACGGGGGCCTCTATGACCCCCTCACCAAGCTGGTCCACTTTACTCAGCGTGATTATGATGTGCTGGCGGGACGGTGGACTTCACCAGACTACACCATGTGGAGAAATGTGGGCAAGGAGCCGGCCCCCTTCAACCTGTACATGTTCAAGAGCAACAATCCACTCAGCAATGAGCTAGATTTGAAGAATTACGTGACAGGTGAGATTTTGCTGCCCAGGTTGGGCAGTGGCTCCCTGTGGGGTGGTTGTCCTGGGAGACTGCTGAGAACCTGGGGGGACAGTCTTGCACTTGATGGTAAGAGAACCCTGGCAACCCAAGGCACTTCAGAACCATAACCAGAAAAGTAGAGGGACATGGTGCAGGTCTTCTTGAGCATTTCCTGACCACTTCACATTTATTCTATTGAGATGACTTCCCTTAGAGTTCTTCCTACCCCAACAGAGGGATTCAGATGAAGAAGCAGAGAAAGAGATTTGTATCAGAAACTGGTTAAAACTCTACCTCTTCTATTACAAGGCTAAAAGACCTAGTTGCCCAGTCTCTCTGAGTGAATTTTGTTCTCTGTGAAGGGTGTGGATAAAGCACCCTATCAAGGGATCATGAGAGGTGACCTTCTCTAGGTAAAGCTCTAGCCTAGCATCTTCCTGTGTTAGTGACATTTTTGTTACTAGCAAAGCAAAGAGTTAGCATAGGTACTGGCATGCCTAAGCCCTGTTCCTGGCCTCCAGAGGCTTTCCCGGTGAAATGTATATACAGGGAGCAGAAGTAATGCAAACAGAATGAAGTTGGTGCTCCCATAGAGATGGCTGCTCAGCTCTATATTCAAAAAGCATTCATAGAGTAGCACCATGTGAGATTCTTGGGATACAGTGCTAGATAAGCCAAACACTTTTCTCTCAAGAAAGTGTGTCTGAGGGTGCATGGGAGTGTGTTGACTTATATTTGAAAGATATGGCGCAATGCAGAAGGCCCCATGTCAAATTGAGCCTGAAGAAGGAAAGTGATCTAAGTTGACTCAAGGCTGAAAGAATGCTATGAACAAAAGTCAGAAGGGCACAAGAAGTTTGAAGAGGGACACGTATGAAGGGGCCATGGAGGAAAGATGATCTACTTCCTGAGATAAGCAAGAAATGGTGAAAAGAGGTTCCCAATCCACCCAGCTACCCCTCTCTCTAACCATGCCTCTAACCATCCTTCCATCCATCCCTCTCTCAATCCATTCCTCATCCCTCCATTCCTCTCTTTATCCATACATCCCTCCATCTGTCTACTCACCCACATACCCATCCATCCACCAACCCATCCAGTCATCCAGCAAAGATGTTGGAGATCTTTCTTATATATACTAGACATATAAAAGACACAGTTGGGAGCAAAATAAAGTTTATGCCCTCAAGGAAATTTGTAAAGAAATCAGGATATATAGATGGATCCAAAGATCAGGTTCAATAGGGCCAACTTTTAATAATCTCTTGGGAAGTCCCAAGACCAGCCCACCCCCCTCCAAGTTCCAGGAGACCCACAGCTCTTAGCCATGACTATGGAGGCATCCATTCTCAGAATCATTCGTTCAACCCTCAGAACAAGAAAGGAAGCTGTAGCCATCTGGAGCACAGAGTTGTCTGTCCCACATTGCAGTCATAGGCAGGTGACCTCCAGGGTCAACTGGTAGCCATGCAATGCCCTCACTAACAAATTTCACACCTTTAGGAGTTGAACTCAGTGGCTACTCCATGCAGAACAGCTGGAACATTTTGAACCCAGGAGCTATGGTTAAACTGGTCTATCTGGAGCCCCTGTCTTTTCTGGCATCCTGCCAAGGCTTCCTCGCTTCCCCACAGCCTGGTAGGATTTGGTCCCCAGTTCACTGCCATTTCAAATTAAAGTACCTCTCAGGAAAACCTACATATGTCTAGTGATGGTGAGTCGTATAAAGACAAATAAAACAAGACAAGGGGTGAAGACAGAGTGATGGGAAGTGTCCCCTTATTTAGAGAGCTCACAGAGGCCTTGCCAAACAGGTATAGGGACCTTTATGAGTTGGAGGAGGAGGGTAAGCATGTTTAGGAAGAAGAAACCCAATGAATGGGGAGGCAGATCAAGCCTGTCTTAGTCTAGGGAGCAAATCCTGCCCCACATGAATGTACTTCCCAGAGCTTTGCTTGTCACTGAACCCCTTAGAAGCTAATCAGTCAGAGGTGAATAAAGAGAAGGGGCCGCACAGAAACCTGCAGCTGCCAAGGCCCACATGAAACCATTCTCAGGACAGTCAACCTCATCTAGACCCTCAATTACATTCTGCTTCCCTGAAAAAAAAGAAAAAGAAAAATGAAATTAGCAAGATTTTCTGAATAGCAAGATGACTTTCCTCCTCATAAGGCTTTATGGAAACTCGATAAAGGGGAATCCAATCAATTTGAAAGAAGTCCAACCAAATTGAATCCAGAAACCATTAGAGAGAAGCTAAAATAAAGGGCAGATTCACAGAAGTAGTGTGCATGTGGGATTGACGTCTGCAGTGGTGGCTAAGGGAAAGATCGGCCAGAGAAAAGCCAGATCAGGCTTGGCCACACCTGCAGTCACCTGTTCTCATGAGCTGATCCTCGGAGAGCAGATGAACCAGAACAGAGAACATTAGATCATCCTCCACTATTGGAGCACTGGTTTCCTACAAGCCTTGTCTAAATCAGCCTTAATTTGCCACTTAGGAGACCAGCGGAGTGGTTGAACTTGCTGCTCACAACTTAAGCAGAAGAGGTAATTAAGATGTAGTCAGGAGGAACACAGAAAACAAAGCCTCCTCTCTCTGGAATCCAGAAGAATCCTTGCTGTTTGGGCACAGCTCTGTGAATGCAAGTGGCTGCTCCTAATGCGTGGGGAAGCTCTGTGTCACCCAAGAATGCCAGAGCAGTTGCAGCACCTGTCATGAAAGGTGATAGAAGAGTATATAGGAAAGACTAAGATACACACACACATACACACATCCTTCCATCGCTTCCATAGTATCCGAGCCTTCTCTCTCTTTTTTTTTTTTTTTTTGGTCTTTTTGAGATAGGGTCTCCCTGTAGCCCCAGCTGGCCTGGAACTCACTAGGTAGACCAGGTTGACCTTGAACTCACAGAGATCCACCGGCCTCTGCCTCCCAAGTGCTGGGGTTAAAGGCATGTGCCACCACACCTGGCAAAATATTTTTTTTAATTTTATGTATATGAGTGTATTGCCTGCATGTATGTGAGCACACCCATGCCATACGATGCCTGCAGCAGTCAGAAAAAGGCATTGGATCCCCTGGAACTGGAATTATAAATGGTTTTTAGGCACCATGTGGGTGCTGGGAATTGAAACTGGGTCCTCTGCAAGAGCAGTCAGTGCTCTTAACCACTAAGCAATCTCTCCATCCCCCTAGCCTTTTCTAAGTCTAGTTAGTGCCCAGGACTCTACCTTGTCCTCTGCCACGTCCTTTTGATGTGAGAACCTGAGCACATCGCCAAACACCAATTCTGACCTCAACACTCACTTGCTGTGTGACTTGCATGAATGTCTTGGCCTTTCTGAGACAGTTTTTCTCAAATGATGCAAATGATGGTAGTAACTGTGCTTACCTCATGGAGTTGTAACAACAAATGAATCAGCGCAACACAGAGTAAGGGCTAATCACACATTGGTTGTGGAGAGCCGCTGTGGCGGTGGAGCTAAAGGGTTCAGTGAGGAGTGGAGACATAACACTGGCATACTGTTCTGGGGAGTACAGATAGAAACCCCTAGATGCACCTTGAAACATATTTAGATTGTTCTGATGTATGGAGTTTAGCAAACCATAAACTCTAGACATTTGAGTTCGGTGAACCTGTTCAGTGAACAGACCCTAGAAGGAACTGTGATGACTCATGTTCCCTCTCATCCTTTCTCCCTCATGAGCCTTGACTGCACAAGCCCCAGCCAGGCACACTGCAACCTAGTAGGATCCTGGGTTTAATCTCTCTAAATGCCAAGAGCCACACCCTTTCTCCAAATATTCACACTTAACTCTTGAAGGTAGTGTGATCCCAAGCTGTGAAGAATGTGAGAAGGAAGAAGTAATGAGCCTTGTTCCCAGCACCAATTACAGACATACCCTGCCACACCCAGCTTTTTATGTGTGTGCTGGGGATTCAAACTCAGGTCCTCACGTTTGTGTGGCAAGCACATTATGAACTGAACCATCTCTCCAGCCCCTCAATGTGGTTTTTATGGCAATTTCAAGCCTTTGTTCCTTTTTTTATTTAGAATTTTTAAACATTAGCATACAAGGGGATGGAGAGAAGGCTCTCAGTTAAAAGCACTGGCTGCTCTTGCAGAGGAACAGGACTTGGTTCCCAGTAGTTACATGGCAGCTAACAACTTACTATAACCTGGTTCCAAGGGGATCTGATGCCCTCTTCTGGTCTCACATGCATGCAGATAAAACACTCATGATACAAAATAAAAATTAATTAATTTACATATTAGCATACAAAGGAAAGGCTTCATTATGGCATTTCCATGCAAACGTCCTTACCTCCCTTGCCCCCTTCCTCTTCCCACCGTACCCCCTTTCTCGTTTATGTCCTATCTATTCTATTACACTTTCCTTCTTTTCTCCTCCCTTAAGATCTCTTCCTCCTTTCTTGTGGTCACCCTTGTTTTTGACATAGACACAGTGGCATAGAAGAACCTTCTCTGAGAGACAGTCTGAACTCCATGGTTTCCAGTTTCAACAGAAAGAGAAGTCGGGGGGGGGCATTAAACTCTAGGATCCCCATATGACAGAAAATATGTGGAATTTGCCTGAGTCTAGCTTATTTAATTTAATGTAATAATTTCACCCATTTTCCTGCAAATGTCAGGATTTCACTTTTCTTTATATATTTTTATATTACCAGGTTTTTATATATTACCAGGTTTTTTCTATCCATTCATTTGTTGATGAACATCTAGGCTGGTTCCATTTCTTAGCATTCTCAAATGGCTTCTGTGCTGTTTTGTCTTTGTGGTGCTAGGGATGGAACTCAGGGTCATTTGTATTCATGGAATGGGTGCTAGGTTAGGAGAGAAGAAGGAACAGAAGTTGAGGAATGGGGAAAGGGAGTCTGGGATGGAGAGAAGATCCTGGGAGGCAGGGGAACACAGAAGATTGTGGATGTTATGGGAAGGACAGATGGTATAAGTACAAATACAAGGGATGGGATCTTGAGCCTTGGGTCTCAAGGTCTCTTTGAAGAGTAGAAGGCTTGGAGGGATGGGCTCAAAATCTGTATTTCCCATCATGTCTAGCCCTGGAGACCCTCTTCCTTAGTGAGCCAGCCATAGTGCAGAGGTCCAAATGTCCTGCACTATGATCACAGGCATCACTCATCCCTCTGACTGGTGATTGTACCTAAGCTTCGGACACACTGCCTGACCTGTAATAGCTCAGAGGAACTACTTTAAATGAAGCTCAAATTAACTGAGTTACCCCTGTGCCCAGGACTGCAGTAAGTCCTGTCCATGTACGTTCTCCTTTGGTCCTTACATCAACCCAAAGTCACAAAGCAAAGGAATTTGAAGTTAAGGTCTGTCTTGTGCCAGAACTGGCCTTCACACTCACAACATGGTGGTTATCGGTGGCCATGATGGGGGTTGGGGAGCATCTACTTCCTTGGACACATATAAAGAATCTCGGTCCTGCCCCAGGAGACAGTCACCATCTTTTGCTGCCCTCTCCTCTTGGACCTCAATCACTCATTTTCTTTTTCTCTTTGCAAGATCCACTGCCGCCTCCCATCCCTGCGATTTCAGAAGTCTTTGTTTTTTGTTTCTACCATAGATGTGAAAAGCTGGCTTGTGATGTTTGGATTTCAACTTAGCAACATCATTCCTGGCTTCCCAAGAGCCAAAATGTATTTTGTGCCTCCGCCCTATGAATTGTCAGAGAGTCAAGCGAGCGAGAATGGACAGGTAAGCAGGGGTTCTTGCCAAGAACCTGAATGATGACCCTCATTCCCTTTCACATACAGTGTGGCACAGGAGCCAAGGGCCTGCCAGAAGAGGAACACTGAGGCTGGGTATAAAAGCTGTGCAGGAACACGGGGACTCCCCAACAGAGTGCATGCCACTGCTGTCCTGTCTAGTGTGGCCCATATTTCCTTCCAACCTCAATGATTACCTTAATTGTGGTATCATTGTCTGTTCAGTACCTACCCTCAGGTCACTCCTTGATTAACAACAGCCTAGAGAGATCCAGCGGCAACCTGCCATCTGCACTGCTGTGAGATCATAACCCTTTCAAATTTTATGGGATGTAATAAAACTGTGGTTTGCAGTTTCTGTCCCATTAAAGAACATTTTTATGCCCCACATAAAACCTCAGCGCTTTATGACCCAAATGCATACAGATTGAGTTGTCAGAACATAATTTGTGCCTGGGTCTTTCTGTGATGACCAAAGGGTGGTCAGTTTCAATTTGGGTGCAGCTGAGACTTTGGCCACAGGCAGATGGGCAATGCAAGAACTGCATTCAGTTGACCTCCTGATATAGGACCTGGGCTCCGCTCTATGAAAATCTGGAAGGTCTCAGCTGCTCTGAATAATCATCCAGATTGTGTGACTATAGAGAGGCAAGGAGGAGCTGCTGGGTAATTGAGAACAGCATTCTCTCCATCCTGCCCCCTTGGGGACCACTCAGTGGATGAATAGCCATCATTTCTCTCATTTATCTAAGTGCCGTTACCTCCCAAACACAGCCTCTCCCATTATCTCAGCCTGTCCCCCAACCGCCAATTGAGACAAGTTGTCATTTGTGAGTAGAGAACTCAAGGCCAAGGAGATAATGGCAATTTCATTCCTCTGCAGAACCAGGGCTGGGATCCAAAGCAACGGACTCAAAGCAGGGAGGAGGCTGGTATTCCCTCTGGCCCTCAGAGCCTGGATCTCTTAGCCTAGAGCTTCTCAAATATGCACACAAATCGCCTAGAATGTCTGGTCAGCATGCAGGCTGGCCCCCATGGCTGAGAGCTGTGTTGGTAACAGGGTGGTCCCCGTGACCACACTGCTGCTGGTCACGCTGCTGTAAGTAAAGATGACAAATATGCAAGTCACTGGCTTTGGACAGAGACAGATTACAGAATGGGGCTCCTAGCTGTTTGGACATCTGATCAGGATGCCCCTGAGTCTGAAGTGTGCCAGACAGCTGCCACACTACAGGTGCCAAATGTCTCCCAGCTCCAACAGTGGGGAGAGTCATAACTGCATAGCCTGGGTTCAAACTCAGGCAAGGTAGGGAATCTCCTTTGGTGTCTTTCAGTGAGTGGCACAGGGACAGGATGGACAGGACACCCCATCAGGGCACTGGGAACCAGCCAGCCTGCCCTAGCAAAAAGTAGTATTGGCCCATATTAACAGAGCATATGAGTCCTGGCAGGGGTGCCCTTAGCATTCCTCTTTCTGGTTCTTGCTCCAGGAGCATCCTTCCCAGCCCACCTTCTGAGATGTCCCTGTTGTCTTGTACCCACAGCTCATTACAGGTGTCCAGCAGACAACAGAGAGGCATAACCAGGCCTTCCTGGCTCTGGAAGGACAGGTCATCACTAAAAAGCTCCATGCCAGCATCCGAGAAAAAGCAGGCCACTGGTTTGCCACCACCACACCCATCATCGGCAAAGGTATCATGTTCGCCATCAAAGAAGGGCGGGTGACCACGGGTGTGTCCAGCATCGCCAGCGAGGACAGCCGCAAGGTGGCGTCTGTGTTGAACAATGCCTACTACCTGGACAAGATGCACTACAGCATCGAGGGCAAGGACACACACTATTTTGTTAAGATCGGCGCAGCAGACGGTGACCTGGTCACGCTGGGCACCACCATCGGGCGCAAGGTCCTGGACAGTGGGGTGAATGTGACTGTGTCACAGCCCACGCTGCTGGTGAATGGCAGGACTCGAAGGTTCACCAACATTGAGTTCCAGTACTCCACACTGCTACTCAGCATCCGCTACGGCCTCACCCCTGACACACTGGATGAAGAGAAGGCCCGAGTCCTGGACCAAGCGAGACAGAGGGCCCTGGGCACTGCTTGGGCCAAGGAGCAGCAGAAAGCTAGGGACGGGAGAGAGGGCAGCCGCCTGTGGACGGAGGGCGAGAAGCAGCAGCTCCTGAGCACAGGACGGGTGCAAGGTTACGAGGGCTATTATGTGCTTCCAGTGGAGCAGTACCCAGAGCTTGCAGACAGTAGCAGCAACATCCAGTTCTTAAGACAGAATGAGATGGGAAAGAGGTAACAAAATAATCTGCTGCCATCCCTCCTCTGGGTGGCTCAGCAGGAGTAACTGATCTCCTCTCCTAAGGAGACGAAGACCTAACAGGGGCACTGAGGCCGGGCTGCTTTGGGATACCAAGTGGCAAGAAAGCTCACATTTTTTGAGTTCAAATGCTACTGTCCAAGCGCAAAGTCCCTCATCCTGAAGTAGACTAGAGCCCGGCCATAAATTCTGAGGAAAACAAAACAAAAGGATGAATGAATGAATGAACAAACACACACACAATGTTCCAAGTTCCCCTAAAATATGACCCACTTGTTCTGGGTCTAATGCAGAAGAGACACAAAACATCCAAAAGGAAAGGAACAGAAAACAAAAAGCAAACAAACAACAAACACATCGACCATAAAAACGAAGAAATAAGATTGAGAAGGCCTCATACCCTAATACCTCACACATTCACACGTGAGCAACACAGACGTTCACAAGGGCCGCTGTCACCAGACCAGCTGAGAACGATTCAGACTGCTTGTGAAACAAATACTTCCAACGTTTTTGTTTAAGCAAATACAGGTGCATTTAAAAAACACGACTTTGGGGGTGATTTGTGTGTAGCGCCTGGGGAGGGGGGCATAAAAGTGGAGGAGTGACCACTGGAAATACTTTTTAAGGAAAAAGAAAAACACAAGAAAAAAAAAAGAAATTAATATCAAAAGTCAAAGCGAAATAATACCGTCCAGCACTTAACTCTCAGGTCTCTACTTAGTCAGGCCTGAGCTAATTTATTTGAGCGCCGAGTGTAAAATTTAATTCAAAATGGTGGCTATATTCACTACACATAAACCTCATACTCTTTTGTCTTTGGAGATTCCATTGTGGACAGTAATACGCAGTTACAGGGTGTAGTCTGTTTAGATTCCGTAGTTTGTGGGTATCAGTTGCGGTAGAGGTGCGCCATTGTGACTCTCTTGCTAACGGGTACCACTTCCGATCGCCCTGTACATACATACGCCGCAAGGCACAATCACTGTTTCAGACTTAAAATTATTAGTGTGTTTGTTTGGTACAGAAACTGAGACAATCACATGACAGTCACCACGAGGAGAGAAAATAAAAAAATAAATAAAAAAGAAAAACAAAAAAAGTTAAAAAGTTAAAAAAATAAAATAAAAACAAAAAAAAAGTCTAATAAGAACTTTGGTACAGGAACTTTTTTGTAATATACATGTATGAATTGTTCATCGAGTTTTTATATTAATTTTAATTTGCTGCTAAGCAAAGACTAGGGACAGGCAAAGATAATTTATGGCAAAGTGTTTAAATTGTTTATACATAAATAAAGTCTCTAAAACTCCTGTGGACACTGGTCTTTTGTGGCAATGCTTTGTAAAGGGGCAAAGGCTGGGGAAACTGGAGTTGCTGATAGACACAGAACCCAAGCTGGTCCAGGGTTGGGCACCCTTTACCTCAAAAGCTTGGGACTAGAAATGTTGGGGTTTGGGAATCTATTTTACAGATTTTGGAACAACTACATATAGTAGTAAGAGAGCTAAGCATGAAATTTATTTATATTTTATTTATATATTACATATACCTTATATATTATATATCTCTACACAGAGTCTGAAGGCTATTTTAAACACTATGTGGGTTTTAGGTTTGGTTTAGTTTTTGTTTTGTTTTGAGACAGGATCTCACTGTGTAGACAAGGATGGCCTCCAACTCATAGAGATCCACCTGCCTCTGTTGGGATCAAGGGTGTGTGCCACCACGGCCAGCAACAGTGTTTTTCACGATTTTGTGTCTGTAACAGAATTTCACAGTATGGAATTTTCTAGTAGTGGCCTTGTATCTGTGCTCAGAAACTTCAGATCTGAGGTGGTTTTTTTATATTTTTTTAAGGAATGTTCCAACTGTACTTGGACCATTTGAAGGAGGTCTTTTCTTCTGTTTTGTCTTGGTTTGGGTTTGGGAAGGGATATTGGTTTTCACTTTTGTTTTTTGTTTCTTTAGGTCTCCTTTTTTGGTGGAGATAGAGAGCATTGAGACAGGGTCTCACACAGCCCTATCTGGCCTTGAACTTGCTGTGTAGCGAAGGTTGACCTTGAACATCTGACCCTCTTACCTCCACCTCCCTATTGCTAGGGTGTCACCACACCCTGTTCTGGAGGAGTAAAGCACCTTAGTGCAACCCCTCCTGCTCTAGTGACTCTGAGTCCTCCCCACCTAAGAGTATGGTCTTGGAGTGTGGGGCTGTGAGGATCTCCAGGACCACCCATGCATGGCTGACCTGGGATACTTGGGCCTTTGTCTGCTACCACTTTCTAGTTCTGGGAGTCGGGAGCAGAAAATCCAAAGTGAACACATTCAGCACTTTGGGAGGTTTGCACCTCTGTGTCTGAGGCTCTGTGTGTTTGTGTATTCTTCCAGGATGCATCAACTTGCCCCTAAACTTTCACACATTGGGCCACTTCTTGGTTTGGATTTTTGTTGGACACCACTCCTACGGCTAAAATACCAGTGCGCTTAACTGCTGAGCCATCTCTCCAGCCTGCAAACAGCCTCATGAAACTGACAAGCAGAGGAACAGGCAGACACAACAGAGAACAACTCTAGAAATGAAAATGGCAGGGGTGTTTAGTGCCCAGAAAGAGAGACTTATGAAGCAGCAGAGGTTCGAAGTTTGCCAGAGCTAGCCGGGTGAACAGAAGGAAAAGCCATCCCATTCCCAAGGCTGAAAATAAACTGTGGTAGAGGGAACAGGGTCAGTTCAAGGACAGGTCAGATGGGTGGTGAGGCAAGAATACAGAAAACTGTCTGGTTCTGGAGCTTCACATGTTAAAGTCTGGATTCTTTTCAACATCGGAAGCAATAAGAAGCCACGTACTTCAATAAGCAAGTGCTTTGGACACAGTGAGAACAGGTAGAGGCAGCTGATGTGATCAGGTAGGTGAGATGAGAAGAAGGCTGAGGGGACCATGGACCTGAGGCAGATGTAACCTCCCCTCACCTCAAGGGAGAGCATGGAGGTAAGTTGGAGTCCAAGACTGCACTCCGGTGTCATTCACTGTGGCGGTGAGAAAATTGAAGGGGCAGCACCGAGGTGATATGAGGACTCAAGCCCCTGTGTCTGAAATGTCACCAGGAAGTCTGGCTAGTTGGTAGGTCCCCTTGAGACCCTCCTGAGGTCTGTAACCCTCTGCCTTCCTGGTCATCCAGTCAGGCCTCAGGTGGTCTCCTTAAGTGGAAGGAAAGAGAGGCAGGGTTAGCCTGATTTAAACCAGGCCTCAGGAACCCTGTCAGCATCACCAGCAGAGAAAGCTGTGATTAGAAGAGTAAGCAAGAAAAGGAAAATGGCCCAGAGAGAACCCCACAGGAGCAGCATGAGCAGCCTGATTCCCCAGGTGTGCTAGGTTGGGCTGTCGTCCTCAGAAGGAACAAGGTCAAGGTAGATCTTCCCGTGAGCTTTGGGCCAGCTACCACCCATCCTGTGGAACCTGATTGATGTCAGCACCTCCAGGAGACATGATCACAGAAGAGCCTCTGGATGCTCATGAGGATACTGAGATCCTTCTGGTGGAAGCTTCAGTGGGAATAGTCACTGGGCTATGTCTCCCAGGTGGATGCACCTAGGGGAGCAGCACAGAGAGTTGGTCCCAGGCCAGGTACTGGGGAGCACTCTTCCAGGCTAGGGCTTCTATGTCCCCTAGCTTCTGGGGACCACATGATACCAGAGTTCCACAAGAAGCAAAATGTCACCTCTTTGGGGTCCACCGTCTTTGAAGTATCCCTTATCATTCTGTTACATCCAGACCAACCCAGTTCTTCATTGTATACTACACAAAAACATGAATGAGAGAAGGAAAGAGTATTGGGTGATAAGTCCTTTCTTGTCTCTCTTCAGTATGGAACAATGACTGACAGAGAGTTCTGGAAGAGCCAGACAGCTCAGGGGTTCATAAAGACTATGTACTCTATCGTGACCATGCCTGGAAACCAGTTCTTAGCCACTCACTGAATGTGGGAACAAGGCTGGCTCAGTAGTACAGCACCTCCCAAACCTGTGTGCCCTGTGTTCCATCTTGCAAATCTTAAAAACTGTGGGAACTTGGAAAAGTTACATACATCAACTAAATAAAAATCCTTAGCTGCTTTAAAAGATAAGCTCCATGCAAATAATGCTCAAAATAGAAAAGAGCATTTCATTCACACAGCGGTGCCCTCTGCCTCAGGGATGGCCCACCGTGATGGTTAAATGAGACATCATGCATTGCTGGCACATAGTAACTACTTAATATTATTGGTTTTTATTATGTTTAAACCTTTGTACTGGGGCTGGAGAGATGGCTCAGCGGTTAAGAACACTGGTTGTTCTTGCAGACCCAGGTTTGAATCCCAGCACCCACATGGCAGCTGACAACTGTCCGTAACTCCAGTTCCAGGGGATCTAACAGCCTCCTGCTCTCCATGGGCATTGCATGACACAGGTACACTTACCTACATGCAGGCAATACACGCATACACATAAAATAAAAATAATATTTTTTTAAAAAAAAAAAAACCTTTGTACCAAGCACAGGTTTTTTCTAAGAGTTCCATTGAGAGAAATGTTTGTGCATTGTTAGGCGAATGGAGGGTCTTTTCCTCCCCACACATACTTCTTGTTGTCACCTTGTCAAGAGCACTTCCCCCTCCACTCTCCCAGGCCCAGGGAACTTGAGCAAGTGCTTTCAACATCTGACCCCCATTCATGGTCTCAAGGGCTTTTTCAGAAAGTGACATTTAGAAGGTTGAGAGTTGCCGGGTGCAGTGGCGCAGTTCTTTAATCCCAGCAGAGGCAGGTGGATCTCTGTGAGATCTAGGCCAGCCTGGTCTCCCCTGTCACAAAAAAACAAACAAAAAAAACACCACAATTTTGTCTCCGGGATTGTCAGAAGTTGGAAATGCAAAGATGAATAAATCAGCTCAGAAACCGCAGCATCAAGTGTGAGACTCACAAGACAGTCACAGGGCACAGCTAGGTCAGGGCTGGAGTTGTGGGGAGTTGATGGACTAGATCAGGAAGGAGCCCAGAGAGGGCCCTGTGGTCTGGAGGGGCCTGGGTGTGCACAGGGTGCACCCACACACACCTCTGGAGCATCTGAGCGGGGCAGAAGATAAGAGGGCTGGAGTGGGACTGCCTGGAACAACACCTGGAGCGTGAGGAGGAAGCCGCTCAGGGATGGAGGCTTGTCTAGCCCAGACTCACAAAGGCCCTGGCGTTCACACCAGCACCAAGGAGGGAGAGGGGGCAATCAGCTGGAACCTTCTCGGCAGAGGCCCCAGGCCCAGTGAATCAGGTTCTGACCCAGAGTGAGAGCTTAAGTGAGATCAGGTGTTACGCTCGCTCCCCCGGGCATCTTCACCTGAAGACAGCCCCAGGAAGCAAGGCAGCAGGAACTGGGCGCAAGAGATCCTCCGCCCAGCCTCTTGCAGGGAAGAAGGGGACAGGATTGAGAGTTGGCCTCTCTCAGCTGAGCATTCCCTACAAGATCGACGTATGTACGTGGGGTTCTTGTGAAAAGGTAGAAATGCCACTGGAGGAGGGTTATGGAGGTGAGGAAGAAGGGAGAAAGGATTGGAACACGAGGGCCCGAGAGGTGCTGGGGCCGACCTAGTGTGCCAGTGAGGGGCGGTGTTTGCAGGGGTGGAAGAGAAGGAGGAACTCCTTCTCCAGCCCCCAGGTGAAACGGCACTACACCCGGGGGTAGTTTAACAAGGCTAGGAGGGAGTTTATCAAGGCTAAGTTCTCCACCCTGTGCACACCCAGGCCCCATACTGCGTCCTGAGGCATCTGGGCAGCCTTGCTCCGCCTCAGGCGCACCCCAACCGGCACTCAGTGGGGCGCCCTTCAAAAGCAAGGCTGTGTAGACTTAGCCTATTCTCCAAAGTCCCCTACCTTCCCAAGCCTTCGCCTCCTCCCAGAAATGTAGGGTTTGCTCTTTGGCCACCAGGTGGCAGCCTTACCCACTAATTCTTCCTGGGCTTTCAGAATGATGTGAGGCAGTTTTACCCAACCTGGCCAGGGAAGGTGGACTCTTCAGAAGCCAGATTGCAGAGCAGGCCAGGGAATCGCCAGATTCTCAATGCAGCTCCTTAAGCGCAGTCTGAGTACAGTTCGACATGCCCTTCACCTCCCTGACCCTCACCTCACCTCACCTTTTCTCGTTCGTTAAAATAAGGAGACATGCCTGCTTGATGGTGCACACCTGTAATGCCAGCAATTCAGCAGGATCGGGAGTTCAAGGCCAACCTGGGCTATGTGAACTCCTGTCTCAAAAGAAAACTTTTCAGTTTAAAACCTACTGCACCCCTCTCCAGCTAGGTCAGCTCTTTCTCTAACCTGCCTCTGTGAAATGGACAGCACACCTTGCAGCCACACAGCCCTGCAGTAGTACACACTCAGCCTGCATGAGGAATGACTACTGACCCTCTGTTCGTAGTAGACTATTTTCAGCCTTCAGAGAAAACCAGAAGTGAGGTCTCAGCTTTCTGCCTACATTAGAGTTCCATGGGGTGGGAGTGGGGGGGCTTCCTCTCTTCTCTGTCCTTCCACTCCCCTTCCACCCTGTTCCCTACTCATTCTGAGCCCAATTTCAGGGGAAGTAAAAGCAATCCCGTGTCTATGCACTCACAAGCCCCTATCATTCAAATGAGTTCAATATCTGAACTTCCCACACACCGAGCAGAAGATGAAGAAACGGCCTAGGGAGCCGCATAACACATCATCGAGTCCCACAGCAAAGCAGGCCCTCCTAAGGGGCTGGAAATTCTTCTCTGGC
>NW_008335437.1:389762-404824 GCF_000622305.1 Nannospalax galili
AAAGATTTAACAGCACCCCTAGCCTCTACCTTCTACATGCCAGTAGTAACTATACCCCCCACCCTCACCTAGCTGTGACAGCCTTTCTGACATTGTTAAATGAATGTCCTCCTTGAACGGTATAACCGCCCCGACTGGAGAATCATTGCCCCCCCAGCTCCCACATTCTCTCCACCCCCTTGTCCGTCCTGTCTCATTGCTGAGGCTCCAGTCTACAGAAGGGAGAAGCAGTGCTATTTTCTGACCATGCAGGCTAAATTGCCAGTACTCCCCTGTGTTCTCTGAAGCAGCAGTCCTGACACCTGGGGTCTGGAACTGCCCCAGTTCCCCTCCTATAGGCTACAACACCCCAGAGCCTTTTTAAAATATGTTTGTTATTTATTTATGTTTGAGACAAGAGTTTCACGTTATAGCTCAGGCTGGCCTAAAACGTGTATCCCAGGCTGGTCTCAGCTTCTCAAGTATTAGTTTTATGTACCACCATACCCAGTATATCCCCTGTGTGTGTGTGTGTGTGTGTGTGTGTGTGTGTGTGTGTGTGTGTTTGAGGCAAGGTCCCAAATCTCCTGACTGGCCTTGAGTTCATGGCAATCTCCTGCCTCAGTCTCCCAAGTGCTGGGATTAAAAGTATGAGTCACCACCAGGGCTCTAGGAGGGTCTTCAGTGGCTGATTATCCTAGGGAGGAGGGGATAATGAACCGTCCCTCCTCCAGCTTCTCCTCTACCAGCAGCCCACATGAGGAGCTGTGTCCAACCTGGAGGGAAGCAGAGCTGAGCACTCCGAAGCCAGAGCGCCTGAACTCTGTGTGCGGCCAGGAGCAGCCCCATGAGTGTGTTGCGCTGCTCACTGTCAGAGTGATGGAAATGAAAGGCTGACCTAGGAAAAGGAGCCCAGAGTTCTCCACATTTCCTTGGGAGAGGGGAAGAGATGCCTGGGGCTGAGGTGGCAGGGCCATGTTTCATTTCCTCATGCCCCTATGCCAAGGATCACATGGTACCATACAACCTCATATAACAGTATCTTGATGGTAACTCATGACACTCTAATAGTACTCTGCTGGGATGCAGTTGTGGAACATAACAGTTGCAGACAGAATGTGAGATGGTGCCCACCAGCCCACCACCCTCCTAGTTGGTAAGTCTTCAAGGGACAGCCTGAAGGAAATGGCAGTCTCAGAAGCATGATCTCCTTCATACCCCCGGTGGAGTGTCTCCATCCTCGTAGTGTGTGAGGCATGGTTGAGCAACCTCATGTTAATGTTACATAGGACAAGGTCTAGCTTGCTGAGGGAGCCCAGGAAAGGACTGCAGAGTATACTGTGCGAGGGCAGCGTGTGCTACATGGGGCCTGCAGCAGGAGCCATGTCTTCCAGAGCCAGAGAACTGCAGCAAGTGTCCTGCATCTGGCCATATGCAAGGCAGCATGTGCTGAATGCCCAGTGTACCCTAGCTTGCATTTTTCAGATCATGTCTGTGTGTGTGTGTGTACATGTATGATTCACAATATGGACTACATGGAGCAAGAACACATGTGTCTGTGTAACACATTGCAGGTACACAGGGCAATGCTATGGGACCATTTTACACCATGGTAACTGGCATATTCCCCTGAGATGGGCAGAGGCAGGCAGACCTCTGAGCCTAGAGGTCTAGGTCTAGGCTCAGACCTCTAGACCAGCCTAGCCTAGAGAGTTCCAAGCCAGCTGGGACTACAGGGAGACCCTATCTCAAAAAAACCAAGGTGGAAGTACCTAAGGAACAACACCCAAGATTGACTTCTGGCTTCCACATGCATGGGCATACATGTGAACATGTACCTATACACATACATGTTCCTTTACACGCATGCACACATACATGCACATACACACAAAGCTACCGAAGAACAGCAAGAGAATGTCTCCCATTCTCTTCAAACACTGGCGAGTGTTTGTGCCTGCTCGCAGGATTGTTCAGAACAGAATGTTGTCTGCCCTTGTAGTAAATGCTGGTCTGGATTCAGGACCCAGGCACTCAGGCACCTGGCAGCCTGGCCCAGTACTACCTGTGGGGACAGTCACAGTGAGAGGGCACTGACCAGTTAGCCCAGGGACAGAAAGCCTGGCTGCCTGCTTCAGTGGGCAGTGAGGGGTACAGGGTGCTTCTAAAGGGCTATCCCAGTTCCGGAGGCTGCAGTGGGGGTAGCCAAGTCTTAGTTGCTCAGCTTCCCACCCAAGGTCTCCTCCTGCCCACACCTGTGCCTCTGCCTCCCGATCTGCCTCTCCAGGTGCTGCTCTTGATAGATCAAAGAAATATCCTGTGCACAAATAGACCACATTCCATCTCCTGGGGTTCCCATTCCTGAAGAGGAAATATAAGAAAGCCTGGGGACAGAGCCACAGGACACACTGCCCAGGAGGTGCTACTTCCCTCTCCACCACCAGTGGGGACATGGAAGTGGGTTGTGATGTGCTGGGGACCAGCAGAGAGCCCATGCAGTGTGCTGCCTTGGAGGAGAAGCAGAAGTGGGCTTTGCTGTGGGGAGTTCAAGCCCTCTGTGCTGGGTTGGCGGTGGAGAGCATGGGAGAAATTAGACAAAGTGCACCGTTTGCGTTCCAAACTGGCATACCCGATGAAGGACACAGCAAGGGGAAGGAAACAAAATATCACCTGCTTCTGAGATTTAGCCATAGATAGGACCTATGGGATGACTAGCACCTGCTCTGTGGACTATACAGAGCTCCGAGCATGCAGACGCTGACAGCCCTCTCTGGCCTGGGCATGGTGATTTACTCCTATAATCCCAGTATTTGGGTGGCTGAGGTACAAGGATCATTTCAGGCCAATGTGTCAAAAAAAAGGAAAATAAAATAGCAGCAAAACGAAATAAGCACAGGATACACACTGTCCCAAACACACAGCCCACGGTTCTATTGTTGTTATGGTTCTATGGTTGGCTACTTAGTTGGTTTTAGAGAAGAGGGTCTCACTATGTTTCTCTGGCTGGCCTGCAGCTCCTGGATTCAAGGACTCCTCCTGCCTCAGCTTCCGTAGCAGATGGAACTACAAATGCACACCACTGCACCTGCCTTTAACTCTGGGGCTCAGGGCTGGAAGAACTTAGCTCCTTTGACCTTTAGTGAAAGAAGAATCAGTGTCAGCCTCTGGTGTCAGCTTCTGGACAGAGCCGAATTCCTCTGGTCTCTACTGCTGGCTTAAGTTTGATGCTTCAGAGTACGCAAGATACATTCATTCATTCCTTGAAAGGTCAATGGAGGGGCTGGAGAGATGGCTCACCAGTTAGGAACACTGGTTGTTCTTGCAGAAGACTGGGGTTGGAATCCCAGCACTCACATGGCAGCTAACAACTGTCCATAACTCTAGTTCCAGGGGATCCAACAGCCTCTTCTGTCCTTTAAAAAAAAAAAAAGAAAGAAATGTCAACAGAGAACCAGTATGCACATTCATTGTGCCATCAGATGCCCCTGGGACTGCCTTCTAACCTCAAGCTCCCGCTGGTTCCACCCAACCTTGTCATGGGTTCTAGAGGGATGCATGGGGGCATTGGATGGAGGAACTAGTTGGCCTCCACCTCAACAAATTCTAGCCTTCATTTTGCTATCTTTCGGGCTCCTAAGCTCCATTAGTGAACCAATCCTGGCTCCCTCATCACTGAGACTGAACAGATGGCAGCTTCCCCACCACCTGGAGGGAGTTCCCAGCCCCCTAGTGGGAGGACTTTGCTAAACACATGCCACACAGTGGCTGTGTCCACACCAAGTGGTTCCAAGTGGAAGTGGAATTTGCTTCCCAGCATCAATTCCATGATGATCTAGACTCTCACAGTAGCCTGCCCCTACCTCAGGGCAACCTCATTACCTGTTACCCTGCTGTGTGGAAATTAGTTTATTTTCAGAGGTGTTATGATTTAGCATGAGAGCCTGAAGAGGAGTCCTTGTACTGTCAAAATAACAGGATACAGATCACTGCTTAGATTAATCTAGAACTTAACGAAGTTCTCAGTTGCAAATCTCACAGGCTAGTAGACTTCTACATGCCCAGGGTTGCATTAATACCAGCTACTCTGCAGCCTGGATGTTTATGCCAAGCAGGCCTGAGTCTGGAGCCCCAGGGTTCCTTACATTTGGAAAGCTGGAATGGGTACTGGATGTAGGAGGTGCCAGGTCAAGGACCTGGTATAGAGTAAGTGCTCAGTCAACAGCCATTCTCCCATCGATTCTCCTGTCCAAATACTAACCAGGCCTGACCCTGCTTAGCTTCTGAGGTCTTATACATGTGTGGTGGTAAGGCCATAGACTCAACAGCCATTCTCATCACTGTAATGGTCATCACTGCCCCTCAGGGAAGCCCCTGGTTAGCAGAGTCAGCAAACCAACTGCCTGCCTCTTCAAACCCCATCCTTTGATCTCCAGCCCATGTTGCCTGCAGGCCCTACTCTGAAGGTTTAAACCTCCACTTCAAGGACTGTGGGATGTGAGGACTTCCTTATCTGGCCCATCTTCTGTTGACTGATCACAATAAAAGGGAAACTAAGGCACCAAGAGACTAAGGCCAGGAAAGGATTCTGCTTGCTCACAAATTCCTAATTTCATGAAGGTGTGTACTACCCTCAGCCTTTAGGGAAGTTTTGGTCCTTGGGCTGGATGATGGAATAGACACCATCAGATAAGTTCTTGCAGGGGCCCAGAAAGATCTCTCCAGGGAGGTGGATGGGAGAGCAATTCCATCCTTCTTTGTGCAGGCCAGGAACTATGACCCATAGTCACATCAGAATGGAGTTCTGCCAGGCGTGGTGGCGCACACCTTTAGTCCCAGCACTCAGGAGGCAGAGGCAGGCAGATCTCTGTGAGTTCAAGACCAGCCTGGACTAAACAGTGAATTCCAGGTTAGCTGGGGCTACAGAGAGACCCTGTCTCAAAAAGACCAAAAAAAAAAAAAAAAAAACCCAAAAACCAAAAAACAGGATGGAGTTCTTACCTTATTTGGTGTACATCAATTTTCTCTAGCTTTATTTTCCTTTATCAACACACTTACTATAAAAATGTTAATCTCTATGAAATAAAAGTTCTGTGAAATATATTTGGAACTCAGACCATATGGCTCACTAGGAGAGAGATGGCTGTTTGCTGGGCTCATTGGTTAGAAAACTGCTCCAGGCTCCAAATCAAAAGTCATAGATGGGAAGTGAACGGATCTCCTTAAGCAATTCAGTGCATATTTTTAGGCAACCTAGTCATTGTTTTTATAATTCAGTCAATACTGATGGAGAGATATTCCATACCAGACACTGAGATGAGTTAAACAAAATATCAAATACAGTATATTTTATTATTTATTAGTTAACATTTTTTGCCACAGTTACACTCTCTCCTTCCCTCTGAAATGCTCCAATGGATACCGAAGCATCTGAAAATAAGCTGTAGACTGTATGACACTCCTAAATGTGTCAGCAGAGAGCTCCTAAGAACAAGGATTATTCTCCTGCGTAACGACCGTGCCGCCATAAATCCTGAGATACTTAACTCTGGCACAGTGGTGTTGCCTGAAATGCATTCCTCAGTCTCCTTTCTCCAGTAGTCTCAAGAATGTGCTTTGTAGTTTGGTTTTTTCAAGTAACCCAGGATCCCTGTGGATCTCATACTGTCTTTGGCTTGCTAACATTTTCACAGAGAGCTCTGGAAAGGAAGCTAAAATACTGTCAAAGACACTTCAAACTCAAACTAAAAAAGCAAAAATCCTTTCATGCAGGACCCTTGGATACAGCATAATTCTATTCTTCACTACAGATGGGCAAATTATTTCTAAGAAGAGCATATGGGCTCCTAATTATTTCAACAGACTAACACCATCTGCTCCCTACAAGAAAGAAAAATGACCAAGAGGTGGTGTCAATGGGCTTTGGGGCCCTGACCAGGGTACACACGGCCCATGTTCTCGAAAATGTTGCCCTGTGCTCGGAGGTCAATCTGTACTGGTACTGATCTGGGCACTGGAGATGGGGAAAGAAGGAAAGAAAAACTGATAAACCAGGAAACCTTTTGTCACAGAGGTTTCCAGTCTGAGAGACAAAGACACAGAGAGAGGTTGTTTCTTGAGGACAGAGTAAAGGAGATGCAGGGGAATACAATCCATCCTTTAGTGGTGAAAGAAGAAGCCACAGCTAAGTTGGACCCTCCTAGAGAATTCTCTATCTAAAGGCAAAAAGAATGGTCTGCAGGACACACAACCTATGCACAGGTCCAGATATGGGAAACATGTCCACAGGTCTCACTGAACAGTGTGAGGGAGAAGGCATAAAGTCGTGATTGGAACAGTGGCTGGGGTCAGCCCACACTGAACTCTGAGACACATGGGAAAGTGCCTGGACTTCATCTGAAACCCAGTGAAGAGTCCCTGACCATCTCAACATGGATCTAGGAGGTGCCGGCAATGGTGGGTCTGGATCTAGGGTAGTCGAAGGGCAGGTGGAGTGTGAAAGGAAACAATATACTTTGGTAATAAGATCCAAAGCTCTTGTAGATAGAATATAAGTGAGTAAAGAGGAAGAAATCTAGGTTCATTCCCAGGTCTCTGTAATCAATGTTTTAGGACAAGAGATCAGGTATACTACAACCTGAAGGCTAGTTATCTGTTCTTTAAATATTTTTATTTTATGTGTATGAGTGTAATGCCTGCATGTAGGTGAGTGCACCTGTGTCATGCCATGCATATCATGCCATACCCGAGGAGGTCAGAAGAGGGCATTGGATCCCCTGGAACTGGAGTTACAGATGGTTGTCAGCTCCCATGTGGGTGCTGGGAATTGAACCCAGGTCCTCTGCAAGAGCAGTAGTGCTCTTAACAGCTGAGCCATCTCTTCAGTCCCCAGTTGTTTTTTTATGAAGTTTTATTGGCACACAGATACCCATCTGTATGGTATCTCTAATTGCTCTGGGACTGAACCTAGGGCTTCTCACTTGGTAGGGGCATACTCTACCACTGCTACCACAAAACTATATCCACAACCTTTTAAAAAATGTTTTTGTTTTGTTTTGTTTGAGACAGAGTTTCTAGCCCATGCTGGTTTCATAGTCCCTATGTTGCTGAGGATGATCTTAAACTTTTTAAAAGTTTTTAGAATTTGTGTGTATGAGTGTTTTGCCTACATATATGTAAGTGTACCATGTGTGCAATGCCTGTGGAAGCCAGAAGAGGGTGACAGATCCTCTGGAATTGGAGTTATAGGTAGTCATTCACTATAGGTAGGTGCTGGGAACTGAACACAAGTTCTCTGCAGGAGCAGCCAGTGCTTTAAACTGGCTGGAAGCCCTGTTCCAGATGAGCCATCTTTCCAGTCCCTGACCTTGATCTTGATTCCACTACCTCCATTTCCCTAGTGCTGGAGTTACAGATCTGTACCACCACATACCCAGGGCTTCTAGTATGCTAGGCAAGCACTCTAGCCTGTTATGTTTTTATTATTTATCTTAGTTTTCTTTGAAGCATGGTCTCCCTGTAGCCCCAGCTGGCCTGGAACGCACTATGTAGACCAGGTTGGCCTTGATCTCAAAAACCTGTTTGCTTCTGCCTCTCAAATGCTGAGATTAAAGATATGTGCCACCATGCCTGGCCCTGTTAAGTTTTTATTTTGACATAGTCTTAAGTTGTTCAGACTGGCCTTGAACCTACTCTGTAGTCCTAGCAGGCCTTAAACTTTCAGTCCTCAAACTTTCAGTCTTCCTGCCTCAGCCTTCTGAGTAGATAGGATTACAGGTGTGTACTACTAGGTCCAATTGTTAGAGTGTCTGGTTCTTTATAGGAAAGTTGTAGTCAGGTTCTGTTTTAGAGCATCACACTTAAGACATGCTTCATGGAGAATGAGATGTTTTATTTGTTAAAAGTGAATTTGACCACTCTGTCTTCCTCCCTGTTCCTTTGCCCAGTTACCATGGATGCATGCACACTGAGAATTCTAAGAAGTTCCACAGGGGCATGATGGCTCAGTGGGAAAACACACTTGCTGCCAGCCTTGATGATTTGAGTGCAATCTCTTGGACCCACATGGTGGAGGTGGTGGATGTGGACTTCTGCAAGTTGTCCTATGACCTCCACATGAGGCATGGGACATATGTACAAAGAATAAAAAATTTTTTAAAGCTCCACAAGAAAGAAATCTATTTTCTTTATTAAAACCAAAGTTGCTCCAAATGTATTTGCCCTCAGGCTACTTTTCTGTTTACTACTGAGAAATGCTTCTGTGGAAACCTATTTTAGAAGACGAGGAGGTTTACTGGAGGGATAAGGGGTAGAATACAGTTATGAGATCAGTTAAGAATCATAAAAATGGTCACACGTTAAACAGGGGTTCTAGCTGGGGCTTGGGTCAAGGAGGAAGAAGACACATAGGGAGGCCATGAAGACTGGATGATCCTTACAGTTACCTAATTAGCTACCTAAATAACTATAAGGAACATGGACTGGGGGCACAGGGGCATGGCACAAGGAGGCAGAAACTGGCTTGAGGACACAGGTGAATTCTAGTTCAGACACACTGCATTTTGTTGGCTCTCAGTAAACAATGACCCACTGCTTCCAAAAAAAGATGGAGTAGGCATATTTTCCCTATCCCTCTCACTAACTAAACTAAAAACCTTGGAAACTCCATGTAAAGCAAATACAAGAATCTAGATGGTGCTGAGAAGGCAGCAGATGCTAAGGATATCCCAGACTGAGAAATGGCCCAGGGGCAATTTCCCCCAGTTTCCTTTCTTCATATACCCTGGGCTAAGTGCTAGAGAAACAGGCAACCTACAAGCACCCAACAGTCCTCCCAAGACACATGATTTTGAAAACTGGAGTCAGAATAAACAAAGTGCACAACATTACTAGGCTATGTTAAACTTTCGTGGCCAAGGCAACTCAAAGCAAGGTTGGCAGCAAGTATGTTTTCCCGGGACTAGGGAGCAGGACTTTATTGACCAGAGTAACAGTGGAGATACAGGAAGCCACGTGCTCAAATCAGAGCCTTGAGGGATTTGAGGGCTCAGCAGCCTCCACTGTCGCCAAAGCAGTGCACATAGGGTCCTTTTGCCATATTGGACACACCACATCTTTGGGGCCTTTGCACCTTCTGTTCCCTTGCCCTGGAATGTATGTTCTTAGGCTTTTACCTGGCTGATCTCTTTCAGTGTCACCTCTTCAGCCTTCCTGTCTAATGTCCATTTTCAGTTGATCCCTGCCCTACCAAACCCTTTAGAACCCTCTACATCATGTTATAGATAACTTGCGATTGCTTGTTGACTTTATTGTATGTGCCCCCTACTAAGCTAGGAGTTCCACAAGACCAGCTGAGAAACCAGGCCCATGTCCTAAAACCTTGTCTGGCATACAGTGGGCAAATAAAAAGGTATTGTTGTATAAATAAGCAACAGAGCTGAAAAAGGAAGGAAAGGAATTGTGTTCATGTTTCTCAGCGCTGTGAGAAGATTCCTGAGAACAGAAGGGAAGAGGGATTTATTTTGACCCCTGCCCTGGTTTTCGAGGGTTTAGTGCATGAGCACTGGCTCCATTGCTTTTAAATCTGTGGCAAGGTAGAAACGTGGCAGAAGAAAGCAGAGACAAAGGGGGTTGGTGACAAGATATACCCTTCAAAGGCATACCCCCAACACACACTCTTCCTCCAATCAGGCTCTACCTCCTAATAGCCCACTTAATATGAATTTATCTGTGGATGAACATACTGTTGAAATCAGCACCGTCTTGATTCACCCCTTGACTGCACTCCCAGCTTGGGACCAAGCCTTCTACCCTTTGTGGGGACACTTTCTATCCAAACCATAACACCTACCTCTAAAAGAACTTCATGTTTCAGGACTAAACCAAGCCCTTTATTTCTGTTCTAATTTCATTTCTGTTGCTGTGGCAAAATACCCCGACAAAAACAACTTTAAGGAAGAAAAGATTTATTCTGCTTACAAGTCCAGGGTGCTGTCCATCATTGCTGGGAAGTCAAAGCAGCTGCTAGTCACAGCCACAGTGAAGAGCAGAGAGAAATTAATTCATGCATGTTTGTTAGTGCTCAGCTCACTCTTACACACAAACACATAAATACAACACAGTCCAAGACCCAACCCCAGGGAATGGTGCTGCCCATGATGGGCAGACCTTCCCACCTCAGTGTCATCAAGACAGTCCAGCATGCACACCCTCAGACATATCATAACCCACAGGCCAACTTTATCTAGACAATACTTCATGGAGACTCTCCTCCCAGATGATTCTAGATGGTCTAGAGTTGACAATTCAAACCAACAGATACAATGTCATTCTATTTAGTTGTCACAAGTCAACAGTGAGGTGGGTATTACTGCTCTCAGGAAATGGAGCTGCAGAGGGTCAAGGCCCAAAACACACACCCACCGAGATCCACCGCCAAGTTTCAGATAGTGTTTGTTTCCTGCCAGAGTTTTTTCTGTCACTCCACCCATCCAGCTCGTGGAGTCCCGCTATCCGGGTTTAGACCACACTCCTACACCCTTCTTGCTGGAGGGTTTTTTAATTCATGTAGCTTGCTCATCTTCACACAGCTACATTTCTGAGAACTCAGGGTCAGACCTGCACAGTGCACAGGTAAAGAGCATTCCACCCCCAGCATCTCTAAGCGGTTGGGCTACAGTTTAATTTAAGCTTCTGGGTACCATGGCGATAGAGTGCTATAAATACCCCGGAGACTTCTTGCAGCCAGCCCTCTGGTTATTGCGCTCCCCTCGCCACCCCCGTTTCCCACCAGGGCTCCGCTCGCGCGTCTGGGGTAGGAGGGGAAGAAAGCACGCTTGCGCCCTGTGCGCCAGCTCCCGGCCCTCTGCTCCCTGGTTTGCTTTCGCCCAGCACACCCCCACCCTTGAAACCGCGATTTCATCTTCACCTTTTAGAGTGCACAATTCATTTCCTCCTCAGTTAAAGACACATGAGCTCCCAGGTTCCAGAGCACTCCCTGATGAGGGAGTTGGAAACAGGATGGACTCAACCTGAACTTCCAGCCCCAGGATAGCCGCTGGGGTGGGAGAAATCCAGTTCAGTTATTAAAGAAGGAAAGGAAGGACCAGAGAAGGGAGGCAGGCACCACAGAGAGAAAACATGCCCTGCTTCCACGAAGCCAGCTCCACCTGTTAAATCCCTGCTCTCTACTCACCAGGTGGATACTGACAGCTCTGAGCAGGTGGTGGGTCTAACCTCAGCTTGGAATTCAGGGCCCCCAACTCCACCCTCTTATCAACTGTGCTATGATCTGACTTCACTGCCTGCCCCAGGCTCCAAAGCCTCCTCCAACCTCTCCAAATTGACGCACAACCAAATGAAAGCCGGAGTTCAAGGTGATTGATGCTGGCAACCCCGCTCCTTCAAACCAGACTGTGGCCCTGAAGTCTCTCCTTCCTAGGCTTCCTGCCCTGCTAGGACCCAAGAGTAAAAACCTACTGGAGGGCTGGAGATGTAGTTCAGTTGGTGGAGTGGTTGCCTAGCATAGAGGAAGCCCTAGGTTTGAGCTCCAGCACTGCATAAACTGGTATGGTAGTGCAAACCTGTAATCCCAGCTTTCAAGTGGAGGCTGGAAGAATCAGAAGTTCAAGGCCTTCTTTACTTACAAAGTGAGTTTGAAGCCAGCCTAGGCTACGTGAGATTCTATCTTAAAAACAGAACAAAACGAAAATTCCACATGAAGCATCAGTGTTGGAACCTGGGCTATTGTTATAGTCTCAGTTTACTACTCTACAGAATGGAACCAATAAGAACCAAAGCAATAAGCATTAGGCATTTCTCTATCTGGAAATCGAGTAGGCTGTGTTAAGCTTATTTCCATTTCTTTCCCAGCATGGTCTTAAACACTAAGAGCCCAGAAGTATATAAGAAACGTCTTCTGCCTAACTTGCCTGTTGCCAGGGTTTCCTTCTACCCTGTTTTTCTCTGGCTTAGGACATATTTTCTCATCAATGGAAACAAAGAGTTCAGGGCACAATTATGAACCTCAAGTAATGCATGACTAAAGAAAGGGGACATTATTGATTCAAACACAGAATATCACTGTGAATTCCCCAGGACATGTGGGATGGACAGCATGAGGTTGGGAGGTGCAGTCAATGGAGTGGGAAGACAAATCCCAGCAGAGGTTCTCCAAGCCTTCAGCCCCATAGAGTATGTACATACCAACTGGAAACTACTGCTAGATGTAGTGATTCTGGTTTTTCCTTCCTTCCTTATTTATTTTATTTAAAATTATGTGTCTGTGTTAGTTTAAGCACATGAGTGCTGATGTTTATGACCAGAAATATTGGATCCCCCTGGAGCTGATGTTACAAGCAGCTATGAGCCACCTGATATGCGTCCTTCCTCTGCAAGAGCAGTATGTGCTTTTAACCAATGTGCCGTCTCTCCAGTTTTCCTCCCTCCCTTCTTCCTTCCTTCCTTTCCTTTTTTTTCTTTCTGCATTAATTTCCCCTCATCCTCATGAAACATGTTACTCTGTCTCTTAAGACATATATGGAAATGCCCTTTCTTTGTTGTTGCAGTGAGGGACCAGATTTCAGAGGACACTGATTTTAAAACCAAGACAACCTGTCCTGGTTGTCTCCTATGAGCCACGCAACTGGGAAAGCAAATAGAGACTGATTTGGCTGGTGGTCCCTTCTGCTTAGCCCAACAATATCCATTCCCTTGAACTCAGCACATTGCAGCCAGACACAGGTCCAGGAAGAAGGCCAGGAGAGACTGGGGCTGCTTGTCTTCAGTTAGATTCCTGTGGTTCAGTCACCTGTGGAATAACAACCAAATGAGCCTATCACATGGCTCAGCCGGTTTTACCTTTAATCTCTTGCACACTTGCCCTGGGCCTCCAAATGCCTAGGGATGATTCACCCCACATTGTAGGGGGCAGGCAGCCATCTGCTGATGACCTCATCCTGCTTGCAACTTCTGGGAGATAACATGGGATTCTGTTGTTGGAAACAGGAGTGGCAAAGCTTTAAGGAATCAGTTGCTGCTCCCAAGGCCAGGCCTAAAGGTGTGAAGGAGCAAGCTACTTGGAAAATGCCAAACTGTGGGTACCTGAGCTGAAATACATCGAGTGGGGAAGCTTGGTTGGAAAATAAGACACACGAAAACAAACTCAAGCAGCTATGCATGCTTTTTAGGAGGAAAGAGGACATGGATTTGTGTTTTGAGCAGAAAATAGTTCAGTTGGTCTATACTTCAGAGAAGTATGCCGTATGTGAGGATGCTCCAAACAGACCCCAGTGAGGCTCATGAGATGATGGCTCACTGCCCAGGCCAAGCCTTTATATTTCTCATCTCATTTGTGCTTCTCATCCAGCCCCAAAGAGTCTAAATTATTACATGCTTTTTCTCAGAGGGAGAGGCAGGAAGATGGTGAGTTTGAAACCACCCTGGTCTGCACAGCAAAATTCTATCTTAAAAAAAAAAAAAGTGCCCAAACCCTAACAAGAAGTCAAAACAATGTAGGTTAATGTAGGTGGAAGGCACTAGTGCTGGAGTGAGATAGACCTTTTGTGTCTTCTTAGTACCCCTGGCCATCTTGACGTCTTGGTCTTCTCATCCATAGTATGGGAACAAATACAATTAGCTGAGGTCATGTGTGAGATGCACTGTGTCAGTGTTACCGGGGAGCTATTGTTCTAATCAGTAATTGGAGAATGCTGGAAGCAGTGGTTCACACTTGTAATTCTAGCACATGGGAGGCAGAGGCAGGAAGATCAATGAAAGTTCAAGACCATCTTCATCTACATAGTGAGTTCCAGGCCAATCAGAGCTACATAGTGAGACCCTGTCTCATAAAACAAAAATCAAAATCAAATTGGAGGGTTTTGCTGGGGGTATAGTTCAGTGATGGGGTGGTGACCTACCTGCACTTTGGAGAAGGGAAAGAAAAACCATACTAAGCCCTTAAGTCTGTCCTCAGGGCATTTAGAGGTGAGAAGCCCACCCTGAAAGGCCTATCAAAGGGATCTGAGGTCCAAATGAATAAGTCAGGCCTCATTCTGCTTACTGTGGCCCACACAGCACAGGAAGCTGACTGGCTCAGCCCTAGACCGAAGTAGGTAGACAAGCAGATACACATAACTGGGTTCATTCGTGTCTGTTAAAACGGTTAAATTCACACCCGGAGAAACTTAGTTTCTCAAGAAATCTATTATTTATTTCTGTGGTAGCGTTTGCTGTTTTGACTGAGTTAGTCTGGAGCTTCTTGGGTTCAAGCAATCTTCCTGCCTCAGCTTCTTGAGTAACTTGGGGGCGGGCGGGTTAGGGCGGAGCGGAACCGGTGCTCTCCACCGTGCCTGGCAGGAGATGGCTCTCCCTCCTCTTTTGCCACTCGCTGCAAGTCCTGCTGGGGAAGCAGATCTATAGCATTCCTAATTTTAGGGACCCTAAGGAAAGCCAGCTACATTTGCAAATTACTGGAGGGGGGGTTGAAACAACGTGGGGAGAATTGAATAGGAGGGAGACAGATGGTTCAAGTGTAGGGGGAAGGGACGAGAGATCCTTGAAAACTTATGTTCCACGATTTGCAAGAATGTTTTCACTTAACCACTTCGTGCCCGATTCCTGATTCTGTTTCACAGGAAAACAGGGTGTGTCAAGATCAGGGGCCACGGGTGCCCAGAGTCTGGACACTCGGGGTGGAGAGAGGCGAGCTCTGGGAGCCAGAGGCAGAGAGGGTCCTGCCCAGCCTCCCGGGTCTCCCGGCTGCGTCGGGAACAGCCTCGCTTTCGCACGTCAGGGGCCGCGTAGAGGTGGTCGGAGATTGGGGCTGTCCCACGAGGGGGCGCGTCTCGGGCCCGAGGACCCGCCCTCGCGGCGCTGGGCGCGGGGAGGAGACCCGGGAACCCAGGAGCCCGGTGCTCCGCCTCCCGTTTCCGGGGCAGCGCAGTTACCTGCACCGCCGGAGCCGCACCTGGCGGAGGCTGCAGTCGCGGGCTGAGAGCGGCGGCGGCGAGGAGCGACGGCCCCGAGCTGCGGGAGGCGGCGGCGTGGAGCGCACGGCGGAGGACGGCAGGCGGCGGCGCTCGGCCCGC
>NW_008335437.1:405148-435313 GCF_000622305.1 Nannospalax galili
GGGCCGCAGGGCCGCATGGACCGCGGCTCCACCCCGGCCGGCCCCCGTTAGGGCCCCCGATCCGCGGGCGCCACCCCCTTGATCATGCTGCCTCGGCGGCCGCCTGGACCCGGAGCGGCCAGCCCGAGCCGCTGAGCCCCGCGGCGGCCGCGAGCTGCATGGGGGAGCGCGGGCCCTCGGGAAGATGCCCCGGCCGGAGTTGCCCCTGCCAGAGGGCTGGGAGGAGGCGCGCGACTTCGACGGCAAGGTCTACTACATAGACCACACGAACCGCACCACCAGCTGGATCGACCCGCGGGATAGGTAGGACCCCGGGGAGCCCGGACCCGCACCCGGAACCCCGCCTGGGCCGCACCTGCCCTTGCTGGGCGGCGGGTGGCGGGGAGCTCTGCATGCCCCTCGCCTGGTCTTAGTTTGTCTCCCCCCACCACCACTAACACCTTCACCCCCATTGCTGGGCGCCACTCCAGCCCCAAGAGGTGCTGTTCAGAGCAGACGCCAAGCGGGCTGACCCAGGCTGCCCTGCAGCCAGCCCCAGGTAGAGGACTTAGCCCGGGTGGCACCTGTCCAGAGTTTTGACCTTAAGCTCTAGCCCCGCCCCCGACCCCTTTAGGCGGAGAGGTCTGACTGCGGTGAGGGTGAAGACCTAGCCAGGTGAAGCGGGTCCTCCAGGCAGGCTCTCCTGGCTGGGTGAGGGGCTGGTTTGGCCGGGGAGGGGTGTAAGGAGCCCCAGGGATTGCTGGGGAAGGACGTAACGCTCGGCGAAGGGAAGGCAGCTTTTTGACAGGTGCCTCGGTGGCTGCCTAGAGGAGCTTTGGAACAAGTCTGGGGAGGCCGCGGGTGGGAGGGGGAAAGAGGGAGCGGGGGAGGGCAGAAGAGGGAGACTGGTTCTCCAGGAATCTCACAGCAAGTTGGAAGCTGTTAGGATGTGGATGGAGGTGAGAGGCCTCTCATCAAGCCCTGCCCATTGCCTCCTCTCCTCCTTTTCTCTCTGGGGCCAGAGGCTCCTCAGCAAATCCTGACCTTGGTGGGCAACAAGCTGGTTGTAGCTGGAGATTTTGCTGAGACAGGTAGTCTTAGGGTTCCAGATTCTCTCCTAGTTTTAAACTACTTTCACACACACCTGGTCCATGTATGTCTTGGGAGGAGGGAGGCTGCCTGTTGTCTTTTGCTGACAAGGTTTGTGGTCAGAGTATCTCAGGAATGTGGAATTTTCACCTGGTCTGTGACCTTGGGGCTCAGGTGCCAGCAAAGCAAACTAGGTGGATTTTTTTTAGAACCTTTATCTTGTGGGACTCAGATGAGATGTCAGAAGTCCAGGATTTGGTGTGTAGCAAGATGTGGATTAAAGACGGGGTGGGGGGGGGCGCACACGGACACACAGAAAATGTGAGTTTAGTTTCTCATAAGTACATTCATTCATTTAAAATTTCTTGGATGCCTGCTCTATGCTCAACACTGGACTCCATATGACTTGGAAGAGAAAATTTCATCACTAGAGTGTTAGTCTGCTTTTATCTCAGACCTCAGTTTCTTTTCGTGCCTGATTAATGGTTTGCTTGGAAGGCAAGGAGTAATAGTGCGAACTAAAAAGTTAGAAGGAGCATAGGAGATCCAAGGTCAATCCCCTTGAAAAAAGAAAATGTGTGTGTGTGTGTGTGTGTAAGCATGTGTGTAATCATAGTACACATGAGGCAGTCAGAGGACTACTTGTGAGAGTTGGTTTGCTCCTTCTACTGTGTAGGCTCTGGGGATCAAACTCTGGTTGTCATGCTTGGCGACAAGTGCCTTTACCCCTTGAGCCATCCCACTGGCCCCCAACTCCCATTTTTAAATGTAAGAAAAATTAGAAACTGAGGGATGTAATTTGCTCAAATATTTTGACCTTTCCATTTGCATATAGCAAGTTTGCATCCTGCTCTGACTCTGCAGCCTCTCAACTTATCTCTCACACAGTTCTTCCCTATGCCTCTCAGCTCAGTTGCCCAAAGAGGTCTGTTACTGTGCTGGTGGACTTGGCAGCCCCGTTCCCCTTACCTTCTTAGAACACACAAGTTCAAGCTTACGTGTCCTGAGGTGTAAATCCCTGCAGCTGAAACTGGTGTGCTGTGAGCAGTTGGCTGTCATGTGGGAAGGTGAGGACTGCCCTACTAGCAGTGAGTGATCATCATGCATCTGAGAGATACAGCACAGGCGGCTTCTAGAAAACACCAAGAATTCTTGAACCTTGGAAGAGGGCAAGTCTGTAACTTCCATGAATAGCTGAGTTGGCCAGAATATAATCTTCCAAGTTGTAGAGTGTTGGTTTATCCACCAGAACCATTGCTTAATACTCAGCTGTACAACTCACTTGAAAACTTTTGTAGCGCTTTCACAAATGGGAAACTGTTAATATCTATTGCCATAAATAGAAAGGAGCCCTAAAACAACTTTAGGGGAGGGGTCCTGAATATGATCAAAGCCGTTACATGAAATTCTCAAAGAATCAAGAATCAATACAGATATTAAAAAACAAAACCTTAATGTCATTTTACTTTAACCAGATACTACTGTGTCTTACCTCCTGCAGCAGGCCAGGCCCAAACAACCTCTGTTTTTTCCTTTTTCTGTCTTATTGAGACAGGGTATCCCTGTAGCCCCAGCTGGCCCAGAACCCAGACCAGGCTGGCCTTGAACTCACAGAGGTCTGCCTACCTCTGCCTCACAAGTGCTGGGATTAAAGGCATGTACCACCATGCCCAGCACAACATCTGTGTTTATGCAGATAGGCCTAAAAATACTGGTAAGCAGTCAGAAACATGACTGGTGGGGCTGAAGTGATGGCTCAACAGTTAAGAGCCCTGCTGCTCTTGCAGAAGACCCTGGTTCAATCCCTGTACCCACATCATGGCTCATAACTATAACTCCAGTTCTAGGGGATATGATATCCTCTTTTGGCCTCTGAGAGCACCAAGAACATACATAGTGCACATGCATACATGCAGGCAAACAGTCATACACATAAAGATAATTTTTTTTTTTTTTTTTTTTCTTTTTGAAGCAGGGTCTCCCTGTAGCCCCAGCTGTCCTGGAACTCACTATGTAGACCAGGCTGGCCTTGAACTCACAGAGATCCGCCTGCCTCTGCCTCCCAAAGCATAATTGGTACTTGTTGGAGCTCTTGATTCTTCACTTTGTTTCTGCCTCCTGCTCATCCCACCTGCACTGGGCTTCTACACAGTCCTTGAGTTTGGGGTCAGCCCTGGGGCTCACTCCTGTGGCCATCTTTGAAGGATTTGAGGTGGAGTTGTGTCTCTTTGGAATCATTTTCCCATACACCTCTTTAGGGTTCTGCCTTTGAATCCTGCTTGTGTGGCCACAGGTATGTAGCTTGCCCTCTGTGAGGTTTGAGGTGAGAGAATTGCTTGGTTAGCCATTCTTCAAGGGGTGCCAAGCTCTGATTTCAGCTTTCCTGCCTCTCCTTACAGCCCCCCCCCCCCCCGGTATTTATGAAGGAGAAGGGGCAACAGGGACGATCAAGCTAGGCGGATGAGAAGGAAGCACTTTAACGAAGCTGAAAAGAGCTGAACTTTTTTGGGGGGTGGGGTGGGAGGTAAATTCTCCCAGAATGGTGACATCGTGCAACCCATTGAAGCTGTGAAACCAACAAACAAAAAATCACATTTAAGAAAATTCCACTCCTTAAGAGTGTGCGTGTCTGAGCACAAATCAAGGCCATGCCTGCCCATTCCCCTGAATTTAAAAGAAGTCAGTCAAATGGTCCTTCAGTTGGAAAAGTGATTTCTCAGCCACCCAGGACAAAATAGTGTCTCTGGTTACCAACCCTAAAGAATGTCTTGGCACATTCCTCCCTCTGGGGCTGAGCTGTTTTGTGTGCTGTCCATGGAGCTGCTGGGGGTAGAGAATCCAGTTTTCAGCTTCCCCTTTCACCAGGGGGTTGGAAGAGCAGCCAAGCAGCCAGCCTTGCCAACTCTCTCCCCTTCTCACCCAGGGAAGACTGAGAGACTGAAATTCCTGAGGACCGTTGTCCCAACAACGGGAGAGGGTCCAGTGGGCAGCTTGGGCCCTGCCCACTGGGCCAAAGGCTGCAACAGCACCCAGACTCTGCCCAAGTCAAAGCCATTCTGGAGAGGGACAGGTCCCCAGAGAATCAGGTGCTGCAGATCAGACCTGAACAAGCCCTTAGAACTGGGCATCATTTGCAGCTGAGCTTAGGTGCTTCTGAAAGCTGTCAGCGAAGGGCCAACCTTCTGCTTGCATTTAGCTTCATGGTAGGCATAAAACAAATACACCATTTGTTCTCTGAGGAAGAATGGATCATGGGGACTGGCTCTACCAGAGAAGATTCCTGAAGATTCCTGAGAGATTCCTGCTCTCTGGCTTTTGTGTTCAGACCTTGCAGGAACTCTCTGGGAACTCAGCATTTTCTGGGTTCTAGTAATGTGTCCTAGAGACCCATGAGGCTCAGGATTTAGGAACTTCTGTCATGATCAGATGGCCAAATTTGCTAACCTACCATTTCAGATACAACTTTTATTGTAGGAAGTTGAGTCTATAGCAGTTAAAGGTCTTAACCTTAAAGCTCCTGTGAGATTTGTGGACGTGCTAGTGCAATTCCAAAAGTGCAATTCTTTTGTTTTATCTTATTTTGTACATAATTTCTGGGCCCAGTGAACTCCAGGCTCATAACTCTTGTCCTAGATGAACTTGCGAACTGTTTGTAACCCTCTGTATGTCCTCTGTTTAGGTGGAGAACAGATAATGGTTGAGCAATTACCCACCCATCAGGAGGTCGACTGAGAACTTTATATGTTATTTCTTTTGAATCCCCCCAATAGCCCTGGGGCATGAATTACCTGAGGCCTGAGGCTCAGGGCCACACAACTTTTATTTTTAACTTGAATAGCACTGGGGACTAAACCCAGGGCCTCATGCATGCTAAGCAAGTGCTCTACCACTGAGCTACAACCCCAGTTCAAGTCACTGAACTTTTGCAAAACTGAATGTTAGGCAGATTGGGTCTAGATGGAGCCTGAATGCACTATTTCCTTTCCTCTTTCCTTCCTTCCTTCCCTCTCTCCTCCCTCCCTCCTCTCTCCCATCTACCTATCCTTCCTTTGGTGGGCTGAGGTAGAGCCCACATTTCTAACCACTGTACCATTCAGCCTCCTGCCCCCTGAGTTGCTGACTCAAGACCTCTGCTCTACTGCGGCAGGAATTTGGCCTTGGGAAATGGAACTGGGCCAGGCATGGTTTCACTTACCTGTGACCATTCTGGTGTTGCCTTAGTCAACTAGAAGGCAAGTGTGGATAATGGAAAGAGGCTAAGCCTTTGGATCCTAGAACCTTGGGTCTGCCCCTTGCTCCCTAGTGTCCTTGGCAAGTTACATATTCTCTTTGCACCTTGGTTTGGCCCTTAAATTTTTTAAAAAATTAAAAAATTTTACGAGGAGTTGCACAGAAGCCATCAAAGAAGGCTTAAGAGCTTGGAGCCTGGCATGAAGGAGGCAGTAGGAATGCCAGTTCTTCCGCTTTCATTAGCAAAAGTACCTGTGAAGGGCATGGTGGCACATGCCTTTAATCCCAACACTCAAGAGGCAGAGGTAGGTGAATCTCTGTACATTAGAGGTCAGCCTGGTCTACATAGTGAGAGTATCAGGAGAGTTCCAGTCCAGCTGGGGCTACATAGTGAGACCCTGTCTCAGATTAAAAAAAAAAAGTATTAGTTGGAGCAGGGGAGATGGCTCAGGGGTTAGGGTCACTTGCTGATCTTGCAGCCAGGCGTGGTGGCACACTCCTTTAGTCCCAGCACTCAGGAGGCAGAGGCAGGCGGATCTCTGTGAGTTCAAGGCCAGCCTGGTCTACATAGTGACTTCCAGGCTAGCTAGGGCTACAGGAAGATCCTGTCTCAAAAAAAAGTAAAAATAAAATAGGAAAGAATAAAAAATAAACTTTGTCTTCCTGCTAAGCAGAAGAGGCAAGGAGCCTCTTTGACGTATGCATGACTAACCACACTTGCCATTGCTTAGAAATCATCACCCTGTCGGCAAGCTTGAAGGATGTCCACTTAAATAAAATAAAAAAATAAAAATCTTTAAAAAGTGCTTGTGAACTACCTAAGTCAGCTAGGGGCTGGGTGCTCACCCAGCTTTGCTGTTGGAATGGGCCTTTCTGATGATGTAATCTAAGCTTCTCAATTCACTGATGAAACTCAGATTCAGACAAGTGACTTACCCAAGGCCATGTAGCAAATAAATATCGGTGTTGAGTCAAAGCCACCGTTCTTCTTTCTCTTATGTAAACTTTTCCCTAAATCTCAAATCCAGGCTCTCATCAGCAGTAATTTGGTGAATTATTCTTCATAATTCATTTTGGCTGTGTTAGACAGACAGGTTTCATTCATGTCAGAGTGATTTGTGTGTTGCGCCACAGGAATTTGTGTGTGCAACAGTTAAAATACCAATGATCACACAAGAATAATTATTTTTCTTGTTGGTTCAAATGGATTTGGGGTTACTATGTGACTGAAATCACTCTCTACACATTTACATCGTGACATGCTTGCTTAGGTGGGAGTGTCACAAGCCTGCATGAGAATTTACTCAAAGCCTCTGTGCTTCCTGCTTATACTCCTAATGCCCACTGTCTATTCACTTATAAGACGGTCACCTATAGGAAAGTTATTTAGAGAGCTTTTCTACTGTTAACCAGGCTTGAGTTTAAGACCTATACATTTTAGCCAGGCATGATAGCATATCTCTGTAATCCCAGCACAGAGGAGACCGAGGCAAGACAGTGATGGATTTGAGGCTAGCCTGGGCTATGCAATGTCTTGATCCTGTCTAAAAAATAAAAATAAAATCTACATATTCCACAAACATTTTGTATGCAAGGGAACATATTGTATCATTTGTAAGAAATAAGTTCTAAAGCACTGAGAGAGGGGCTAGAGAGATGACTCAGTGGTTAAGAGCACTGGGCGACTCTCGCAGAGGACCCAGCACCCACATGACAGCTAACAACCATCCTAGCTCCATTTCCAAGGGATCTGACATCCTGGTCTGGTCTCTGTGGGCAAGGCATGCATGTGGTGTACTCACATACATACAGGCATAACACATACACATAAAAATAAAACAATTTAAAAAACACTGGTATAGATAAACAAGAAGAAACAAGAGGTTTGGAGGCCCACAAATGCTAAAGCAATAGTAAGTGCTACCATGTATTGAACCTTTTACTCTGGGCTTCCCAATGGGCTTAGCATTTGTATTCTGATCTCATTTAATCATTTCAGCAGTGGTATGAAGTTAATAATATTACTCTTCAATCTTCAGGTGGGGAAACTGAGACTTAGAAAGGTTAAGTAACAATTAGAACCCAGCTAGGCAGACTTCTCAGTTGATACATCTATTTATTAGCTTGTCCACCCATGTCAGGGCCACAGTGAGCTCTTTGGACAAATTAGTCTTGAGTGATTGCTTACTCTCAGAATGGGCAAACCTAGCATTGATCTTAGAGGAAGGTGCTACTAAGGTGCTTTGATTGGAGAAGCCAGTGTTCCCCATTGGCAGCTTAGGAGACTATTTAACATCGACTCTACCTTCTGGGTACAGGAACACTGGGGAAGAGAGACCACAGAGGGAGGCAGAGATGCTGAAGGATGCTAAGTTGTTCAGGGAGGTCAAGGTTCTCTCCAAGTGGCTTGGGCAAATCTCCCATCAGCCAGGGGATGAGTAATGAAGGAGGCAGCTCCTCTCTGTCCCCATCCCTCCCCTTCCAGAGGAGGCCTTAGCCAAACTGACCTGATTTTCTAATCCCCTGGGGTCCCAGGTAACTGTGAGAGAAACACTGTCCTTTTGAAGGGAAAGAGAATCAAGTTGCCTTAGTTACCAGAAGGCTGGCACACCAAACACAGGTGCACAAAAGGCGAGACAGGCTTGAATAAGTGAGAGCTGGAGGTTGCCAGCCTGTTACTACAGGGAGAAAGCCATGATCAGGATTTGGTGACATTTTCAGGGAGTGCTAACTCAATGGCAGGTGGGGCTGTCCATCAGTAGCTCTCTGATGATAAATGGCGCTGTGGTGATGCTCATCCCTGGCTCAGCAAGGGGACCAGATAAGTGGGATCAACTTCACTTAAAGAAGTGATTTCTGGCCTTTATCCTAGCCCTCAGGAGGCAGAGGCAGAGGCAGAGGCAGAGGCAGAGGCAGAGGCAGAGGCACAGCCTGGTTCATGTAGTGAGGCAGACTGGGAGTAAGGAGACCCTGTCAAAAGGGCAGCGGGGGGAAAAGAAGCCCCGTTAAAAAAAAAAAAAAAAAAAAAGTGGCTTCTAGTGGCTTCTATAGCATTCTGTCAGCAGCTCTACACTCTTTACTGAGGAGCACTTCCACCTTGACAGGACCAGATCCGTGTTGAGTGCACATGAAAAGCCCATGCTGTACCCCTCCCATCAGAAATGGCCAGTTGGCCCCAAACATCTTTTTTAAAAAAATATTTTTATTTTGTGTATGAGTGTATTGCTTGCATGCATATAAGTGTACCCATGTTGTGCAATGCCTGCTGGGGTCAGAAGAGGGAATCAGATCCTCCAGAACAGGAGTCAGGACAGTTGTTACCTGCTATGTGGGTGCTGGGAATTGAACCCAGGTCTTCTGCAAGAGCAACCAGTGCTCTTAACCGCGAGCCATCTCTCTAGCTCGACCCCATACATCTTTAGGTAGAAGAGCCACAGGGTCTGGCTACCAATTCAGCTGGATTGGGCTTCTTGGCTGCCTCAAGATGCTGTTTCAGAATGAGTCAGAGGGAGAGAACACTAAGAAAGTGGGTACAGTAGTGACCATTTTCGCCTCTGGTTCCTAGGCTGAATAACCTCTTACCAAAGTACTGTAGTAGGGACAAAAGAGAACGGGGTAGGCATTCACTGTGGTTGGACAGGGAGAACGTTCTATAAACATGCTGGTTTGGGAAGAGTGGATGGGTAGAGAGAAAGGGGGGGGGGACAAAGGAGACAAGTGTGTGGGTCACGTGTCCCTATCCCCCTCTACCCCCCTTACCTCCTGGATGCTTCTACTCATGACATCTCCCAGTTGGGAAGAAATGGGATCTTTCAGTTTCAAATGTCTGCCAAAGAAAAGGGACTGAGGCTTAAGTTCTCACTCAATGGTCAGCCAGGAAAAAAAAAAGCTGCATCAAGATTAGGGATACCTTTGTTGGCTGTTTTTCCTTTGCTTCTCTATTCATCACTTGCAGGCATCAGGAACCCCAGGCAGCTGCTGACTTTCCCCAGTTCAGCTGCCTGCTGTTGTCCCAGCCTGGTTTGGTGGCAGTCTCCCCATCCACCTAACACCCTGGCTTCTCCCAGCCACTGTCAGCCATCACTACAGTGTCCCTGGGATCCCCTGACTGGCAAGTGCCTTGGAGGGATAAAATATCAAGATACAGGCATAAGGTGGCTGTCGATGAGATGACCTTCCTACCTGTGTGGTCACTTTCTCATGCTCTGTGAGAAGTCCACCACGTAGTCCAGGAATTGCTTACCAGTGTGTGGAACAGCAGGAGCAGTATTTGGCATGGAGTGATAGCGATGTTTAATAAAATTAATTATCATTAATGATCATTGCCCAGTATCTGTCAAGTGCCAGACACCATTGTGCATTGAAGTTCCTGGCATTTTGCAAATAGGGAAACTGAGGTGGAAAAATGTCGAGTGACAAGTCCCAGACCATGCAGGTACAAGAGGCAGTGTAGCAATCTGAATTATGGTTAGAATTTCAGAACCTTACTTATTCCACCCCTGAAATCTCTTCCTTTGAGTTCTAAGAAAGGGAAGCTGAAAGAAAGAGGCTCTGTTAACTACAGAGAAAGAAGCAAAAATAGCTGACGGTGAATCTACCTTTTCACTATGGAGCAAAATAGTTGCGTGGTTGTAGCTCTCCATGGTATGACCCACCTCACTGTTCTCTGCACTTTATAGAGATTGTCAGAAGACAGAGTCAGGTCTGGTGCTTTTGACACTAGCAAATGGCCTTGAACCCATTCCTGCTCCTCAGCTGTAAAACAGGGATAAGAAGGCAATTCCTATGAATAGGTCACACTTGCCCCACTGTGGAAGGGTCACAGTGTGAGGCCTAATATTGCTTTATGAGGCAAGCCGTTTCTAGTGAGGCTAACATGCTCACTTTTGCATCAGTAGAGGAACTACTACTTCTTTTCCAACTAAAATCTCTTGATGACCATAGCCTGCCTGATCCACGCTGATGTCAGTGCTTGCCAACCATCTTGGCAGTGCTCACTATATAAATAAATCAATAAACTTTTTCTCCTGGTTCTTATCAGAGGCAAGCCCTTCTTTGGAATTTCTGGAGTAGAGCAACTTGTGGGTGAGCTGGTGCCAGGGCTGTGTGTGTGAAGAGGAGTAATAAATTGCAGTTATCAGGACAGAGTTAGAAGGCTCGGGTAGGATCCGTAGTCCCTGGCATTCTTTTGTAACTGCTTTGTTAGCATGTCCTGGTCTCCCCCTTGCTCTATTTGAGAGCTGCCTGAGAACCTGGGGTTTGGCATGCTGGAGGTACAGAAGGGCTGTGGTATTTGTTTATCAATCCCGCCCAGCCAGGTGCTGACCATTCACTCTGCAGGTATTTATGGAGTGCCTACCATACAGAGACTGTGGTGCTGGGGATCAGAGCAAAGTCCCGCTGGAGTGGTGTGGATGCTTGGCTGAGGAAGACTAGCCAATGGTTAAACAGATAGTTGCGTTATGACCTGGGACTTGGTGTTCTCTCAGTTCTTTAATTCATCTGCAGAAATAAAGGTGACTGTGACAACTCTTGATGGCAGTCTGAATCTAGACTTGGAAACTGGAGGGAGACCTTTGTGCCCACCACAGGGTGTTACTGAGAGCTTGCTATGGTGAGTCGGGTAGAGTGCTGGCAAAGTAGTTGTGAAATCACAACAGTCTCCAATTCATGGAATTTATACAGGCTAGCGAGAGACAATAGTCATGGAACTGTGCAAATACAGCTAGAATTCCAGGCCCTCTGAGCCCATGAACTTCCTCCCCTGTGTCGTCTTCATGCATTCAGTCATTTAACAAATATTCATTAGACGGCATGTCTATATTGTGCCAGCAGACATTCCAGACTGGTGATTGGTGGTAAGTCTATAGAAGTCATTGCCCTCATGAATCTTATATTCTAGAGCAGTGATTGCCAACCTTCAGGAGGCACCAGAAGGCTTTAGAAGGTACTGGAAATTCTTGAAAGTGGAGTCTGGTTCTGGGTGGGGCTTGAAAATGTTCATTTCCAACAGGTTCCCTGGTGAGGCTACTGGTCTGTACCCTGTACCTTGATATCTTGACTCTTGGAATCATGGCAATAAGCTAAGAGTGGGTTCTGTGACAAAAATGCATACAGGAAGGGTCACATGGTGCTCCTCCCTATGCTAGAAGGGCTCAAGGAGGCCCCATCACACTTCTGTGATTGTTTGGAGCATTGTTGTTCTGGTTTCCCTAACCAAATCATGAGGTTAATCTTTCTTTTCTCCTTTTTGTTTGTTTTTGGTCATGTAGCCCAGGCTGGCTTTGAACCCCTGATATACCACCATGCCTGGCCCTATGGGGTTTTCTTGTTCATGTTGAAGTAAAGCAGGCAACCTGAGGGGTGCCAGAAACCTGAAAACACATTCTTTTTAGTTAGGATGGATAGCAGTTGCATGTCCATGACCTCCACCTGCTAAGCTGCCCATGGAGGACTCAGAGGCCCTCACCCCCAAGAACTCCCATCACCTCCACTCCAGGAGGTTACAGGGAGGGCAGTGTGGTGAAGAGACCAATGCTCTCCCACCCATACCCACTCGGAGTCTTGACAACAGTCCCCTACGAGGAGTGTGATCAGCTGTATCTTCTCCATTCTGGTTATTAGATAGCTCATAGCTGGCTTGCAGCAGGAGCATACAAACCAGGAGGTGTGTGCTTCAGGACCAAGAGTCTTAGGTTCTATTTCTGGGCATTCCTTTGAGGAACAAATCTCTTGCTCTTGTGCCTGCATCTCTGTAACTCTAGCACAGGGTCAGGGATCTTTGATTTCCTTTCTATAACAGGAGGGGGATATTGTTGGAGCTGGAAGAACAATAGAAAAGGATGGGGGTTCCCAGCCAGTGCTGGTGGGGAATGTTCAGAATCTGCATGCACAACCCACATCTAGACATTCTAGTGTAGTTGGTCCAGGGTATAGCCTGAGTGGGATTTTTAAAAGTCCCCCATTGAGAACTGGGCACGGTGGTGCGCACCTATAATCTTAGCACTCAGGAGGTAGAGAAAGGTGGATGGAGAGTTTGAGGCTACTCTGTGCTACACAATGAGTTCCAATTAAGCCTGCTGTTCATGGTGAGACCCTGTCTCAAAAAGAGAGAAAAGAAAATCCTCAATTGATTCTGGGGTGCGACTAGATTGGAGAATTGCAACTGTAGTTAAATATCTGCTTTCACATCAAATGCTCCCTTGTCAAGTTTGAATAAGATTATGTGAAAGTACCGTATAAAGGGCACCCATGCGAACATCACATATCATCTCGAAACTTACCATTTATACAGTTCTACTTGGAAAATTGAGGTGATCCAGGAAGTGTTAAAAAAATAGTTGCAGGAGGTAGGAAAGTAGATATTTAGGGAACACTTGGTACTTTACTGTTTGGTAATTTTCCCTCTTCTTTACCTATCTTGATACTGCTTTCCTGATGTGTTAAGTGTCAAAGAGATTTGGGCTCCTTTTTGCCAGGATATGAAAATCTTCCATTCCCTTTGCATTAGTAATGCTTTTAAATAAATTGGTCTAAGCTGTTTTAGTGTTGTCAGCCTGAGGGTTGGGCTTCCCTCTCATCCACAGAACCAGCTCTGGATTCCACACACATACCTGTAACCATGAGCCTCCTGGAAAGTGGGTACAGATGTTTCCCCCTTCTGCATCATAGCCTATGGATCAGAACTGATACTGGCTAATGCTTATCAAGACTTTACATTGTGCTAACTCCAGGCTAGGTGCTTTGAATGTATCATCAGCTTCATTCAAGTGGCAATGCTGAGAGACAAAAGTTCCTGCCATCTCCATCCTTTAATGGGAAGATTGGGGGTGTGGAGGGTGTCCTACTTGTGGTTACATAGCTAATCAGAGGCAGAATTATCATGTGAACCCAGTGTTTCTGCATCACCTCCACCCTTTCATGTTCTTTACCATCTTGTAGGTCAGACCAGGCTAGCTGTCAAGGAAAGCAATATTAAGTGAGTTAGACAGTAAGTAACTTTCAACCACAGCCCTCTTCACTTACTGTGATTCCTTCAGTGGCAACTTCTTGCAGTTACTCAGGCTTTCTGCTCACTCTGTTTCTGTTTTAGCAGGTGTCTCTCAGTATGTAAGATTGGTTGGCTCTTCTGAGTATACCTGATTTATTAGCATCCCTCCTGGCCTTGAGTTCCTCGACCAAAGGCCCTGTCCATGATGGAGATTACCATCTCTTCCTTCTTAGAGACTGTGTTCTGCTTAATGGAGCTCAATCAGATGACTTTGCTTAAGAGCTCAGCAAGAACCAAGTGTCCTTGTGTTTCTGGAGGCCTGGACAGTCCATGGGTTGGTCTACAGCTTTCTTGCTCACCCATTGGAACACCCTTCAGGATGTTTGTTTTGTGTTCATTAGAAGTCAAGTGGGTCATTTCAGGCTTAGGTTTGCTGAGCAGGAAGTGGACCTGGATATGCTTGGATTACCTTCCACTTGTACACATTGGGTAGAATTGAAACTAAAAATTTCAAGCCGAGCATGGTAGCACACATCTATAATCCTAGCACTTGGAAGGCGTGAAGATCACAAGTTTGAGACCAGTCGGGGCCGTATCATGAAACCATATCTAGGAAAAAGAAAAAGAGTTCCATGACTTCTATGTATGTGATTCCTGTTGGGAATTGTGCAAGAAATGGGTCCAGAAGTGAATAGAGACTTGTATCCCAGCAGAGCTCACAGACAATAACAGGACACAAAGTGATGACAGACGAGGAAAATACAGGGTGGCACATTAGAAAATTAAATGCCTTGTAAGTGATACCACAGGTCAAAGTATAAAATTATAAAGATCTATAGATGGAAAAGTGAGTTTGCTCTTAGCTTTAAAAAAGACCCATCTATATTGGCCACCTTTTAACCTCTCTAGCTAGATTTTCTTCATTCCAGCCATGAGTCCTTGGCACTGTATTAGTAACAAGTAGTGTTCATGACCTTGACCAGGGAGCATGTTTTTCTCCCCCAAGGCAGTGTGATCTGTTGACCACGTGCAGCACTCTGAAGAGTGGCTCAAGTGCAGATTCCCTGCCCTAGTAAACCCAGTCCAAATCTTTAGAGGTACAATCTAGACACTGTGCTTAAGATAAGACCTCCCAAGTGCTTAGGATGGACTCTTTGATTGGAGAACTGCTGCTCAAGGGGACAGATCTGTACAAATCACTCTAGAGACCCAAATGTAAGCTCCTGCCCTCTCATCTTCCACAGCCCTGATCACTGTCCCTTATTTCTTACACCAGAGGCTCTTTTCCTCTCTCAGGCTTCTATGGAGTTTTCTACCGTCTGCTCAAGCGTTTCCTCCCCAAGAGCAGGTCTTTAGCCTGTGCACCTTGCACTGTGCCTCCTTAGCTAAAGAACAGAGGGGGGGCCACACCCTCTGCTTGCATAGCCCCCTCCATGCCTCAGCCCCTTCCATCCATCCTGTCTACCACCACCCTTGGAACAAGGTTCCAGAGGCTTCCCCAGGGGCTGTGCAAAGGTATTTTCCTTGACTTTCCAATGCATCTGTTAGTGTTGTGCCTTCTGCGTTTCTGAAGGTCATTCTGTGAGGCATTTTGCATTCTTCTTCCTCTCTGTTCTTCCTTAGAAGTGACCTGTATGCCCCCAGCCTTCAATCACCTGCTCTGGGCAGTATGTCTGGGTCTTGACAACCTTGCAGTCTATTGCAGCCCTGCAGTCTACATGCAGATCTTAGATGCTGGTCTTAGATGTGTTGGAGCATGTGGGGGCTCAGATTCCAAAGGTCTCCATGGGACATAGTGGAGGGTGGTCCTTCTTCCTGCCTGATTCCTGTCCGTCCTGTCTGTAGGCATCTGCTACTTCCAGAAGCATCCATCTTGATTCTCCCCTCCCTCCACTAAGATGCTAACTTCAGTCCCCTTTCATTTTCAGAGTCTCACATTTCATTCATTTTCTATGTTCCTACAGGGGCTGAGGTGATGATAGAGACCAAATCAAAGGCCTCTCCCTGTTTGGCCAGCCTGTGCTATGCTTACGGTTCCCACAGCACAACTAAGTGCTGGCCACCCCATGGAAGCTAGTCCATACCTACTTTCTAAGCACCGTTTCCCTCACCTATAAGACGGGAATCATTTCTTCTTCCTCCCCACCTCTTCCTCTTTGATTAAAATATGAGCTACCACATTAAGTTTACTTCATACTTTTGTATAAAAAAGAATATTTAAAAAGCTCTTTCAGGTTGGGGAGATGGCCAAGTCAGTAAAGTGCTTAGTGTGCCAAGCATGAGGACCTGAGTTCGATCCTCTGCACCCACAATAAAAGCCAAGCACAAGTAGGCAGAGACAGGAGGATTCCTGGGGCTTTCTGGCCAGCCAGTCCAGCTAAATCAGAAAGTTCCAGATTCAGGGAGAGATATACCTATCTCAAAAAATAGGATGGAGAATAATTAGAGAAGACACCCAATGTCAGCCTCTGATGTCAGCCTCTGACCTCCACATGCAAACACACACACACACACGACACACACATGTGACACACACAACAACACAATAAATAAATAAATAGACCTTTTGGGGCTGGGGGTGTAGTCCACTGTAGAACACTTGCTTGGTTTTCAGGAGGCCCTGGATTCTATCCCTAGCACCACAAAAAAAAAAAAAAAAAAAAAAAAAAAAAAAAAACCACCACCAACAACAAAATCATAAAACAAAAAACCTCAACTCTCTGATATATGCCTAGGTGTCTTTTGTTTGTTACAATTTCAAAAAGGCAGCTAAGTTGCAAAACTACTATACAAAATCCCCATTCCCCCTTTTCCTATATTACCAAGTGCCTTGTGCTAGGTTTCTCCCCCCGCCCCCCCAGTATATGATAACATACAGTTTTAGTGCATTGTCTGAAATGCTTGCAAACTGAGGTTCTTCGCATTTCCAGTTTCTTCCAATTTGGGTCTGTTTACGTGCACATCATGAGATACCTTGGGGAGAGGAGCTAAGTCAAGTATTGGTTGGTGTTTTGTGGACACCTTGTATGCACAGGCTGAAGTTAATTTTATACAATATTTTCAGTAATTTTGTGCATATAACAAGGATCTGTGGGGTGGAACGTTCCACTTGTAGCATCATGTTGGTATTCAAAATTTTTAGATTTGGGGGCAAATGAGATTTTCAGTTGTTGGATTAGGAATGCTCAGTGTGCAGTGTACAGAAAACTATTTCATTTAAGAGTAAGTTGGGGGGCGGGAGAGGTGCCTCAGTGGTTAAGAGCACTGGTTGTCCTTGCAGAAGACCTGGGTTTGAATCCCAGCACCCACATAGCAGCTAATAACTGTCCGTAACTCCCCAGGGGATCCAACAGCCTCTTCTGTTGGGCATTCACAACATGGGTGCAATTACCTACATTCAGGCAATACACGCATACACATAAAATAAAAATAATAAATTTAAAAAAAAAGTAAGTTGGGAGCTGGGTGTGGTGGCCCATGCCTTTAATCCCAGATCTTGGGAGGCAGAGGCAGGTGGATCTCTGTCAATTCATAGTGAGTTCCAGGCCAGCTGGGGCTACAGGGAGAGGGAGACCCTGTCCCAAAAGTTGGGGTCTTTTTTTCTCTAAATACTTGAGTATATAGTTCCCACAGTATCCTTCTATATAAGCACAGACACACACAGTGCTTACCTAGCATGCACGAAGCCCTGGGTTCAAGTCCCAGGACTACATAAATTAGGCATGGTGACTCATTACATCCCTGTAATCCCAGTACTCAGATGTGGAAGCAGGAGAAGCAGAAGTCCTACATAGTAAGTTTGAGACCAGTCTGGGCTACATGAAACTTTAGCTCAAAAGAAAAAGAAAAAAAAAAAAAAAAAAAAAAAAGGGTATTTTTTAGGGGGAAAAAAAGGAAAAAAAAACTTTTTTTTTTTTTTTTTTGCCTAAAGCTACAGTGGCCCATAAAGGTTAGGCTTACTAAGGAAGAGACTACATGGGGGGGGGGGGTCTCAGGAGACCACAGAGAATAGCATAGGCCCACTGAGGGTTGATGGGAGCTCCACCAAGAGGCTGAGAGTGGCTAAGACACCAGCATGCCCCCTTGCTCCTCCCTTTGTCCCCCTCCCCCCATATTATAGTTAAGGCACTTCACAGAGAGCAAGGCTGTCAGATGCTTAGACATATCAGTGGTTATTATACCACTGCGCGTTCTTGTGCTGCTCCAGTGCTCCAGATAGTACGGAAGGCCCCAGCCAATCTCAAACCCTTCAATTCAGTTACAACTAGCAAGAGATGCTTGTTAAAAAGGTCACCAGCTTGGTCTTGAACTGGACTCTCCTGGAGCGGGAGTCATGTACCAACCATAGCAGCTGCTCACTTGGGAGTTGTCCCCAGAACCTCCAAAGTAATTACCTCTCAAACTCATGTTCTAAAGCATAGGGCCTGGTGGCTACTGCAGCTGAGCCTATGCTGTGCTTCAGACCTACACCTGCCTTCATCCTCAGGGGCAAACTCCTGTTTATCACATGAACCCTAACTTCTTCTGTCCCTCAAAATATGAGCTCTAGACCAACTCATGATCTCTGCCTCAGAGCTTGTTAGAGGTGCCCACAAAACAGCATCTGCATTAATTAAAAAATGTTTAATTGACATATTCATTGTGCATGTTTATGGCTATGGTGTGGTGTTTCAGTGACATATATGCACTATGAAACAGAGCCTTCCTTTTCAGCAGATCCCAACAGTACATGCGTATATGCTCATGAGCAGCACGGAGCGTTCAGCACTCTGGGTCCTGTGACCTCTTTTCTTGGTTCAACTGTGGCTGCCTGTGAGCTCTGATCTAGGACACACCACATAGTTGTGGTATTGTGAACAGTGCAATTTTATAGCCAGTTATAAACGATATCTAGCGAAAGGAGATTCTTAGCTCATTCTCAGAGCCCCACATGAGGTAAAGGATTGAAGCTGGGTGGGGCGATGGGGCTTGGTTGATTAGGGGTTCACACCTGCTGAGAAAATGTAAGGTCATGAGGCCACATTATAGTTTGATGCCAAAAGTCGGAGCAGATGCCAAAGGTCAGAGTGGACTGAGGCCAAACTATAGAATGCTGTACTGGGGAACAGAGAGGGACAGTGGTTGGACCCTCATGGAAGAGTGCTTGTTGGCTTTCGGATGTAATGAGGTGGCCAGACAGACACCCCAGCACATCACAGAGGCAGGACTTCAAGCTTCAGAGAACAAGGGCAAAGTTAGAGCACGACAAAGAGGCACTGAAGTCCCCAGCAAGCTTCCCAGGCAGGAACATGAAGGCCAGGCTCCTCAGATCAAGGGACTAGCAGGAAGAAGGCCTCAGGTGGGCAAGACAGGCTGGCAGAACCAGGGGCCCTGCGTGGAAACCCGTGCCTGAGCCTGGGGCCCCACAAGGTGCCTCCTATTCTGGGGCTGGGGACCAGATGGTAGGGAGCCAGCCACAAACTGCAGGGGTTGCTGGCTGGTCTTTCCTGGCATGAGAGTGGCCAGAAAATGTAGCCAGATTCAAAGGGCTTTATCCATTACAGATTGGGACACTGCCCTTTCCCTGCAGGCTCACCTGAGACCTGTGTTTCAGTGTAAGCAAGGACCTTGCCCCACACATTCCTGAGATAACATGCCCAGGCCCAGTTTTCTAGCCCTTCTCGGGCACATCCCTGATAGTCTAGGAAAAAGGCTGACACCTTCCCCAGATTCATTTCCAGTATGCTTTATGTTCATGTGTGTCTGTGTAAAAATGACCAAAGAATGAGTCATTAATGAGTTGCCCAAAGTTCCTTTGGGAACATTCCAGGTAAATAAACCAATATTCCATCAAAGCTACAGAAGCTTCAAAGCTTTTTTCCCTTCAATTCCTTCAAAGCAGAGTTCCTCAGAGTGTGGTCCTAGACCTCCCGTGTTAGCCATCCCACAGGACTGTGTGAGCCCAAATAGAATCAAATCTCTAGGCTTCCTGAGTCTTTTATCAAATACGGCTCTCTTGAGATCTCCCACTCATGTTCGAAGGGGCTGTCTTTCCCTCCATGATACTGATGCTCCATTTCTGACCCCCTTGTGAGGCTCCATTTACAGTCTTCTAATGAGAACCTCCCCTGTAGCTTTCACTTTCTCTTGACGATTCCATTCAATAGTGAAGCATCCTATGGGGTCTCCCCAGGCTTGGCTAAAGTTTGACACTCACCAGTGAAGGGAGAAGAAGCTGGGAGGTAAGGGAGAACACCACAGTGGGGCAAGGAGCACTGCTTCCCACCAACAGACCTCTGCCTTCTGCTAGAGTGTGAGCACCAGAACCAAGGAGAGCCCAAGATGGGACTGGCAGGAGGCACTGCCCAACTGTTGGGGGCTAAGTGACTAAGGCATCCCTGGGGAAGCTTCTGATATATATGTATGTGTGTCTCAAAATTTCTTTTAGACAGGGTTTTATGTAACCCAGACTGGTTTTGAACCTGCTGTGTAGTAGGTAGCTGAGGATGACCTTGAACTCCTGATCCTTCAACCTTCATCTCCTGGGTACTGGGATTACAGGTTTGTGCCACCATCCCCTGTTTATGCAATGCTGGGGATTGAACCAAAGACTTCATGCATGATAGGCAAGCACTCTTCCAAGTGAGCTATATCTCCAGCTCCTTTATATGTATATTTTTTCAAGATAGCGTCTTAAATAGCCGAGGCTGGTATTATAGGAATGTGTCTCCATACCCAGCTATCCTGTCTATATTTGAGGAAGAGTCCAGAGGTTGAGATTCTTCTGTAGAAAAAAGACCCAGGCACTTTCCAACCCCAGGCCTTTGTCATCTGTAATACTCAGTCCATCCTGCCCTTCTGCCAGTGGGAAGTGTGGAGTAATGGAGCTGCTGAACCAGAAACTCGGAATGTTTCCCCCAACTTCTTCAGAATTTACTGGTTTGATTTCATTGTGAGACTTGCTATTACTATTTGCTCAACTGGTAACTATTGACCCAACTACCAGACAGCAGACTAAGATACTGGTGCCCTAGACAGGCTGTCTCAGTCATGTTGGTGGAGGGAGAGCCACGTGCCTGGGATCCAAGAATGGTGCTTGATCATTCAGTCCTGAAAACAAGACACCTTCTTGTTCTTCATTGCTTGACCCCCAGACCTGCCCTGTCAGTCCAGGTACCTCCTCCTTTTTTGGCTTATTGCAGGCAGGGAAGCTTGGGAAGGCCAGGCCTGACTTGATGGAGCTCTGCATGCTACTGTGACCACAGGGCCCCAGGCAGGAGGTTGGGAGAGGGGACCACTCTGCAGAAGGTTTAAAACTTCCTTGACAAGGTAGAGCAGATTAGCTGAGGCTGCTCAGGGCAGAGGAACTGAGGGCCAGGCACTTGAATACTTCTATCTAGAACTGAGCTGGCCAGGGGAGCCTCCAGCTGGAGTTCAGGGGCTCTATCAGGATTCTTCTGTCCTTGCTGTGATGCAGAGTGGGAGCTGGCTTTGCAGGAGTCTGTGTAGTTACACAGTTCCTTCATGCTTTTTCATGAGAGTGTTATTTCTGAATCTACTCCCATTCTCCCCACATTACACTTGCTCTTCCTTCAGGAAGAAGACAGTATAATGTTATCATTTAGTCAAGATTTCATATCCACAAAATAATGAAGTGATGGGAAAGTTGAAAAATCTTGGAATGGTATGGTATGGAGGTAGTGCCCACTGCTGTTTATGGACCTTTACTTTTCTCCTGTCTCACTTTTCAGACCAGGCCAACCCAGCAGCTGAGGCCCAGAGAGGCTTTGGAGCTTTCTAAGGTCACACAGTAAGTTGGCAAGAGAGCTGAGGTTTCAGGCCAGAGCTTCAAGCCCCCCAAGTCCTTGCTTGTATTGATTGCACTGTCTCCTTGGGGTAGTTGGCACATGAGTTTGCTGCCTTTTCACAGAGCCTTCCTTTGCGTGTCCAGACTAGAGAATTAGTTAAGTTCTCACGCTCTCCAGGGTGCAGTGGCTGGAATTCAGGTCTTGGAGGAAATTTCTGCCTCCTTCCTGGATCCCACATTCCATGCTCTGAAGACAAGAGGGGTCCAGAGGTGGGCAGTATAGCTGGAAGGGATGGACCATGGGCCCCTCCTGCCCAGGCCACCTTCCCTGCCCCCTTTATTTGGCCTCCAACTGTGTGGAAACATGCAGAACTCAGCTGTCCCATGTTCCCACGTTCCCAGCTTGCTGGAGAGAAAAAGATGGGCTGTTTGGGGAGGAAGAGGCTGGGGTCCATGGCAGCTTGGATGTCATTGCTAATGGCTTAGAAAAGAACTCCTCTCAGATGCCCCCATGTTCATTCAGAGGCCATCCCAAGAGTCCTTACTCCTGAGAACACCTCCCCAGTTCCCATGCTGCATAGAAGCTATCTTCCTCTGTACAACCCTGAGCTAACTGGGCTTTGTTCTTTTTCTTATTGTTAAAGGATGATTTGGGGTCTTTTGTTTTTGTTTGGTTTTTTTCTCAAGACAGAGTTTCCTTGTAGCCCCAGCTGGCCTAGAACTTGTTATGTGCAGATCAGAGATCTACCTGCCTCTGCCTCCCAAGTGCTAGGATTAAAGGCAGTGCCACCATACCCGGCTAGTTTATTATTTTAATTATGAGTGTGGGGCAGGGGTGGGGGCTGGCAGGGCTGTACATATGAGTCCAAGTGTCTGCAGAGGCCCGAAGAGGGTGTCATATACCCTGGAACTGGAGTTGTAAGCTGCCTGATAATGGGTGCTGGGAACCAAGCTCAGGTCTTCTGCAAGAGCAGCCAGTGCTTTTAACTGCTGAGCCATCTCCCTAGCACCAATCATTTTTAAAAGATTTTATTTTTTTAATATTTTATTATTTTTATTTTATGTGTATGAGTGTATTGCCTGCATGTATGTGAGTGCACCATGTCAGAATTGAACCCGGGTCCTCTGCAAGAGCAATCAATGCTCTTAACCGCTGACCCATATCTCCAGCCCTTATTATTTTTTTTTATTTTTAAAAATGTATTTTAAATTGGGCATGGTCGTGAACACCTTTAGTCCTAGCACTTAGTAGGTACGTGTAGGTGGATCTCTGTGAGACTGAGGCCAGCCTGGTCTATAAAGTGAGTTCCAGTCCAGCTGTGGCTATGGGGAGACCCTGTTTCAATCCCCCGCCCCCGCCAAATTAATTTTGTGTGTGAATGTTTTGCCTCCATGTTTGTAAGTGCACCCATATTGTGCAATGCCCATGAAGGCCAGAAGAGGGCGTTGGATCCCCTGGAACTGGAGTTACAGATGGTTGTTAGCTGCCATATGGGTGCTGAGAACCAAACCTGTGTCCCCTGTAAGAACAGCTACTCCACTTAACAGCTGGGCCATCTCTCTAGCCCCCCGTCCATTTATTTTTAATGACTTGTTAATGTGGTTGGACTTGAATCTACCACCTTGCCTTTCCTTTTCTACCTGCCTCATCTCATTCTTAATTCCTTTTTCCTAAATTCAAAGCTTTTAAAGAATTCACCCACAATACAATGTTCTTGGCTGTAGAGATGGCTCAGTGGTTAAGAGCACCCGATGATGTTGCAGAGGACCTGGGTTCAGTTCCCAGCATCCACAGATAGCTAACAACCATCTGTAACTCCAGTTCCAGGGTAACCCAATGCCATCTTCATACTGTGCAGGCATTGCATGATATGGGTGCACTTATATACATGCAGGCAATATACTTATACACATAAAATAAAAAATGAAAGATTTTTTTAGGGGTTGGAGAGATGGCTCAGTGGTTAAGAACACTGGCTGTTCTTGCAGAACACCCAGGTACAATTCCCAGCACCCACATGGCAGCTAACAACTGTCTGTAACTCCAGTTCAAGGGTAACCCAATGCCATCTTCATACTGTGCAGGCATTGCATGACATGGGTGCACTTATATACATGCAGGCAATACATGCATACACATAAAATAAAAATAATAAAATATTTTAAAAAAGGATTTTTTTTTAACGATTTTACCCACACTACACTATTCATATGTCTGTTTTATCTTGAACAGTCAAATCTCTTTTAAAGAAATGAAGACATTACAAAAAGTCTTTTGAAGCTGGGCATGCTTCTGACCAACTAGAATCTCAGTACTGGGGAAGCTGAAGCAGGAGGATTGCAGGTTCAAGGCCAGCCTAGGCTACATAGGAAGACTGACTGAAAAACAAAACAACCTTCTTTTGTGTTTCTGGTGCCCTTAACTTTGCATGTAGATTCAAGCTTCTGTAAAAAATTTTTTAACATTTTCTGTTGTTATGTGGTTTTGCTGGCTGTCTTTTGTTTTATTTGAAATGTCTGCACTTAAAATTTTATTTTTCTTTTATGTGTATGCATATTATGCCTACATGTATGTAAATGCACCCGTGTCATGCAGTGCCCACCCACCAAGGACAGAAGAGCGCATTGGATTCCCTGGAATTGAAGTTTCAAGTGGTTGTTAGTTGCCATGTGGGTGCTGGGAATCGAACCCAGAACCTCTGCAAGAGCAGCCAGTGCGCTTAACCACTGAGCCATCTCTCCAGCCCTGAAATGTCTACATCCTGACTTCAGTTTGACTGTGACTTCTGCATGCCTGCTATCTTGTTTAGGACCCATTCATTGTACTCCTTAGATCTGTGGGCCAATATTTGAATTTTTAGTCAGTATGCCTTCACATCTACTTTTCGGACAGTTGTTAGCTGCTGTGTGGGTGCTTGGATTCGAATCCAGGTCTTCTGCAAGAACAACCAGTGTTCTTAACCATTGAGCCATCTCTCCAGCCCCTTGACCTCATTTTTTAAAGGTTATTGTTCCACTGGTCATAGACTTGTAAGTTGACATTCCCCTACTCCCCTTTCAGCACCTTTGAGACGTCACTCCATCTTCTGTGACTGGCACTTGCTCCCATGCAGAGTCATGAGTCTTTCTTACTCCTCTCCACAGGGTAACCCTTCTCGTTTTCGTGCATGTCATTCTTCAGCTGATTTTCAGGTTCTCACCTTCTGTTTCTGTCAGTTTGACTGTGACTTCTGCATGCCTGCTATCTTGTTTAGGACCCATTCATTGTACTCCTTAGATCTGTGGGCCAATATTTGAATTTTTAGTCAGTATGCCTTCACATCTACTTTTCTCCCAATCCTTCTTTTGCTTTTCCTTTATGAATCCAAACACACATTTCTTTTGTAAGATAATTTACTTATTATTTATGTATTTATTTATTATCTCTCTGTGTGTATGTGTGTACGTGTGTACTTGTACATGTGTATGAATGCCCACAGAGGCCGAAAGGTGGTGTGCTGGATAGCTTTAGTGTCAACTTGACACACCTGGTTGAGGGAGCCTCAATCGGGGAATTGCCTCTATTGGACCAGCCTGTGGCCATGTCTGAGGGGCATCTTCTTGATGAGTGATGTGGGAGGGCCCAGCCCACTGTGGGTGGTGCCACCCCTGGGCAGGTGGGCCTGTGTTGCATAAGAAAGCAGGCTGAGCAGGGGCCAGAGGAGCAAGTCAGTAAGCAGCGTTCCTCCATGGCCTGTGCTCCAGCTCCTGCCTCCAGGTTCCTTCCTGCCCTGAGTTCCTACCTTGGGCTCCCTGATGAACTGCGACCTGGGAGATGTAAGCTGAATAAACCCTTTCCTCCCCAAGTTGGTAGTGGTCAGAGTGTTTTGTCACAGCAATGAAGAAACAAAGTAGGACAGGTGGTGTTGCAAGCTAAGAATAGCAGAACAGAATGGTGTATGGAACCTAGGTCCCTGATGACAATGCTGGGTAACCATTCCACTGAGCCATCTCTTCAGCTACTATTTTAACCATTTACATTTTGCAGGTTAGTGAACCGGGTGTGGTGGCACACACCTTTAGTCCCAGCACTTGGGAGGCAGAGGCAGGCAGATCTCTGTGAGATCAGGCCAGCCTGGTCTACATAGTGAGTTCCAGGCCAGCTGGGGCTATAGAGAGACCCTGTCTCAAAAGACCAAAATGAAAAACAAAAACATTTTGTAGGTTAGTAAAAGAAAGTATATTCCCAGCGTTGCACAATCTTCCCCACTGGCCATCTCCAGAACATTCTTCATCTTGGAAAAGTGACACTCTGGCCTATAGGCATGGTCAGAGGCAGAGCGTGTCCACTTAGCATTGGGAGACCCTGAGTTTGACCCAGCTCTGAAACTGTGCACCCATTAAATAGCAATTCCCTATTCTCCCCTACCCCAGACCCTGGCAGCTGCCATTCCACCATTTTCTCTGTGAACTTGGCTCCTAGGGATGTCATATAGGTAGAATCACACAGCATTTGTCTCTGCCTGACTATTTCACTTAGCATAATGCCCTTAGAGTTCACCTGGGTTGTGGTCTATGTCAGAATTTCCTTCCTTTTAAAGGTTAACTAGTATCCCCTTGTGTCTGTGTACCACATTGTGTTTGTGCACTCATTTATGGCATCAGGGTTACTTTCACCTTCTGGTTACTGTGCATGACGCTTCTGCACAGTGTTCAGGTAGCTACCTGCGCCCAGGCTTTCAGAACCAGTAAGTAAAGATCCAGAAGCAGAAGCTCAGAGGCCCTTGCTCACGCTGCTTTTACCTTTTTGAGGAATTCCATACTTTCCCCCAGTGGCTCTATCATTTCATGTTCCCACCAGCAGTGGACCAAGAGTTCCAGCTTCTTCAGAGCCTTGCCAGCACTCCTCCCCTACTGTTTAAATAGTCATCCTGGTGAGTGTGAAGTGGTATCTGGTGTGGTTCTGCTCTGTATCTCTCCAGTAGCTAGCATGGATGCTCATCCATAGAGATGCTTTTAGAAAATGTTCAGGTGCCCACTTTTTATTTTTGTTTTATGTATATGATTGTTTTGCCTGCACGTATGTAAGTGTACCACGTATATACCATGCCCACATAGGCCAGAAGAAGGCATTGGATCCCTTGGAACTGAAGCTACAGACTGCCATGTGGGTGCTGGGAACCACACTGGCTCCTCTGGAAGATCAGTCAGTGCTCTTGCTCTTAACCCCCACACCCCCAGTGTTGCTTGCTGTTCTTCCTGGCTCCACTCCTTACCAAGTTTATTCTTTGAGTCACCATCTAGTCATTCACTCTGTACTGCATCTTGCCATCTGGAAAATGGGTTACACAGTGAACTGAGTCAGTGAACATACTTTATGAATCAGAGCAGGTACATCTTCTTAACTGTGGGTCATGACTGCATGTGGAGAGGTTGCAAAACATTGAGAAATGGTAGGTTTCTGAACACTTAACAACAAAAAATTAATTCAAAAATCAAATGCATTGCATCTCAGATATTTCTGGCAGCATTTGCCCGTGCTGCAGGACGGGACTTCTCTGCAGCTTTGGTTCTAAATGCATGTGACTTGGGCATTTTGCACTACACATGCCACACTCCGCACAGCACCTACAAATGCTGCCCCAAAACACATCGACTCAGGTTGAAGATATGTTTTGTTATGTTACTCACTGCAGTGTTTTTATTGTACATAAAAGTTTTCTGCACTTATAGAAACAGAAAATAAGTAAATACTTAATATTTTCCTACTGTCATCTCCAGCATGTACGTATCAAACTAGTGTGTCTTTGTATTGTATTGGGTTAGAATGCTTGCTTATAGAAATTCTTGTTTGAGTTGCTGACTTGAGTTTCATAAAAAGTTGTTAAATGAATTTTGGCTTAGGGATTAGGATAGACTTTTCAAATTTTCTGAAATGGTCCTAAACATACTTCTGTGACTTTGCTAATGGGTATTCTCAACATTGACAATTATAAAATCTTTTTTTAAAAATATTTTTTATTTATTATTCTTGTTTTATGTGTATGAGTGTGTTGCCTGCATGTATGTGAGTGCACCCGTGTCGTACACTGCTGCGGAGGTCAGAAGAGGGCCTCAGATTCCCCTGGAACTGGAGTTAAGGACAGTTCGTAGTTGCCATATGGGTGCTAGGAATCGAACCCGGATCCTCTGCAAGAGCAGTCAGTGCTCTTAACCACTGAGCCATCTCTCCAACCCCAACAATTATAAAATCTTAATCAACTTTGAAAAACATTGAAGATGTTCTGCATCTTGCAGTAACAAATATGCAACCAAGATTTAATTCTTTCTGTATAGAAAAACGCATCTGTCTCATTAGATGCAAATATGTTTTCACCCTTAATAAATGGTAAAATTATATATATAAACACAATTGTTTTAAAATAAATTTCATGATTTATGATCAATAAGTGTTTGATTTTTTTTTTTCTTTTCTGACACAGAATATCAATCACTGTGTATGTAGCCCTGGCACACCTTTGATTCCAGTACTCGGGGGGCACAGCCAAGTATCTCTCTGAGTTCAAGGCCAGCCCTGGTCTACATAGTAGTGAGTAGTGAGTTCGCTAGCACTACATAGTGAGACCCTCTCTCAAAAAAACCAAAAAAAACCTAAAACAACAAAAATGTGTGTGTGTGTGTGTGTGTGTGTGTGTGTGTGTGTGTGGGCGCCCATGGGGACCAGAGGCACCAGATCCCCAAGAGCTAGAGTTACAGTTGTGTGCTGGGAACCAAACTTGGTCATTTCAAGAGTAGTAAGTACATCCTCTTAACTGCTGACCATCTCTCCACCCCCAACAAATGGAAAAAGTTTAAGAACAGTGAGAGGCTCTCACATGTATTGGCTGAGTTCTGGGTATGAACAGAGCACAAACTGACACCTTCTGTCACCTGGGGAGGTTTCCTTCTCCACATCATTTTCAAGGATGGCAAATGCCTTGGAAGATTTAAGTGAGATAGTAGCTGGAACTTTTTTTACTTTTTTTACTCTACCTCCCATGAGAGTACAGTGAAGTTTTGTGAAGTCCCAGGGGCGTGAGATTTTGCAATAGGCTGATACAAAAGTAACTTTTAAAACTCTACTTTTTGTTCAGCCACACATTAAAGAGATTTGCAGGACTGCCGCTCCTTTAAAAATTTTTGGGAGAATGAGGAAAAGATAATTATAGAAATGACATTCATGTTATCATGCAAGTGATCTAGTATTATTTTTTTAAGCTTTTACAATTTTATTAGAATTTTAAAGAAAAAAACCCTCAGGGCAGGTGAGCTGGTAATCTTGGCAGCTGCCTGGAGGAGGAGAATGGTGGGAAGAAGGAAAGAAAGCCGTGAAGCTGTGCAGGTTTAGAGCTGCATGGAGGTCAGACAGGTGGCTGACTGGCAGCCACATGACTAGGAGAAGGAAGCTTTAGAGAAAAAGTGAAGAACTACAGGATGCTAGGGGCAGCCCAAAGCCTTAGACAGAGCATGTTCAGAAAGAACGCCGTGAAGAAGGAAAGAAGAAATTACACTTTCCTGAAGAATTCAGAAAAGCGGGAAAATTTACAGACTGCATGTCTGTGGTGGGATTCCAGGCAGGAAAAATTTGCCACCCCATTAACACACCAGGTATTCTGCCCAACTATTTAGCAAAACTTAAGGTGAACCTGTCTTCCTAGGGGTAATTCTATCTCACTGGTCACCTAGGATTGACCAGTGAGACTGGAAAGGTGGGTCATCCAACAGACTAGGGATTTTATAGTCTTGGTGGTCTATTATTTTTGAATGAATTAAAAAAATTACATTTTATTTTTTTTGTGTGTGTGTATGTACATACACATGTTATGGTGCCCATATGAAGGTCAGAGGACAACTTGGGGGAGTCAGTTCTCTTTCCGCCATGTGTTCTAAGGATTGAACTCAGGTTATCAGGCTTAACAGCAGGTCCCTTGGCCTCTTGAGCCATCTCACTGGCCAAGGAAATACATGTACATGGTCTCAGTTTTCATTTCTAATATGGTAACTTGTTAATCAGTAGAAACTTTCATGAGCAAAATTCTTAGGGTTTTCAATGAAGAGTGCGAAGGGGTTCAGAGGTCAGAAGACTTGAGAACTACTGTACTAGACAGGGGCTGGGAAGGCTCTTTCCATAAAAACCTGGGCAGTGAATATTTTATGTTTTGTGTACCACCCCATCTCTGTCTTAAATATTCAATTCTATAGCATGAAAACAACCACAGACAGTATGTGAAGAAACAGGCAGTTGCCTGTGTCTCAGTGAAACTTTGCGGGAATGGATAATGGCAGTTTTTGCCACTCGTGCTCTAAATTAAAAGCTCCAAGAGAGCCAGGCATGGTGGCGCACGCCTTTAATCCCAGCACTTGAGAGGCAGAGGCAGGTGGATCTCTGTGAGTTCAAGGTTAGCCTGGTCTACATAGTGAGTTCCAGGACAGCTGGGGCTAGAGGGAGACCCTGTCTCAAAAAGACAAAAAAAAAAAAAAAAAAAAAAAAAAAAAAAAAAGGCTCCAAGAGAACAGGAGCCATGTCTGTCTCATAAATTGCTTTATTTCCAGCACCTTGTACAGGGTCTGCTACTTAGTAAATGATTAGTAATTTTAACAGAAATAGTGTTTAGAAGCTGGGAGTCCAGTTGGCCACTAGGATGCCCAGCTTCAAAAGACTGTTTAAAATGTCATTTCTTTAAAAGAGATTTGACTGTTTAAGATAAAGCAGGCACAAGAATATTGTATTGTGGGTGAATTCTTTAAAAGCTGAGAAATCAGAAAAAGAGAATCAAGAATGAGGCAAATAGAAAAGAAAGGGCAAGAAGGTAAACTTAGACCCAGCCACATTAATCATTCATTAAAAATAAAAGGATGGGGGCTGGAGAGATGACTTAGCGGTTAAGAGCACTGGCTGCTCTTGCAGAGGACCCAGGCTTGGGTCCCAGTATCCATATGGGTGGCTAACAACCATCCATAACTCCAGTTTCAGGGGATCTGACACCCTCTTCTGGCCTCTGCAGGCATTGTATGACATGGGTGTGCTTACATATATGAAGACAAAACACTCAAACATAAGATAAATAAATGT